>NC_073313.1:55335721-55642943 GCF_027595985.1 Sorex araneus | reverse complement strand
AAGACCCTCTCAGAATACATTCGGCTATGCTCCGAGGTTGATCCCACCACCCAAAAAATAGGGCATGCTATAGGGGCTGCCTTCAAACAGTTCTCTATTCAACCATCGAGCAGTCAGAACAAGCTGTGCTTTGGCTGTCGGCAGCCTGGACATTTCTTAAGAAACTGTCCCAATAAAAAATCGCGGCCCAGACCTAGAAGTCCTTGCCCTAAGTGCAAACAGGGTTTCCACTGGGCGTCAGAGTGCCGCCAGAAGGCCAGGCCGGGAAACTGGGCACAGGGCCAGCCCCAGGGCCCCCAGTCTGCTCCCTCTCCCGTGTCTGGGGCACCTCAGAATCATGGGCCGTTCAACCCATCGGCGTCCAGCCCCCAATTCGCTCCCTCTCCCATGACCGGGGCACCTCAAAATCATGGGCTGTTCAACCCATCGGCACCCAACCCCTCTGCAGAGCCATCCCATACTCAGCCAGATTGGATCTCTGTGCCACCTCCCGCACAATATTAGTCAAAGAACAGGGTCCCCAGATAGTGTATGTCAACGCCTGTGGCCCTTTGCCATCTGGAACTTTTGGCCTAATTATTGGGCGAGGCAATATGCTCCCTCAGGGCGTGCAAGTACTCCCCGGGATTATAGATGCTGATTTTCAAGGGCAGATTGGAGTAGTAGTTGAATCACTCTCCCCATTTTCAGTCTTGGACGCTGGCGCGCGGCTAGCACAGCTAATACTCATTCCAATAACAACAGTACAAAAACCACCCCCAATGTCAGAGACTTTTGCATTTTTTGCCCAACGTATTCTTAATCACAAGGGCTTGATGACTTTAGAGATCAACGGGAAGGAATTTTTAGGTCTGATTGACACTGGTGCGGATGTAACGGTCATTGCTGAAAAAGACTGGCCAAAAAGGTGGCCCCTCACCCCCTCACTGACTCACCTTCAGGGTATAGGTCAATCCCAAAACCCTATGTTAAGCTCATTTACGCTTGATTGGCGCACCAAGGAGGGAAAATCCGGGATGGTACGCCCCTACGTTCTGCCCGGGCTCCCACTCAATCTCTGGGGCAGGGATATTCTTTCACAGATGGACCTTATACTAATTGATGCCAAGGGCCTAGACATGCTCCTTTCAGCAGGTTATTCTCCCGGAAAGGTTCTAGGAAAATACCTCCAGGGCACGCCTGCGCCGCTAGCCCTCGACCCAGTGAAAAATGACCGCGCAGGCTTAGGTTTATTCTCAGTAACTGCCACTGCTCCTCCTGCACCCCATACGGATAAGATCATATGGAAGTCCAATGAGCCTGTATGGGTGGACCAGTGGCCGCTTCCCACTGAAAAATTACAGGCCGCCAGGTTGTTAGTGCAGGAACAACTCGCGGCGGGACACATAGAACCCACCTCTTCCCCCTGGAACACACCCATTTTTGTTATAAAAAAGAAAAACGGCAGTTGGCGACTGCTACAGGATCTACGAGCAGTAAATAAAACCATGGTCATTTTCGGGGCGCTTCAACCTGGACTGCCGTCCCCAGCAGCCATTCCTTCAGAAATGTATAAGATAGTACTCGATTTAAAAGACTGCTTCTTCTCAATTCCCTTGCATCCTGATGATCGCCCCCGTTTTGCCTTTAGTTTGCCAGCTATTAATTATAAAGAGCCCATGCAACGTTTTCAATGGAAGGTCTTACCCCAGGGAATGGCAAATAGCCCCACACTGTGTCAAAAATTTGTGGCTCAAATTCTTACTCCCATTAGGGCACAATGGCCCGACATCTATATGATCCATTATATGGATGATATACTGCTTGCTGGATCTGACCCACAGGCCACTATGCTCTGTTGCAATCAGGTGATCCGTGCGTTTACTCAGTCTGGCTTTCAAATTGCCCCTGAAAAAATTCAGATCGCTGACCCTTATACCTTTCTTGGATTTCGTCTTCAGGGGTCCCGTGTACTTTTGCAAAAAACGCAGCTGAAGCTTACTTCATTAAAGACACTACATGATTTTCAACAACTGCTTGGGCATATTACATGGCTCAGTCCCTATCTGAAACTTACCAAAGGAGACCTTATGCCCCTGTATGACCTTTTGCGTGGTGATGCTGACCCTTCTTCCCCTCGGAGTCTGACACCAGCAGCCCGAGAATCCCTAGTTCTCATAGAAAAAGCGATTGAAGGTCACTTTGTTTGCTCTCTAGATTATCAGCGCCCTTTTCACCTCCTTATCTTCGCTACTCCTCATTCTCCCACGGGCTTAATTTGGCAGGAAAACCCTGTTTCTTGGATTCACCTTCCTGCCACACCAAAGAAAGTTCTTGTACCCTACTATCTCTTAGTGGCATCCTTAATTATTGAAGGAAGGAGTTTCTCTCGCAGACACTTTGGTCTTGAACCGGCTTCTGTTATTCAACCCTACAATAAGGAACAGATAGATTGGCTTCTTCAAAACACTGATGATTGGCCCATCGCCTGCGCTTCCTTTCAGGAATTTTAGATAATCATTATCCCCCCAATAAGTTGATACAATTTATGGCTTTACATCAATGGGTTTTTCCTGTTGTCACTAAGACCAGCCCTATCCCTGGGGCTAAAGTGATTTTCACTGATGGATCTTCTAATGGCCAGGCCGCCTATGCCTGTGAGGGTGAGACTGTTTCTTTTTCCACAAAGGAGTCCTCTGCTCAGCTGGTTGAACTCACAGCTGTTCTAATGGTTTTTAAAAATTTTTCCCTTCTTCCTTTCAATTTATACACGGATAGTGCCTATGTGGCCTTCTCTATACCATTACTGGAGACTATTAGTTACATAAAACCCTCCTCCCCCGCAACGTCATTGTTTTTGCAAATCCAACAGTATATTCGCTCCCGGCGAGCTCCATTTTTCATAGGTCATCTTCGTGCCCACACTAACCTCCCTGGGCCACTGGCGGCAGGTAATCACTTGGCAGATTTGGCCACCCGATCTTTCACAGCGCTAACTCTACAAGCAGATCCGCTGCAGGAGGCCACAACTGCACATGCCCTTCACCATCTGAATGCTCAAACTCTCCGCCTTATGTTTAAAATCACGCGTGAGCAGGCACGGCAGATTGTGCACCAGTGCCCTTCCTGTGTATCCCTTCTACCCGTGCCTCACTTAGGGGTCAATCCCCGAGGACTAGTCCCTAATGCCATCTGGCAAATGGATGTCACTCATATTCATTCCTTTGGGCAGCTTAAATATGTGCATGTGACTATTGATACCTTTAGTGGGTTTATTTGCGCCTCAGCCCAGACTGGAGAAGCCTCAAAAAATGTCATTGCTCATGTCTTGCACTGCTTTTCTATACTGGGCAAACCACAGCTAATAAAAACAGACAATGGTCCAGGATACACTGGAAAAAAGTTTGAGCATTTTTGTAAGAAGCTGCAGATTTCCCATCATACAGGGATCCCCTATAACCCTCAAGGGCAGGGGATAGTGGAGCGAGCCCATCTCACTCTTAAAACATATATTCAAAAGCTCCGGACAGAAAAGGAACTGTACCCAGCCTCACTTTCCCCTAAGACGTTACTATCTCACGCTTTGTTTGTCATGAACTTTCTTATACTGGACAAAGAAGGTCGCAGCGCAGCGGACCGTTTTTGGCATACTTCAACCAGCCACACTTATGCAAAAGTAAGGTGGAAAGACCCTCTGAGTGGTCTATGGAAGGGCCCTGATCCAGTCCTTATATGGGGCCGAGGATCAGTCTGCATATTTGATGCTGCTGATAGTGTAGCCCGCTGGCTCCCCGAACGACTGATAAGGCAGGTCGACACACCTGCTCTGGCTGAACCGATTTCCACCCAGAGAATAAATGAATCCTCTGAGGACAGTGTCCCTTCTGCCACTGCCCAGGAACTTGCTTCTGCTCAGTCAGCCGCGTCGGGAGTGACCAACTAGTGGTCTCGCTCACAGAACAGTTATTCAGACTTGGCCTGGCTGGAGCAGGAACCAGAGTTACTTCAAGACCGAAGATGATGCCCGTAGGGCAGGATCGGGAGTCTCAGTGTGAATGTGGTGAGTGGGGTGCGCACCCGCGTGAAAGAAGGACCGGTCCGAGTGTGTGCAGGAGTAAGATTTGTGCGTGTGCTCCTAGTGTGTGTGCAATTGTCTCATTATCTTTCTTAGTTCTGCTTACTTTTCAACAACTTTTGAGAAGGTTTTGCCAGCTTATATCAACAAAAGTGCTTTCTTGACCCGTTTTTTCAACAAGCAGGAAACTGGCTGCTCAGGCAGAGAAACGGGGAACAATGTTCCCAATCGGCCGACAGGGCTCACTTTGCCCTGGGGACTGCTCTTTCCTTTCTCAGTCTATCAGTTTTTTCCTGCCATTCTTGAAGGGTCAGATTGATCGATCAAGTATATATTTGTGCACATGTGTGATGTTTATTGTCTGACTGTCTGTCTCTGTCTGTGGAACACTCGAGTATTAGAGCTAGTTTAAAGTCAGTAATTCTTAGATCTGGGCAAACAAAATCAAGGGAGGTCAGAGTGATATGGAGCCCAGCAATTTAAAAGATCTAAGTATCTTTGGAGCTTGCTAGATTCAGGTCTAAACAAAGATTTCTAATCAGAATGTGGCGCCTACAAAGAAATTGAAATTTTCAATCCAGATTTCATATTGGGAGAACATTAATAGTTATTAACAGTTGAAATCCTCTTGAATTCTAGTAAGCTAAACATATCTATTGGACTTACATTCCTCACCCTCCACTTTTACAGGTTGTAGATTGGACCATGCCAGGACCCAGTATCTGGGCTAACAATTCCTTTCTTTTACCCCCTCCATGGGATCCACAGATGCCTCAGCTGCCGAATAAAGAAGAAACACTTTTAATTTTTTCTCTAGGATACTCACTTGATCCTGTCTGCATTGGAGTGCCTCCCTGTCTCCCTCTTCACTTTCAGACTTGGATTCATACCAAGTCCCAAATTCATACTACCTCTGATCACTCACAAAAAGATTTTTCTTTTCTGGTGATTGTGCATTATCTACCTGTCTCAATTCTTCCCTCTCAATCCAAGATTCTCCCCACAGTATAATTTTATTAAGGGCCGGATCGCATATGGTTACCAGTGAACCTGACCAGAGAATGGCAACGCTCCCCCGATAAAGGGCTCCTGACTGAAGACCTGACACAACTGCTCCGGCACTCCTGACAATTCCTTGGGCCCCTGATCGCAGCTATCCTGGACTCATTGCTGTAACCACCACTGATGCTGTTGCAGGAATAGTTCTTCAAGCCTCGGTCCAAGACACACAACTTCGTCTAAACATGACAAAATGACTCTTACCACCTTTGGACAATGCAGGCTACTGTCAACCGTGATGTTGAGCAACAATTGGACACTCTACAGCAAGTGCTACTTTGGGTCCAGGGCTGGGTTAATATCTTAGAGTAACAAATGAGATTTTTGAGTGTTTAAGGATATTTGGCTTGATTTGTAGGACCTCATCTTCCCCCAGTTCTTTACCTTGAGGATGCCGGGCTCCCAAGGATTTATTCTTGTGGATCAGGTTGCCAGGCAAAGCACTGCAAGGGAGGGCTGATACCCCAGCCCGGCTCCCTGCGAGGTATTCCGGTATAGCTTAGAGGTTACTCCAAAACCAAGGATTGATGGGGCCTATGAGGAGCCCCCTGCATAGACCCGATCATCCTTTCCTTCCTCTCCCTGCAAAAATGGAGTCTTTATGTCACAAGGGATACCGGACAATGCCTCCCCTGACCACATTTAATTTAAAACAAAACAGGGGGAGATGTAGGGAGCCATTTTACCTTACTGATCTTATCCTGTCACTATTTGTTTAATCACTAGCTAACCCCATGCCACACCTAGCAAAGGTTGCCACTCCTAATCTTACTGATCTTATCCTATCAGCATTTGTTTATTACTAGCTAAATCCCGTGCCACACCCTGCATTTCTGTTGGGGGTCCTGGCACCATCTCCTCCCAACAGGGAGGTATAAATACTGTAACTGCCATAGAATAAATGCCTTTTCTCCCTCCTCCGGGCTCTGCGTCTGTTCATTCGGCTGTGTCCCCTTCTCAGCCCCACAAAGGGTTCTCCCTGCTGAACAGGACGAGACCTCCACATCGACCTCCACATCGACTTCCACAGATTTCCTCTTTGAATTCTTTATCTGAGAGGAGGTTATATTTGTGAGTAGTCCCTGTTGATGTTTCTGGGATCCTTTCTTCATTCTCTCTTGGTGGGGGGGATTTTTGCTGTTTCTTTATGTTGTTATGGGCCTTAATCTCAGGCACTCTTCATAGCTTATGTAGGGCCTCTATTGAAGAAGTGAGGTTATGATCTCTTTATAAAGTGCTTTTGTGCAGCTTGTTATGTTCCCTGACAGTTTTTGTGAAATTAGGATAGGATAGGCTAGTTGACTATTAGCATATTGTGACTAAGATGGCCAGGGTATTCTTCAAAGGAATAGGTTATACAGATTGTGACCTAAGCGAGATGCAGGGAAGGGGAGAAATAGCTGTGGCTGCACCAGAAGGAAACCCCACCCCTTTTGAGACCACGCCCTCTGACGTAAAGACACGCCCCAGCAACCTAGTAGAGAAACCTGGGCAGTTCAGGACAGATATCTGGAGGAAGGAGGTGGTCAGGGCTGTGCGTGGTGAGGTGACTGAGGGCGGCAACGTTCGGGTGGGGGCTTCAGAGCCCCAGACAGCGGGGAGGGACCAACTGAAGAGCTCTTTCTCTCTGGGCAGGGTTGCAGGAGGGCAGTCCCTATTACCTGGGCAAGAGGAGAGGGCCACATTCTTTTTTGTTATTTTATTGAAGTACTGCTATCTACAATACGTCAATTATACTCTTCATGCATTCATTCTTTAATGAAGTGCCTGTTTTACTCTACCAGAGTCCCAAGGGCCCCTCCCAGCCACCCCTCCCATTCAGATAAACTCAATTCTGTAGAGAAAATATCTAGTAATGATTCCTTTGGCCATTTGTTGTTCTCTTACTGCTTTTAGCCCATATATGAGAGAGATACATTTTTATTGTGGAGGTGGTAAAACTTTAGACTTATAGACAAAGCTGCACTACTGAAATTCCACAAAATTGTAAATCAAAGATAAGCTAATATATCATCTTCAAAAACTATACTTTTCCTTTTGCTTTTGGACCCGGCTGTGGAAGGAGCATGATGGAGGGGCCCGAGGGAGCGCCCTCGGACTCCAAGCAGCCCACTGAACTAATTCCGGCATGGGACCAGAGACCCCACGGCGTGCTGAAGCTGTGGGACCCGGGCATCCCCCAATTCTTTTAACCTGTCTCTCTCTCAACTCCTCCCTCCTGAGCACAGCGCAGGGGCCGCGGTTTTCCTGAGCGCAAAACGGAGACGCCGATCCAGCCAAAACAGGACGTGAGCGCGCTTGCGGGAGTCCCCAGGGGGCGGGGGCGGCGACCCCCGCCCACCGCAGTTAGATACTTAAACCCACCTCCCCCACGTGTGCTTCCTTTTGGACCCGGCTGTGGAAGGAGCATGATGGAGGGGCCCGAGGGAGCGCCCTCGGACTCCAAGCAGCCCACTGAACTAATTCCGGCATGGGACCAGAGACCCCACGGCGTGCTGAAGCTGTGGGACCCGGGCATCCCCCAATTCTTTTAACCTGTCTCTCTCTCAACTCCTCCCTCCTGAGCACAGCGCAGGGGCCGCGGTTTTCCTGAGCGCAAAACGGAGATGCCGATCCAGCCAAAACAGGACGTGAGTGCGCTTGCGGGAGTCCCCAGGGGGCGGGGGCGGCGACCCCCGCCCACCGCAGTTAGATACTTAAACCCACCTCCCCCACGTGTGCTTCCTTTTGGACCCGGCTGTGGAAGGAGCATGATGGAGGGGCCCGAGGGAGCGCCCTCGGACTCCAAGCAGCCCACTGAACTAATTCCGGCATGGGACCAGAGACCCCACGGCGTGCTGAAGCTGTGGGACCCGGGCATCCCCCAATTCTTTTAACCTGTCTCTCTCTCAACTCCTCCCTCCTGAGCACAGCGCAGGGGCCGCGGTTTTCCTGAGCGCAAAACGGAGACGCCGAGCCTCTCTCTAGGTTTCTCCATCTTATGAGCACCATAAAAGGGTAAAAGTTTGTAGTGATGTTATTTCTGGTTGTACTTTCCCTGGACTTTATACAGAAACCCAAAAACTTAATGTCATCTTAGTATGAGCAATATGTAATGGTTCCTTTCTAATGGGGCGGACTTTTGTGGGAGATCCTAATAGTAAGTCTGTTGCTGAAATATTGAAGGCAATCAAAGTGGTAGCCATCTCACTAGACTGAACTAAGCTATATCCCCACGCCGGCTGAGAAGAAATTTTCTTCTTTCTCGGGAAGAAACGCGGTGTGTCATCAACTACAGTGTGATGTCCATTAAGCAAACAGACCTGGTGGCGTGGGAATGGGATATAAGGGGAAAAATTATGTACAAGGAACAGCGGGACGCTGGTGGAATCTCGAGCCGGAGCCGACACCAGCGCAAGACCTTCGGTTCCAGAGACTGCTTGCAGATACTCTACAAGTCTATCAACTAAGCCAGAGCCCCACGCCTGCTGATGACGGGAAATAACCATCCTTTTCGGTTTTTTTTCCCTTGTCAGGCAGCGTGGCGATTACTAAAACAGGCGTGAACTCGGTGGCGCGGGGCAAGGGGGAAAAAGAAAAACTATGTAACAAACAGCGGGACTTAATATCTCTATATTCTTAGCAATGGAGAACTATCAAATGCCTCCTTGGCAATAGGACTGCTTTTCTTTTTTGGGGAAAACCCCAACAACGGTAGTGAGTTGTGTGTTGAAACATGGAATGTAATCGAAATAAGGCGTAAACGAAGTGAAACATATCATGTGCAAGGGTTGGGACTGGGGAGGTGGGAGGGGGCGGCAGGTATACTGGGGGGGTTGGTGATGGAAGATGGGCACTGGTGAAGTGAAGGGTGTTTGAGAACTGTATAACCGACATAATCCTGAGAACTATGTAACCCTCCACATGGTGATTCAATAAAATTTAAAAAAAATATAAAAAAACAAACAAACAAACAAAAAAAAACTATACTTTTCCTTTATAGGTATATAAATTAAAACATTAATATATGAGAGCTCTATGCTAATATATTTTAAAATTAACATAAATAAATTCTTCAAATATATAAGTTAGAGTGAAGAGGGTAGATTTTTTTTTTTTGCTTTTTGGGTCACACCCAGCGATGCTCAGGGGTTACTCCTGGCTTTGCACTCAGGAATTACTCCTGGCAGTGCTTGGGGGACCATATGGGATACCGGGGATCGAACCTGGGTCAGCTGCGTGCAAGTCAAATGCCCTACCCGCTGTGCTATCACTCCAGCCCCGAGAGTAGAATTTTTAAAAATTAAAATTAAGTAGATCTATAAAAGTATGTTTTATCCTACAAAAGAAATATTGGATGTATGTTAGAAAATATTATGCTATAGGTAATTTTATATTTGCATTAATATGGAGAATATTGCAATAAAAATCTGTATAGATGTGAAATATTACCTGAGTAGATATAGCACATTCAATATAAATAAAACATTGATTCATCATTGAAAAAAGTTAAAAACCCTTGGGAAGCTAAGAATAAACAGACCTTTGTTTCTTTTTAAAATAACTATTTATGGGGCTGGAGCGATAGCACAGCGGGTAGGGCGTTTGCCTTGCAAACGGTCGACCCGGGTTCGATTCCCAGCATCCCATATGGGTCCCTGAGCACCGCCAGGAGTGATTCCTGAGTGCATGAGCCAGGAGTAACTCCTGTGCATTGCCAGGTGTGACCCAAAAAGCAAAATAAAATAAAATAACTATTTAGGGGCTATTATTTGTGATTTTTGGGAAGATTCTTCCTCTTCTCCTCCTCCTCTCCCCAAGTCCTTATTGGGCACTGTGGTTTGAGAACTGAAAGATTATTGCATGTATCTTTATACCTACTTTTGACACTCAGTTTTGTGTAGAATGATCATTTCCAACTATTATTGTCATACTGGTCCCTTCTCCATTTTCCTACACTCCACCTCACAAAAACATGTGGTAGATTCCAACCAATGACTAGTACTTCTAGCCCCTGTTTTCCCTGGCCTTGGATATTAGAAATAAAAAGACCTAGATATTAGAAATAAACAGACCTTCCTTTTTTTCAGAATTCTTTTTTTAAAATTGAATCACAGTGTGATACAGTACAAAACTTTCATCATTGAGTTTCAGTCATAAAATGATCAAACACCCATCCCATACCACTGTACTTTTCCAGACACCAATGTCCCCAGTATCTCTCCCGCCACCCCCACCCAACCCCACCCACTGCCTTTATGGCAGACAATTTCCTTCTTACTCTCTACTTTTGAACATTATGGTTTACAGCACATATAATAAGGGGCCATCATGTTTGGTTCTTTGTCTACTTTCAGCATACATCTCCCATCCTGAATGATCCCTCCAACCATCATTGACATAGTGATCTCTTCCAACTGCCTTATCCCCCAGCTTATGAGGAAGGCTTCCAACCATGAAGCAATTTTTCTGACTTTTGTCTCTATTGTCCCTGGGTGTCATTATCATAGTATGTTATTTTATATTCCACAAATGAGTTCAGTCCTTCTGTCTGTCCTTCTATTTCTGACTCATTTCACTTAGCATGATACTCTCCATGACTTTCCACTTATAAGCAAATTTCATGACTTCATCTTTCCTAACTGCTATATAGTATTGCATTGTGTAGATGTACCAAAGTTTCTTTTTTTTAATAATTTATTTATTTTTAATTAGAGAATCACCGTGAGGGTACAGTTACAGATTTATACACTTTTGTGCTTATACTTCCCTCATACAAAGTTCGGGAACCCATTCCTTCACCAGTGCCCATTCTCCACCACCCGTAAACCCGGCGTCCCTCCCACCCTCCCCAATCCCATCTCCCCCCCAACCCACCCTGCCACTGTGGCAGGGCATTCCCTTCGGTTCTCTCTCTCTAATTAGCTGTTGTGGTTTGCAATAAAGGTGTTGAGTGGCCGCTGTGCTCAGTCTCTAGCCCTCATTCAGCCCGCAACTCCCTTCCCCCACATGGCCTTCGACTACAATGTAGTTGGTGATCGCTTCTCTGAGTTGACCTTTCCCCGGAACGTGAGGCCAGCCTCGAAGCCATGGGGTCAACCTCCTGGTACTTATTTCTACAGTTCTTGGGTATTAGTCTCCCACTCTGATATTCTATATACCATAGATGAGTGCAGTCTTTCTATGTCTGTCTCTCTCTTTCTGACTCATTTCACTCAGCATGAAACTTTTCATGCCCATCCACTTAACTACAAAATTCTTGACTTCCTTTTTTCTAACAGCTGCATAGTATTCCATTGTATAGATGTACCAAAGTTTTCTCAACCAGTCATCCGTTTTGTACCAAAGTTTCTTTAACCAGTCATCTGTTCTCAGGCACTCGGATTATTTCTAGATTTTGGCTATTCTATACTGCAATGAACCAATAGGTGCAGGTTGCAACCCCAGGATATATTCCCAGCAGTGGTATTGCTGGGGCATATGGAAGCTCAATTTCTGCTTTTTTGAGGAATACTCATATTGTTTTCCAAAAAGGCTGGACCAGTCGGCATTCCCACCAACTGCTGCAACCCGTGTAGCCAAATCGAACTTTGGCCGGAGAAAGGGAATGAGAGCTGAAAGACGGCGTAGGGAAGACTGTATGAAACATACAGCAGCTTTATTGCAAAGCTCATTTCTTTTATAGTATGCAGTGAACACTCCGTGGGAAAGTCAAGGGTTACAAGTTGAGCAAGCTACATTATCTGTTATTTTGATTTGCAGCTGCGCATGCAGGCAGTTCCTTGAACTCTCTCAGGAATGAGAGTGTGGCTCCTGGCCCAGTCAAGGCGGATCAGGTGCAGCCTTTCATTCTGCCCCCCTTAACAGGGTCAACAGCTGGGGCATGGCGCTCCCACATGCCCAATTTTTCCCCTGCTCATTCCCTTCTCAGGGAAAACAAGCAGGGACTACCAAGGCCAGTCCCCAACAACAAACAATGAATGAGAGTTCCTTTCATCCTTAAAGATGTCTTTAACTTCAATGTCTATAGAAGATTCTGCCTACAATTTTCACCATGTACCGTATGGATTCAGGTCTGATATTGAGGTCTTTGATCCACTTTGATATTACTTTTGTGCTTTGCATTAGACAGAGGTCTGTGTTCATTTTTTGCTTGTAACTGTCCAGTTTTCCCAGCACCACTTGTTGAAGAGGATTTCCTTGTTCCACTTCACATTTCTGGCTCCTTTATCGAAGAATAAGTGATCAGGTATTTGAGAGTCTGTGTTAGAATATTCAACTCTGTTCCATTGGTCTGCAGGTCTGTTTCTATTCAAATACCATGCTGTTTTAATTACTACTCCTTTGTGGTACAATTTGAAGTTGGGGAAGGTTATACCACCCATCGTCTTTCCCCCAAGGATTGCTTTAGCAATTCATGGGGACTTATTGTTCCATATGAATTTCAGGAGTGTTTTGAAACAGACCTTTCTTTTTTTTTTTAATTTAATCACTGTGAGATACAGTTACAAAGCTCTCATGTTTGAGTTATGATCATACAATGATCAAACACACATCCCTTCACCAGTGCACATTTTCTACACCAAAGTCCCTAGTATCCCCTCCCCCCATCCCAACCCTTCCCCTGCCTGTATGCTAGACAATTTCCACAATACTCTTTCTCTGCTTTGATTACGTTAAATCTCTCAATACCAGTTCCACCCATTATTATTTAGAATTTTTCCCACTACCAGTTAAACCTGTGGAAAAGGCAATGCTAGACAATTTATTTTGTATTGCTTTTTATGAATAGCATATGTTGTCTCATGGCTGCTCTAGCAGCCATGTGCTCCTGAAATTCTAAAATTGTAATAATTAGGGTCTGGTGAGATCTCTGCGGTGAGCTGCTAAGGTTTCGAATTTTTTTTGTGTGTCTCTGAATCATGGCTGGCCAGCCATTAAGGGGCTTAAGTAATAGCCAGAAGCAGTTGGTGGGCATCATCTAAGAGTCCCATTGGGGTGGGGGGACGAGATGGATCAGCTCTTCCCCCAGCCCGTGAGGCCTAGCATTTGCCATTACTGCTCTCATGTATCTGGGCAAAACAGACCTTTCTTAAATCTAGTAAAGCACAGCCATGAACATCATGAGTGAATTCCTTACACAATGGCAAAGTGCTGAGAAGTTGTCTTGTCTTTTGAAAATGCTCCTCTTGCTTCCTGCTGTACTCTTTTTTTTTCCTTTTTTGGGTCACACCTGGCAATGCACAGTTGTTACTCCTGGCTCTACACTCAGGAATTATTCCTGGCGGTGCTCAGGGATGGGATGCTGGGAATCGAACCCAGGTCGGCTGCATGCAAGGTAAATGCTCTACCCGCTGTGCTATCGCTCTAGCCCCCACTGTACTATCTCTCCATATTCTTGATAAAGAGTTTATTTCATGGAGGTTTTATTTTTTACTACCTCTCTTCTGGCTAACAGAGTTTCTTTGGCAGATCTTCTGTGAATCTTTGTATATAAGTTTCTTTTTGTCTTGCTGTTTTAATATCTGTCTCTGTCTTTGATTTTTGTCATTCTGAATATAATGTGTCTTGGAGTTTTTCTATTTTTACTGGGACCCTTTGAGCGTCTTGGATAGTATGCTTGCTCTTCTCGACTCTGGTAAATTTTTAGGTATAATTTCTTTAGCTAATGATTCTTCATTGACTTTCCCTTTCTGTTCTCAGGAGACTCTGATGATTATTATACTGTTCCTCTTGAACTCGTCCCATAGTTCTAGTATGCTATTCATTTCCTTTTGGACCTTTTCCCATCTTCTGTTGTTTACTACAAGTTTTTAGCTCCTCATTTTGGAGTTTTCTGTTCTTTTCCTCAGCTTCTTTAATTCTATAGCTCAAAACATCTATTGAATATTGTTTATTTGGGCGGGGGTGGGCAGCAAACAATGATCTTTAGGGATTATTCCTGGCTCTGCACTCCTGGCAGTGTTCAGGGGATCATATGGGATGCTGGGAATTAAACTCTGGTTGACTACATGCAAAGAATGTGCTTTTCCCTTTGTAATATCTCTCCAGCGTTTTTAAAAAAGTTTTTATTTTATTGAATTACCGTGAAAAAAATACAAACTTTCAGGTTTAAGTCTCAGTCATATAATGATTAAACCCCATCCCTTCACCAGTGCACATGTTCCACCACCAAGAACCCAAATATACCCCCCTCCTACCCACCCTCCACCTAAGTAGCTAATGATATTCACTTTATTCTCTCTATACTTTGAATACATTCAATATTTCAATAGAGAACTCACTGTTATTGTCTAGAATTTCCCCCCGACAATCAGGCCTGCTGAAAAGGCATAATTTAATAATTTCTTTTCATTGCTGAGAATGAAAACTCTATGAGCTCGCACGGCCGCGACAGAGGCCTCGCGGTTTTGGATTTCTGATATTTTAGCTCAGTTCACAGTCTAGATGTATTTCTGAAAGAAGTCGCTCTGGGTGCCAAAATGGGTTAGAAGACCTCTTGGATCATAGCCTTTAGGAGCAGAGGGTCCGTTTCGCTCACGGCAGCTCCTGATCTTATCTGGGCGGAAGGCGTGTTGGTAACGTTCCCCCCCGCCCCATGATTGCCTACAAGCCATGTCACTGCAGACTCATACCTCTGGGTTAGGAGTCTTAGGAGGTGGCTCTCGCCACGTGGATGTTGCCGCTGCCACCATTTTCCGTGCAGAAAAACAGGGTAGAGAGGGAAAATCCCTCCCTGGGCGGCACGGGATTGTAGCACAGCTCACAGTCTAGATACATTTTTGTAAGAAGTCGCTCTGGGTGCCAAAATGGGTTAGAAGACCTCTCGGATCATAGTTTTTAGGAGCAGAGGGTCCCTCTCTCCAGCACTTTTATTGAGTTTTTACATTTTTTATATTGAATCGCTGTGAGATAGACCCTTACAAAACTGTTTATGGTTAGGTTTCAGCCACACAGTGTTCCAATACCCATCCCTCCATCAGTGTACATTTCCCAGAGCCAGTGTACCCAGTTTCCTCCACCGCCACTGCCCAGCCTATCTCTATGGCTGGCATTTCCCTTCCTTCCTTCCTTCCTTCCTTCCTTCCTTCCTTCCTTCCTTCCTTCCTTCCTTCCTTCCTTCCTTCCTTCCTTCCTTCCTTCCTTCCTTCCTTCCTTCCTTCCTTCCTTCCTTCCTTCTCTCTCTCCTTCCCTCCTCCTTTTGAGATTTATGTATGAGTCTCTGATTCATGGCCAGTGAATGAGTTTACTTGGAGCCAGATGCGGTTCCTGGATGTGACTACTGGGGCCTCCAGAAGTTCAGGGATATGGGGAGAAGCAGCCTATCCCCGACTCCCTAAAAGCCTAGAGATTCCACTCATAAAACCCGCCTGAGTTTCTCAGTGGACTAATTTCTGGGTGAGGCTTGTCCCAAGCAGTGGAATCCAGTTGGGAGTATGGTGGAGATTGTCTAGAGTTTTTCTTAAACATTACAACCAGACACTGTGATATTGTTTTTTTTTTTATCTAGAGCTTGGCAAAAATTCTTCATGATACATGATTCACCATATTAGGAATTTAAAATAATTCTACTTTGCTTCAAGTATCCAGAGCAATTTCCAGCATTTTTTGTCTGATTCTAAGTGAAAATTAGGGGTGAGGGCCAGAGCAATAATATATCAGGTAGGACATTTGCCTTACATAGACTGACCCAGGTTTGATACCTAGCACCACAGGAGGTCCCTTTTTAAAATTTATTTATTTATTTTAAATTAGTGAATCACCGTGAGGGTAGAGTTATAGATTTACACATTTTTGTGCGTGTGTTTCCCTCATACAATGTTCGAGAACCCATCCCTCCACCTTGTCCATTATCCATGACCAATGAATACAGTGTCCCTCCCACCTACCAATCCCATCCCCCCAACCCACTCTGTAGCAGGGCATTCCCTTTTGTTCTCTCTCCTTTTGGGTGTTATGGTTTGTAATAGGGGAATTGAGAGGCCATCGTGATCAGTCTCTGGTCTACTTTCAGCACGCATCTCCCTTCCTGAACGGAATCTCCATCCACATTTTACTTGGTGTTCCCTTCTCTATCTGAGCTGCCTTTACCCCAGTATGTGAGGCCAGCTTCCAAGCCATAGAGCCAATCTCCTGGTATTTATTTCTACTATTCTTGGGTGTCAGTCTCCTATTCTGTTATTTTATATTCCACAGAATAGTGCACTCTTTCTATGTCTGTCTCTCTCTTTCTAAATCATTTCACTTAGCATGATACTTTCCATGTTGATCCAATTATATGCAAATTTCATTACTTCATCTTTTCTAACAGCTGCATAGTATTCCATTGTATAGATGTACCAAAGTTTCTTTAACCAGTCATCTGTTCTTGAGTACTCACATTTTCCCAGATTTTGGCTATTGTAAACAGTGCTGCAATGAACATATAAGTGCAGATGTCATTTCAACTATACTTCTTTGCTTCTCAGGGATATATTCCCAGGAGTGGTGTTGCTGGGTCAAATGGGAGCTTAATTTCTAATTTTTTGAGAAGTGTCCATATTGTTTCCAAAAGGGCTGAACCAGTCGGCATTCCCACCAGCAATGTAGAAGGGTCCCTTTCTCCCCACATCCTCGCCAACAGCGGTTGCTTTTGTTCTTTTGAATGTGTGCCAAACTCTGTGGTGTGAGGTAGTATCTCATGGTTGTTTTGATCTGCATCTCCCTGGTGATTAGTGATGCAAAGCACTTTTATGTGACTTTTGACCATTCATATCTCTTCCTTGGGAAAGCTCCTGTTCATTTATTTGGCCCATTTTCTGATGGGGTTGGAGGTTTTCTTCTTGTAGCGTTCAACCAGTGCCTTATATAACCTTGATATCAACCCTTTCTTGGATGGGTATTGGGTGAATATCCTTTCCCATTCTGTAGATGTCCTTGTATTCTGGTCACTGTATCTTTTGTGGTGCAGAAGTTTCTTAGTTTAATATAGTCCCATTTGTTTATCTCTGTTTCCATTTGGTTGATAAGTTACATGTCATTTTTGAAGATATCTTTAGCTTCAATATCGTGGAGGGGTTTGCTGACCTTGTCTTCGAAGTACTTTATGGATTTGGTCTCATGTTGAGGTCTTTAATCCATTTTGATCTGACTTTTGTGCATGGTGCCAGGTCGAGGTCAAAACCCATTCTTTTTCATGTGGTTGTCCAGTTATGCAAGCACCATTTGTTAAAGAGGCTTTCCTTGCTTCACTTCACATTTCTTGCTTCCTTATCAAAGATTAGATGGTCATACATTTGGGGTTGTGTGTAGGGATATTGCACCCTGTTCCATTGGTCTGCGGCTCTGCCTTTGTTCCAGTACCATGCTGTTTTTTTTTTGTTTTTGGGTTACACCTGTCGATGCACAGGGGTTACTCCTGGCTCTTCACTCAGGAATTACCCCTGGCGGTGCTCAGGGGACCATATGGGATGCTGGGATTAGAACCCGGGTCGACCACGTGCAAGGCAAATGCCCTACCCGCTGTGCTATCGCTCCAGCCCCCCAGTACCATGCTGTTTTAATTGTTACATCTTTGTAGTAAAGTTTAAGGTTGGGGAGGGTTGTGCCTCCCATGAACACTTTCCCAAGAATTGTTGTAGCTATCCATGGGTGTTTGCTGTTCCATATGAATTTCAGGATTGCTTGATCTATTTCTTTGAAAAATTTCATGGGTATCCTTATAGGGATCGTGTTGAATCTGTATAATTCTTTGGGGAGTACTGCCATTTTGACAATGTTGATTCTCCCTATCCATGAGCAGTGGATATATTTCCATTTCCTCATGTCCTCTTTTATCTCATGGAGTAGCGTTTTATAGTTTTCTTTGTAGAGGTCCTTCGTTTCCTTCGTTAAGCTGATTCTGAGGTACTTGATTTTCTGGGGCACGATTGTGAACGGGATTGCTTTTTTCATGTCCCTTTCCTCTGTCTTATTGTTTGCATACAGGAAGGCCATAGATTTTGGGGTATTGATTCTATAGCCAGTGTCGTTACTGTACAAGTCTATTGTTTCTAAGAGTTTCTTATTAGAGGCTTTAGACTTCTCTAGATATAGTATCATATCGTCTGTGAATAGTGAGAGTTTGATTTCTTCCTTTCCTATCTGGATGCCCTTAATCTCTTTTTCTTGCCTAATAGCTATTGCAAGTACTTCCAGTACTACATTGAAGAGAAGTGGTGAGAGTGGGCATCCTTGTCTTGTCCCTGATCTTAGAGGAAAGGCCCTTAGTTTTTCTCCATTGAGGATAATGCTTGCCATAGGTTTGTGGTAGATAGTTTTGACTATCTTGAGGAAAGTTCCACTAAAACCCATTTTGGTGAGAGTTTTCATCATGAACGGATGTTGGATCTTGTCAAATGCTTTCTCTGCATCTACTGATATGATCATATGATTTTTATCTTTACTTTTGTTGATATGATGGATTATGTTGATTGAATTCCGAATGTTAATCTATCCTTGCATCCCCAGGATGAATCCCACTTGGTCATGGTATATGATCTTTTTGATGAGTTGTTGGATTCTATTTGCTAATATTTTGTTGAGGATCTTCACATCAGTGTTCATCAAGGATATTGGTCTATAATTTTCTTTGTTAGTGGTATCTTTGTTCGCTTTTGGTATTAAGGAGATATGTGTCTCATAGAAACTCTTTGGGAGGGTCCTTTTTATCAATTTCCTGGTAAAGCTTGAGGAGAACTGGCAATAGGTCCTCTTTAAATGTTTGGAATAATTCGCCAGTGAATCCATCTGGTCCTGGGCTTTTGTTTTTGGGGAGACTTTTGATTACAATTTCAATTTCCTTGAGATTAATGGGTCTATTCAGGTATTCCAAGTCTTCTCGATTCAGTCTTAGGAGATTGTAGGAATCAAGGAATTCATCCACTTCTTTTCTCTTGTTTCGTGGCATACAGACTTTCAAAGTAGTCTCTGATGATCTTTTGAATTTCATTAATTTCTGTTATGATGTCCCTCTTTTCATTTCTGATTCGGTTTATTAGGGTTCTCTCTCTTTTTCTTTGTGAGTCTTGCTAGCGATTTCTCAATCTTGTTTATTCTTTAAAAGAATCAGCTCTTGGTTTCATTAACCTTTCAGATTGTTTTCTGGGTTTCCATGTTGTTAATTTCTACTCTAATTTTTATTATTTCTTTCCTTCGGTCTGGTTTGGGTTCCTTTTTCTGGTCCTTTTCTAAGATCTTGAGCTGTGAAGCCAAGCTATCTATGTAGGCCCTTTCTTCTTTCCTGAGGAATGCTTGCAGAGCTATAATTTTTCCCCTTAACAGGGCTTTAGCTGCGTCCCATAGGTTTTGGTAGCTCGTGTATTCATTCTCATTTGTTTTGAGGTATCTCTTTATTTCTTCCTTGATTTCTTTCCTGACCCACTCATTGTTCAACACTGAGCTGTTTAATTTCCAGGTGTTTCCTTTGGTCCTCCGCATCTCTGTGTGATTAGCTTCTATCTTCAGCACATCGTGGTCTGAAAAGATAGTTGATACAATTTCTATTTTTCTGATTCTATTAAGGTATGTTTTGTGGCCCAGTACATGATCTATTTTGGAAAATGTTTCGTGTGCACTGGAAAAGAATGTGTATTCTTTCTTTTGGGGGTGTAAAGGCCTATATAGGTCTATTAGGCCTCTTTCTTCCATATCTTCCTTCAGAGTCAGTGTTTCCTTGCTGAGTTTTGTTCTTTTCGATTTATCCAGAGATGATAAGGCGGTGTTGAAGTCTCCTACTTCTATTGTGCTCCTCGCGATGTCTTCCTTGATGTCTGTTAGGAGTTGTTTTTAAGTATTTAGCCGGTCGCTCATTAGGTGTGTATCCATTTAAGAGTGTGATTTCTTCCTGTTGTACATATCCCTTGATGAATAGAAAATGACCTTCGCTGTCCCTTCTAATCTTTTTTAACTTGAAATCTATGTTGTCAGATACTAGTATGGCCACCCCAGATTTTTTTGAGGGAGTTGTTTGCTTGCAGGATTACTTTCCATCATCCTTTGACTTTGAGTCTGTGTTTGCTCTGACTGCTCAGGTATGTTTCTTGCAGGCAGCAGAATGTTGGTTTAGTTTCCGAATCTATTTTGCCACTCTGTGTCTCTTAATTGGTGCATTTAGGCCATTGACATTGAGAGAGATTATTGTCATGGGATTTTGTGTCATCTTTCTGTAGAAGTTTGTTGTGTTTGTGAGATTTATCTTGTCTTACAGTAGCCCCTTCAAACCATCTTTTAAGGTTGGTTTTGAGTCTATGAAGTTCCTGAGCTGTTGCTTATCCATGAAGTAGTGTATCATTCCTTCGAGTCTGAATGAGAGTCTAGTCGGATAAAGTATTCTTGGTGAGTTGTTCATTTTATTGAGTTTTTTCACTATATCCCACCACTGTCTTTGGGCTCAGATTGTTTCATCTGATAAGCCTGCTGTAAATCTAAGAGATGCTCCTTTGTATGTGATTTCCTTATTTGACCTTGCTGCTTGTAGTTCTGTTTCTCTATCTAAGTATTCATCATTCTGATTATGATATGTCTTTGAGTCTTTTTATTAGGGTCTCTTTTATTTGGTACCCTTTGGGCTTCTTGGATCTGGATGCCTACATTCTACAGCTCTGAGAACTTCTCAGCAATGATATCTTTAACTGTTACTACCTCATTAGGGTTCCTTCCTTGTCCTGGTATTCTGATGATTCTTATGTTGTGCCCCTTGAATTCATTCCAGGCGTCTCTTACTCGCCCCTGAGCTATTTTGAGGTCTTTTTTCATCTTCTGTTGTAGCCTGTATGCTTTCTGCAGCTCATTTTCAAGGTCACTGATTCTGTCTTCGGCTGTTGTCATTCTACTGTTGAGGGTACCCACTGAATTTTTTATTTCATCTATCAAATTTTTAAAATTATTGACATGTCTGTTTGTAGCTTTCTTATTTCTGCTCTCATTTCTTCATTACACTGTTTCTTTCATATTCTCCTGTATTTTATTAGATGTCTTTTTCACTGTTTTTTGAGCTCATTGAACATCCTCAACATTTCATCTCTGAATTCTTTATCACAGAGATTGTGTATATTAGTATTCTCTGCTGAGGCTTCAGGCCTCTTATCTTCATCCACTCCTCATGCTAGCGATCTGCGCTGCTTCCCCATGTTGCTGTAGTAGTATGGAGGTTGATCTCTCCATTTCATGATCAGTGTCCCTCTTTCACTGCCAGGAAGGACTCTGGATGAGATCAGCTGGTGCTGTTCTCCTCTTTCCCCACCAAGGGTGTTGCCTTCCTCTTTGGTGCTTCTGTGTGACTTATGTGGGGGCCTCTCCAGTAGCTTCAGGGATGTATGTTTTTTTTTCTTTTTGGGTCACACCCTTCGATGCACAGGGATTACTCCTGGCTCTGCACTCAGGAATTACTCCTGGCGGTGCTCAGGGGACCAGATGGGATGCTGGGAATCAAACCCAGGTTGGCCGCGTGCAAGGCAAGCACCCTAAACGCTGTGCTATTGCTCCAGCCCCCAGATGTGTTCTTTTATATTAGGTTTGTACGGATTCTTGTGTTCACCATTATTTTGGTGAGTTTTGGGGAGTATTTTGATTGGAATAGGCTAGTGAACTATTGCCTAACGTGGTTGGGGTAGTCAGGCTGCCCTCATAAAAGTTAGGTAACAAAGGCTGAGATATGAATCCAATGCACTATCAAGGGGGAAATTAGCTTGCGGATGTGTGAGTGGCTGCTGCCCCAGAGGCCACGCCCCCCACTGCCTCTCTACTTGTGGTGGAGGGGCCCCACGTTTGTGCTGGTCTGGGTTATAGTTCGATTTCTGACACACTTCTAAAACTAGAGGTGTCCCCTCTCGCCTAAGTGCTCATTTGGGCACCTTTGCCGAGAAGCGACCTTCCAGTTTATTGTCACTGCTCACTCGGCATGCCAGTCCTTCTAAATTGAATTTTGTATATATTGATTTCCATAATCTTAATTTCTGTCACTTCTGACTATAGTTTTCTAATTCTGTCATACTTTCTTGTGTTTTGCTGACTACCTGCACTATTGTTCCTTTGAACTGATTAAATGTCATCATCAACATGATGTCACTAAAGCCATTCTTTGAGTTTAAGGAGATGGTTGGTACTAGTAGAGCCATCCATGTTAGTTTTTTTAATTTAAGAAGTTTTATTGGATCACCATGAGATACAGTTACAAACTTGCATGATTGCATTTCAGTCAAACAATGCTCGAGCATCCAACCCTCCACCAGTGCATATTTTCCACCAATGGTGATGTGCATTCCCAGTTTCCCACCCACCACTACCAACCTACCCCACTCCCTGCCTCTGTGGCAGGTACAATCTCTCTTACTCTCTCTAATTTTGGGCATTATGATTTGCAATACAGATACTAAGAGGTCATTTTGTTTGGTCCTTGGCAAGCCTCCCAATCATCATTTACTTAGTGGTTCCTTCTCTGTCCCAACTGCCTTTTCGCCCAGCACGTGGGGTAGGCTTCCAAATCATGGTGTGATACTCCTGGCCCTTATCTCTACTGTCTTTAGATGTTAGTTTCATATTATGCTACTTTCCATTCCACGGATGAGTGTAGCCATTCTATGTCTGTCCTTCGCTTTATGACTAATTTCACTTAGCATGATACTCTCCATGTCCATCCACTTATATGTGAATTTCCTGATTTCATCTCTCCTAACAGTATCTCCTAATACTATATAATGGCATAGTATTCCATTGTATAGATGTACCAGAATTTCTTCAACCAGCCATCTGTTCTCGGGCACTCGGGATTTTTCCAGGCTATTATAAACTGTGCTTCAATAAACATACAAGTGCAGATATCATTTCTACTATACTTTTTTGCATCTCTGGGATATATTCCCAGGAGTGTTATTGTTGGGTCATATTGAAACTCAATTTCTAGTTTTTTGAGAAATATTCATGTTGTTTTCCAAAAACGCTAGACCAATTGGCATTCCCACCAACAATGAATGAGAGTCCCTTTCTCCCAGCATCCTCGCCAGCACTGGTTGTTCTTGTTCTTATTAATGTGTGCCAGTTTCTGTAGTGTAAGATGATACCTCATTGTTGTTTTGATTCGTATCTCCCTGATGATTAGCTATGTAAAGCATTTTTCCCCCATGTGTCTTTTGTTCATTTGAATTTCTTTTTTGTGGAAGTTTGTGTTCATTTCTTCACCCCATTTTTGATGGAGTTAGAGTTTTTTTCCTGTAAAGTTCTACCACTGTCTTGTATATCTTGGATATAAAGCCCCTATCTGATGGATATTGGGTAACTATTTTTTCCCATTCTATGGGCTCTTTCTGTGTTTTAGTCGCTGTTTCTTTTGAGGTGCACAAGCTTCTCGGTTTAATGTATTCCCATTTGTTTATGTTTGTTTCCAATTGCTTGGTCAGTGGTGTTTCATCCTTAAAGTTGCCTTTATCTTCAGTGTCATGAAGGGTTCTGCCTACATTTCCTCCATGTGCCTTATGGATTCAGTCTGATATTGAGGTCTTTAACCCATTTTTTGGGGGGTTTTGGGTCACACCCGGCGATGCACAGGGGTCACTCCTGGCTCATGCACTCAGGAATTACTCCTGGCGGTGCTCAGGGTACCATATGGGATGCTGGGAATTGAAGCCGGGTCGGCCACGTGCAAGGCAAACGCCTTACCCGCTGTGCTATGACTCCAGCCCTGGTCTTTAACCCATTTTTATCTGACTTTTGTGTTTGGCTTTAGGCAGAGGTATGAGCTCATTCTTTTGCATGTAGCTGTCAAGTTTTCCCAGCACCACTTATTGAAGAGGCTTTCCTTGCTTCACTTCACATTTGCTCCTTTATCTTCACTTCACATTTGCACCTTTATCTTCACTTCCGTATTCTGCAGCACTTCACTTGCTCCTTTATCAAAGATTCAGTGTTCGTATACTTCTGAGGCTGTGTCAGAATATTCAACTCTGCTCCATTGGTCTGCAGATCTGTTTCTATTCCAATATCCTGCTCTTTTAATTACTACCGCTTTGTAGTACAGCTTGAGATTGGGGAAGGTGGTGCCGCTTATCTTCTTTTGCCAAGGATTGCTTTGGCTATTCATGGGGGCGTTGTTACTCCATATGAATTTCAGGAGTGTTTTGTCTATTTCTGTTTTTGGATATCACTAGTTTATTATAAGAGACATGGAAATTATTTACATAATGAAAGACTTCAGAACTTCAGTGGAATGGGCAGCTTCATGGGATGCCATTTCAATAGTGGTATTTCAATCTACATACTTTCCAATAATGTCACCATCTCTAAACAAGAAATAATCTTTATAATCTAGAACAACTTTGGTGCCTCCGTATTCTGCTAGAAGTACTCTATCTCCAACGTTTACACTAACTGGTTGAATCTCTCCACCCTTCCCTTTTGAGCCCAATCCAACAGCAACCACCGTGGCTTGCAACACCTTTCCTTGAGATTTCTCAGGAAGCATAAGGCCTCCTTTGGTTACAGTTTCAGCCACACTCCTCTCAACTAATACCAGGTCAAAGAGTGGAAGAAATTTTCTAAATGCTTGTCCTGCTATGACGCTGACTACCTCACTCCCGTGTTTTGTCTATTTCTTTGAAAAATGTCATAAGGTATCCTTATAGGGACTGCATTGAATCTGTACAATGCTTTGGGGAGTATTAACATTTTGACGATGTTAATCCTCCCAATCCTTGAGCAGGGGATGTGCCTCCATTTCCTAGTGTCCTCTTTTATTTCTTGAAGTAGTGTTTTGTAGTTTTCTTTGTATAGGTCCTTTACCTCTTTAGTTAAGCTGATCCCAAAGTACTTATTTTTCTGGGGCACTATTGCGAATGGGATTTAAAAAAATACCTCTGTCTTCTTTTTCATTATTTATGTATAGGAAGACCGTGGACTATTTGGTATTGATTTTTTATTGTGCTACTCTGCTATACAAACCTATTATTTCTAGGAGCTTTTCTGTAGAGCCTTTAGTGTTCTCTAAGTATACTATCATGTCTACTGTGAATAGTGATAGCTTGACTTCTTCCTTTCCTATCTGTGAGCCATCCATGTTATTTTTTACACGGTTGATCTTGATAAGCTTCTACATGTCTTCGTGTTTGCTGTGCTCTTACTGTACTGAGGATGAATATAGTTAGCCTTCCTGAGAATTGCTGAGTGTGTGCTGAGTATTGGTATTGCTCTTTTTCTTTCCTGCCAGTCTTCTCCCAGTGACAGGAGGCATAAATGTGTGCCATATTAAGAACAAAAAGAAATTAAAAATCAAAGATAAGAAATCAGAGATACATAAATGTATTTAAAACGAAAAGTTCTAACTCCTGAGTATCATTGGTGTAGTACCAAGACAAAGGCAAAGCAAAAGTTCAGAGACCAGGGATACGGCTCAGTGATAGAGCACTTGTATTTTATGAAATAGACCTGGGTTTTATCCCCAGGATCACACATAAATGTACACAAATACCAAATTTCAATGAAGCAAATAGCTGTTCTATTTTTAGAAATATAGACTGAAGAGAAAGTACAGCAGGTGATATGCTTTCCTTGATTGTAGCTGAGTTTAGTCCTCTGGCACTGCATACAGTCCCCTTAACACTTCTTGGAATGTTTTCTTTCACGGAGCCAGAAGTAAGCCCAGTATCCCTGATAAACAAAGATTCAAAGATATTCATCAAAAAATTATAGTGAACAGAACTGAACAATACATTAAAAGAATCAACAACATGATCAAGTGGGATGTATTCCAAAAATTCAAAGATAGCACAATATATATTAATCAATTATTGTGATTCACCACACTCCTGAAATGAAAAATAAAAATCATATGGTCATATCAGTAAATGCAGATAGAGTTTTTGGCAAGATTCAACACCTTGTCTATTATTTAAAAGACAGCTCAATGATTGGGGATTACTCAGTATAGTAAAAACCATAAACCACAAACCTACATCCAACATCATACTCAATGATGAAAAATGGAAATAATTTCCTCTAAGATAAGGAACAACAAAGATGTCCACTCTGTTTTTTTACTTCTGATTTTTTTAATTGAATCACCATGAGATACACAGTGACAAAGTTTTTAATGATTGAGTTTTAGTCACATAATGTTCAAACACCCATCCCTTCACCAGTGCACATTTCCCACCATCAATGTCTCCAATTTCTCTCCCTCCACCACCCCCCCAGTCTGCCTTTATGGCAGGCACTTTTCTTCATCTCCCTCCCTCTCCCTCTCTCTCTTTGTCTCTCCTTTTTCCTTCGATATACAATATTACCACTATAATTGAGCATAGTTTGGGAAGTCTTAGCCTCAGTCAGCAATTAAATAACAAAAAGAAATTAAAGGATTCAAATTAGAAAACTAGAAGTCAAACTAACTCTATTTACAGATGACATAATATTATACATATAAAGCCCAAATGACTGCCAAAAAATATCTGAAAATTAGAGACCAATGCAGTGAAGTGGCAGGCACAAAATCAATACAAAGAAATCTGTTGAATGCTGAAAAAGAGGAAAACAGCAAATGACTATATAATTTATAATTATCTTTAAATAAAGTATCTAGAAATAAACTTAACAAAGGAGATAAAACAATTATTTAGTAAAAACTCTAAAACAATATGAAAATAAATAGAACTCACTGGAAATAGGAAAATATTCCATGTTCATAAACAGAAATAATTATCATTGTTAGGACAACCATCCACCCAAAGCATTATATAAATTCAGTGTAGATTCAATTAAAAATCCAATGGCATTCTTCACATACATAGAAGAATACCACTATTTGTATAGAGCCATAAAACTCCCCAACTATCCATAAGATTCCTTAAGAACAACAATGGAAAGGATTTCATTCTCTATTTTATAAATACAGAGTGGCACTGGAATAAAAGCAGACCCTCAGACAAATGATAACCAGAAATATAATCTGGTTGATAACCAGAAAATAAACTCTCATATATGTGGACAATTTATGACAAAGTAACCAAGAACATAAAGTGGAGGAAAGAAAAACTCTTCAACAAATGGTGTAAGGAAAACTGTTAGCCACATTGCAAGAAATAAGTATCTAAGTAAATAAGTATCTAAGCCACAACCTCACATCATACACAAAATTAAATTTAAAATGAATTAAAAAACCCAATGTGATTGAGGTCTTTAATTCATTTTGATCTGAATTTTGTACTTTGGTGATAGGTGGAGATCTGAGCCCATTTTTTTGTATGTAGCTGTCAAGTTTTGCCAGGATAATTTGTTAAAGAGGATTTCCTTGCTCCACTTCACACTTCTTGCTCCCTTATCAAAGATGAGATGATCATATATTTGGGGGGGTGTCAGAATATTCCACCCTCTTCCATTGGTCTGCAGCTCTTCCTTTGTTCCAGTACCATGCTGTTTTAATAATTACTGCTTTGTAGTAGAGTTTGAAGTTGGGGAGGTTGATTCCTCCCATTTTCTTTTTCTCAAAAATTGCTTTAGCTATTCGTGGGGGCTTATTGGTCCACATGAATTTCAGGAGTGTTTGCTCCATTTCTTTGAAGAATGTCATGGGTATACTTATAGGGATCACATTGACTTTGTACAATGCTTTGGGGAGTATTGCCATTTTGACAATATTAATTCTTCCCATCCTGAGCAGAGGATATCTTTTCATTTCCTCGTTTCCTCTTTCATTCCCTGAAATAGCGTTCTGTAGTTTTCTTTATGCAAGTCCTTTACCTCCTTAGTTAAGCTGATTCTGAGGTACTTGATATTTTGAGGCACAATTGTGAACAGGATTGCTTTTATTATGTCGCTTTCTTCTCTCTCATTATTTGCATATAGGAAAGCCATGGACTTTTGGTTATTGATTTTATAGCCTGAAACTTTACTATATGAGTCTATTGTTTCTAGGAGTTTCTTGGTAGAGGTTTTAGGGTTCTCTAGGTATAGTATCATATCATCTGCGAATAGTGAGAGCTTGATTTCTTCCTTTCCTATCTGAGTGTCCTTAATATCCCTAAGGTACATTGAAGACAAGGTCGGCAAAACCCTTCACGACATTGAAGCCAATGGTATATTCAAAGATGACACGCCACTGGCCAAGCAAGTGAAAACAGAGATAAATAAATGGAACTATCTTAAACTAAGAAGCTTCTGCACGTCAAAAGAAACAGTGACCAAAATAGAAAGACAGTCTACAGAATGGGAAAGGATATTTACCCAATATCCATCCAATAAGGGGTTGATATCAAGAATATACTTGATATCAATACTGGTTGAACTCCACAAGAAGAAAACTGCTAACCCAATCAAAAACTCGGGTGATGAAATGAACAGAAACTTTCTCAAAGAAGAAATCTGAATGGCTCAGAGGCACATGAGAAAATGCTCAACATCACTAATCATCAGGGAGATGCAGATCAATACAACAATGAGATAACATCTCACACCACAGAGACTGGCCCACATCCAAAAAACCAAAAGCAACTGGTGTTAGCACAGATGTGGGGAGAAAGGTATTCTCTTTCACTGCTGGTGGGAATGCCGACTGGTTCAGCCCTTTTGGAAAACAATATGGACGATTCTCAAAAAATTAGAAATTGAGCTCCCATTCGACCCAGCAATACCACTCCTGGGAATATTTCTCGGAAAGGCAAAAAGATACAGTAGAAATGACATCTGCGTTTGTATGTTCATTGCAGCACTGTTTACAATAGCCAAAATCTGGAAAAAATCGGAGTGCCCAAAAACAGATGAATGGTTAAAGAAACTTTGGTACATCTACACAATAGAATACTATGCAGCTGTTAGAAAAGATGAAGTCATGAAATTTGTATATAGGTGGATCAACATGGAAAGTATCATGTTGAGTGAAATGAGTCAGAAAGAAAGAGACAGGCATAGAAAGATCACACTCATATGTGGAATATAAAGCAGCAGAATGGGACACTAACACCCAGGAGTAGTAGAGATAAGAACCAGGAGGTCTTCCCCACAGCTTGGAAACTGGCCTCATATGCTGGTGGAAAAGGCAACAGAGATAGAGAAGGGAACACGTAGTAGAGAATGTTGGGAGGACCCACTCGGGTTGAAAGCTGCATACTGAAAGTAGACTATAGACTTAACATGATGGCCACTCAATACCTCTATTGCAAACTACAACATCTAACAGGAGAGAGAACAAAAGGCAATGCCCTGCCGCAGAGTCAGGGTGGGGTGGTGGGGGTTGGGGTGGGGGTGGTGGGAGGGATACTGGCAACATTGGTGGAGGAGAATGGGCATTGATGGAGGGATGCAAACAAAATGCAAACATGAAAAGTTCATAAGTTTGTAACTGTACCCCACGGTGATACACTAATAAAAATTTTAAAAAATTAAAAATAAAAATAAATAAATAAAACCTAGAAAAATAACTCAATGTTAGAACTGATTTCATGAAATTCACTGAGGAAAAAGTGCAGAAGTCTCCATGATATTGACTTCAGAAATTTCTTCTATGGTTTAACTCCACTGGAAAAGAAAGTAAAAGTAAAAATAAATGGGAATACATCAAACTAAATAGTTTCTGCACAGAATTAAATAGATACTGCTCCAAAGAAGATATACCAATGACAACTAAATATAGGAAGAGGTGCCATAATCATTTATTATATGAATGCAAACCCAAATGACACTGAGATATCATCTCATACCAATCAGAATGGCCTATATCAAATAGACTAGAAATAAGCAGTGTTGACAGGCATGTATTAGAAAAGAACTCCTCATTCACTTTTGGTGGGGGATGTAATCTGGTTCATCCCCTTTGTAAAATAGTATGGAGATGTCTCAAAAAATGAAATTAAGAGTTACTGTATGATTCAGTAATTCTATTCCTTGGCTTCTATCCTAAGAACACAAAAGCACTAATTTGAAAAGATAAATGCACACCTATGTTCATTGCAGCTCTATTTACTAAAATCAAGATCTGTAAACAACCCTAGTACCGAAAAACATATGTGTGGATAAAGAAATTGTGGTATGGATTATGAGGAATGGCACCAGGTCTTGAATACCTATTTGTCTTGCAATTGTATAGTCACTAGTTCAAATCCCTGGTGTCTCACTGAAGGACAGCACAATCTCTGGAACTCAATGCTGTTTGAACCTGGAAACTCTGCTGTCTGTGATTCCTGGTGCCACAAGCAATTTATGGCTGCACCACAAACAAGTGTGTGTGAGTATTATAAAAAGACGTGTGACTACCTCAAAGAACTCAACTAAACGTTGCACAAGTGCTTTGACCAGGAAATATGACCTATGGCGAGTATGTGTGTGAGCCCACAGCAACCCCTAGCAAGCACCACAACCAGGACTTGTGTGACCCCATGGTCATGTGTGCAAGCACCACAACAAAAGGAGAGCAAACTCAGTGAGCACCGTGGCCAAGTTGCGTGAATAATACCACTGACTCAGACCTCTGGTGTGCATCATAGTTGAAAACGTGAGCACCTTAGTCAAGCGTGTGTGCAACCCCAGTCACCACAATATCAACAATAACAATAAAGGGAAGGAGAAGGGAAGGGATAGTTCAACTAAAATTAATTAGAAAGTTTCAAAAAAAGAACAACTCAGCTATAAGAAAAGATGAAATTGGGACTAGGAGACAGTACAGCAGTTAAGGCATATTCCTAGTATGAACCTGACCAAGATTCAATTCCTGGCAACATATGGTCTCTTGAGCATTACCTAGTGTGTCTCTGTAGGCTTCTAGTTTTGTCTGGGTGATCCAGGTTTCCTCAGACTTCAGGACCAGCATCAGTAGCACATCCTTGGGACCTTGTACTGACCAAGCAGGCCAGTTGGTTATGAATTGTCAGTGGGTCCCATGAACGCCCTGAGAACTGCTTGGGAGAGCGCCCTCTCCCCAAATAAAAGAAAGAAAAGAGAAAATCTTGGATTTTGCTACAACTTGGATGCAACTAGAGGGTATCATATGAAGCGAAGTGATTCAGGAGAAGGACAAATATGGGATTATCTTATTTGTATGTGAAGTATAAAAAAGAAGCAAGGGTATAGAAAATGGTCAGTGAAAAGAAACTCTGAGATTCGGTGTACAGAACTGAGACTAAACTCAGATAAGGGGATAACAAGAACGGACTGGGGGACAAGAGTGTGTGGATAGTAGCACTTTTGTAGTGGGCTGGTGTCATCATATTAAATACCTAAAACACATTTTTTTAGCTACACTGGCTCTGCTCAGCATGTACTGCTAACTTTATGCTCAGAGATCACTCCCAGTGGTACTCAGAGAACCAAAGACAATGCCAGGGACTGAATCCTGGTCAGCTGCTTGCAAGGCAAGTACCTCATGTGTTGTAATATCTCTCTGGCTTTAATACTGTTTTAAATAATGATACTTCACTAAGAATAAATAATGCTACTATTGAACTATAGATTTAAAAAGACATTTCAAAAACTAAATGTTCATCAATGAATGCCCAGACAAAAAAGTTGTGGTATATATATTTAATGAAGTATGACTAAGATAAGGTGAGGGGCCATAGTGATAGTGTAATGGGTAAGATCTTTGCCTTGCATGCAACTGACCTGGGTTCAAGTCCCTGGGCCCTCTATGGTTCCCTGAGCCAGTCAAGAATGATTCCTGAGTGCAGAGCCAAGAGTAAGCACCCCTCCCTCAGAAGATGAACTCTTGTTTTTTGAGATAACATCTGTGAAACTTGAGGTGATTATGCAACATAAAATAAATTAGAAAATGAAAGAAATGGGATGTTTTCTCTCATACATGAAATAATAACCAATGCAAACATACAGATAATTAACCCCCCAAGTTGTATTTATATATATTGACAATGAACTACCACAAAAGGATATTAATAAGACAACCCCATTTACAATTGCATCAAACATTATGCCTAGGAATAAGTTTAACTAGATAGGTTAAACATCTGTGCACTGAAAACTGTAAGACATAGAAGAGAAAAATTAAAGATGGCACACATAAATGGAAGATATTACATGCTCAAGAATTGGAAGAACTGATCTTATTAAAATGTCTGTACTACCCCAAACAATACACAGACACAGTGCAATCTCTATCAAAATTCCAGTGGCATTTGTTTTTGCTTTTTGGGTCACTCCTGGCAATGCACAGGGGTTACTTCTGGCTCTGCACTCAGGAATCACCCCTGGCGGTGCTCAGGGGACCATATGGGATGCTGGGAATTGAACCCGGGTCGGCCGCTTGCAAGGCAAACTCCTTACCCGCTGTGCTACTGCTCCAGCCCCAGTGGCATTTTTCACAGAAATCAAAAAAAGTCAATTAGAAATTTACATGTAGCCACAAAAGATCCCAAATATCCATACATCTTTAGAAAGGCCTGTTCTTCCTGTCATTTGGTGAAGCTGTGCAGTGAAGAAATAGAGAAACACAGTACTAATATTTCTTGGTTTCAAACAATATTACAAATCTATACCCCAGAGTCGTGTAATCCCATCAACTGCCAAGACCCAGAGACTATAAGATAAAGCTCCCGGAAGCGTGCAGCCGCATTTGAGGCTGCGCTCTCTCTTATTGTCTAGTTCTCCCTCTTAGAGAATTTGGCAAGCGACTGAAAGTATCATGCCCGCATGGCAAAGCCCATCAAGCTCCCCGTGGCATATTCAATACGCAAAAAAACAGTATCAGTGATGGGTCTCATTCCCCTGACCCTGAAAGAGCTTCCAATGTGGCACCTTTGGGAAGGATGAGTAAAAAGAGGCTGCTAAAATCTCAGGCCTAGGACGACTGGAGACGTTACTGGCGCCCACTTGAGCAAATTGATGAACAACGGGTTGACAGTTATACAGTGATATAACCCTAGCAGGATTCTAACCTAGTCGTTACTTTTTGAATAATGACAGAATTTGTTCATGACCATGCTCTTAAATTATAGTTAAGTATTATGGCACTTTGACCTGCCCCATTTCGATGCCAGGGTAGCTCACAGCTTGCCCGTGAGTTCATCCAGTCCCTTGTCTGGACCCTGCTCTTGGGGTGCTAGGAAGTAAGGGCAACTGGGGCTTTCGTCGAGAGAACAGACGCCCAGGAGTGAATATCATTCAGAGTCAATTAATTCCCAAGTTACAAGAGCATAGCATTAATTGTCTTCTTGTTTCTATACAAAAAGGATATTACTCTGAACTAACTATGCAAAGGACTTAAGGAGAAGAGAAAAGCAATATCTACCAGTTAACAGGGTCTGATTAGGAAATAAAGGTGATTGACCAGTTGGGGAAGCAGAGCACAAAGAAAGAGATTACAAATAAACATAGAGGAATGGGAGCACTGTGATGGGAGCAACCCAATAAACCTAAGCTCCCTATGGCAAGGCAGAAAGGACAAAGCAATGTTATCACATAATACTTCTAGAAGAAAACATAGGAGGAGAATTCATTGATATCAGTCATGGCAATGAATTTTTTGTTTTTGAGTCATACATGGGTGCCAGGATTTACTCCTGGATTTGCATTCAGGAATCATTACTGGTAGTGCTCTGTGATCATATGGAGTGCTGAGGAGCAAACATGGACTGGCTGAGAGCAAGGCAGGTGTTCTGCCTTTTTCACTCTTTCTTTGGTCCCTGCAATTTAAAAAAAAATTGATAGCACAAGCAAAAAATAAACAAGTGGAACTATATCAAGATAGCATCTTCTGCATAATAAAGAATGCCATTCACAATATATAAGGTGAATATACTGATAGAAAATATTTACAAAATCATATAGCTGGTAAGGGGTCACTTCCTATCCAAATACACAAAGAACACATACAATTAAGCAAAAAACAATCTAATATTTTTGCTTCTGCTTGCTGCTCTGCCATTTCAGGTGATACTTGCCTCCCCCAGTTGACATTACTGGGCCTATTCCATAATGGGAAGCAGAGCTTCCCCCTACCAGGTGGGTTGCAGCAGCCTCAACACCTGATCTCTGCCATACAATCGGGCCCACACCACAGCTCTAACGCAGAAACTACTCAACAAATTACATGATGCTTACAGTATTTCTTCCTGTCATTTGGTGAAGATGAGCAGTGAATCGAGCAACCCATCCTTAGCATCTAACTACAAAGACTCAGTCCTACTACCCATCACAAGAACACTAGAAAACCAATGGGAGAAACACATAGACACCCACCAAGCTCAATGAGTTAAAACAGTAACATTGAAGACATAAACACCAGTAAGTCCTCAGACAATGTCTTGAGGGACACCATCATGAGTATGTTCAATGAGTTCAAAGAAATGATAGCACATGTAGTCAGCAAAGCACAAGAAAGTGTAAGAGTTGAAATGTAAAATTAAAAAACTATTATAATCAGAAATGAGAGAAATGAAGAACATAGTAGGTGATAATTAAAATGTTTATAGGAGCTCAGTATAGCCGAGTAACAGAAGCTGAGCAAAAGATTGAGGACCTTCAAAATGAGAAAGAGAAAATTGCTAGAAAATGGAAGAGGTAAAATAGTCTGGATAATGAACAGCACACCAGGGAACAATGGGATGAGTTCAAGAGAGAATGATAGAAGACTAATTGGAATCCCTGAGAGTCAGGAAAGCAAATGTGATGAAGAAATAATAGTTAAAGATATCATAGATAATGAGGAATATAGGCACCAAGATCCAAGATGCCTGAAGGTTCCAGCAAAAATAGTGTCAATCAGGAAAACTACAAAATACATTGTACTCAAAATGACAAATCCAAATATAGAAATATAGAGCCAGAACACTGAAAGCAGAAAGATAAAAAGTTTACAGCAAGCCCATGTACCACCAACACCATATAGGCTCATCCACCAGTCTTGTTCCAGAGACTCATAAATAGTTCTCAAAAGACATCAACTAGCTACAAGACATTTCTCAGATACACATTGACGGTTGAGACCTCCAAGGTGATCTTGGAAGGTATGCGGACTAGCTCCCACCCTACCAAAGCCCTGGCAGCCGCTCCCACACCCCAAAGTCATAACCATGACTCCAGCTGGATTACCCAATTAAATTTTCTGGATTTTCTGGAGCTGACATCTCCAAATTCTACATCACTGATATTTCCATAGTATGACACCAGATTGGATGGGATATAATGTAGAAGTCAACCAATCTCGACTACCAAAAACATTAACACAGAAGGCTTAACTTGCAACTACAGTTTAGTAAACCCTTCAGAAAAGAACTTGGTGTCTCTATGCTGAGATACAACAATTCTCACAATTTTTCTACAGAAATATTTTTAATCAATCTGTTAATAATTTAGTGGTAACAAGCAATATAAAATAAATTATTGTGGACTTGCTATAGGGTAAGACTTGAAGGGTGGTTTGAAAAATGGATTCAATGATGGAGGGAAGGTGACAGTGCTGGTAGGTTGGTACTAGCATATTGAATGTCTGTAAAAAATCATCACAAACAATTTTGTAAACCACAGTGTTTAAATAATGTGTGTGGGTGAAGTATACAGCAAATCTATGAAATAAGACTCTGCCAGGAAGAAGAGTATAGAAGGATATAGAACAAAATGTCCATGAAATGAAACCTCAACAGGAATACTGGGGGATGGCAAGGAACCTGGAGGCATTAGTGGAGGAAAGAGGACACTTGGGGTGGTATTATTGTTGTAACATTGCATGCCTCAAAGAACTCTATTATGAACAACTTTGTAAATTATGGTGTTTAAATTTAAAATCTAATATTTTTAATGAACAAGCAAACTGAATGCGATAGATTTATAGAGGAAGACTTACAAATGGTCAAAGTCATTAATGATCAGAGAAATGCAAATCAAAATCAGAGTTCACCCAGATCAGGATTTCAACCCCCACCCCCTCAGGCCACATAGCATTGCTTCAACTTTCTGTAACTTATTGTAAGCATATTTTAAAAATTATAGCTGTAACCAATTAGTCGTACAAAAACACAAAAGAAACAACTCCAGATTGAAAAAGTAACAACAGGAAAGCTATGCAGAACTCCACCAGGCTTAGTGAGTGAAGATGGTAGGCTGGAAGACTCATCCAGTAATAATAAGCTATATAATCTCTCTGAAAAGGCACTGTTTCGAATGGAGCTCAAGGAAACTACAAACAAAAATGGCAAAACTGTAAAACTTGGTAGGCAATATGTAAAATTCACTGGGGACCTCAGCAGCAGAGTAACAGCTTCTTAGGACAGAATCAGTGAGTTCCAGGACGAGGTGGAGAAAACCTTCAGACAACAGCAATGGATAGGGAGAAAAACTCAAAATAAACAAACAGCTGACAGAACATTGGGATGAATTGAAGAAGAACAACATAAGAAGCACAGGGGCTACAGAGGTCCAAGAAGGAAACCCCAATGAAACAATAGCCAAAGCTATCGTTGCTGAGAAGTTCCCAGAGTCAGAGAGTGCAAGCATCCAGATCCAGGAGGCCTAAAGGGTAGCAACTAAAAGAAATCCAAATAAAAGTACTGCAAGACATATTCAGACCAGAATGATGAAAAACATAGATAGAGATACAATGCTAAAAGAAGCAAGATGAAAGAAGGAAATTATGTACAAAGGAGCATCCTTAATAGTTACAGCAGATTTGCAGAACAAAACCCTCTGAGCCTGAAAACTATGGTGATATATAGTGGTAAAAACTCAATGTAATGAACACATCACCAACAATACTTTACCCAGTCAGACTCATTCAGATTTTAAGGGACAGTACACAATTTCACAGATAAACAACTCAGAAACTCCATAGACTCAAAACCATCATTTTTTTAAAATTTATTCTTTTATTGAATCACCATGTGGAAAGTTGCAAAGCTTTCAGGTTTAAGTCCCAGTTATACAATGCTCGAACACCCATCCCTTCATCAGTGCACATATTCCACCACCAAGAATCACAGTATACCTCCCCCCAACCCCCCACCTCCCCAGCCCCCCACCCCGCCTGTGTAACCGATAAATTTCACTTTACTTTCACTTTACTTTGATTACATTCAATATTTCAACAAAAAAACTCACTATTATTATTTGGAATTTCTCCCCCCTAAAGTCGGACCTGCTGAAAAGGAAGCATTAGATAATTTGTTTTCGATTGCTGAGAATGAAGAGATAGGAGTTCAAGTGACTGCACTAGCAGCCTCACGGTTTTGGGTTTCTGTATTTTAGTATTTTAATAACTAAGTCCAGAGAAATACCTGCCAGAAATTGCATCACTGCAAACTTGTACTTCTCAGTTATATTATATTCCACATATGAGTGCAATCTTTCTCTGTCTGTCTCTTTCTTTCCGACTCATTTCACTCAACATGATACTTTCCATGTTGATCCACTTATATGCAAATTTCATGACTTCATGTTTTCTGACAGCTACATAGTATTCCATTGTGTAGATGTACCAGAGTTTCTTTAACCAGTCATCTGTTCTTGGTCAATCGGGTTTTTTCCAGATTCTGGCTATTGTAAACAGTGCTGCAATGAACATACAAATGCAGATGCCATCTCTACTATACCTTTTTGCCTCTTTGGGATATATTCCCAGGAGTGGTATTGCTGGGTTAAATGGAAGCTCAGTTTCTAATTTTTTTGAGAATCGTCCATATTGTTTTCCAAAAGGGCTGAACCAGTCGGCATTCCCACCAGCAGTGAAGAAGAGTCCCTTTCTCCCCACATCCATGCCAACACCGGTTGTTTTTGTTTTTTGGGATGTGGGCCAGTCTCTGTGGCAACACCACTTTTTCACCTCTTCATATATCAACTAGATTAGAGCTCAGTAAGGAAATATTTTCTTTCAAGTAGATGAGAGGAGTTTGCTATATATCTATATCTATGTGTTTACCTATATATCTTTATTGATTTCCTTCTATATATATCTTTTCATCCTCAAAAATCCAAATGCGTATTCTTCTCCAATGCTAATGTAACATTCTCAAAGGTAGATTACATGCTGGAACACAAAACATATCTCCACAAAGTCAAGAGCACAGAAATAATATCAACTATCTTCTCAGACCATGATGCACTGAAAATAGAAGTTAATTATAAAAGGAAATAGAGAAACAACTAAAACACTTGGAAATTTAAAAGTTCATTACTAAACATCCAAAGAGTCATAGAGGAAATAAAAGAGGAAATTAAAAGATTCATTGAAACAAATGAGAATGAGAACACTACCTACTTGTGGAATACAGTAAAAGTGATATTAAGAGGAAAGAGCATTGCTATGCAAGCATTCTTCAGGAAGGAAGAAAGGGCCCAAAGAAACTTGACTGCACAACTTTAAAAAGTGGAAAATGACCAACAAAGGAGTCCAACACAGGCAGGGTATAGAAATAATAAAACTTAGAGAAAAAAATAATGAATTGGAATCCAAAATACAATCTCAAAGATAAATTAAAGCAAAATCTGGTTCTTTAAAATAATAAACAATATCGATAACCCACTAGCAAGACTCACAAAGGGAGAGACAGAGAAAGAGAGAGAATAGAACCCTAATAAACCGAATCTGAAGTGAAAGAGGCACAATAGACAACACATAAATTCAAAGGCACATCAGAGATTAATTTGAGAATCTGTATGCTATGAAACAAGAGAACCTAGAAGAAATGAATAAAGTCTTGGACTTCTGTAACTGTAAGATTCTGTTCATTTCCTTTCCCAGTTTTTCGTTGGGGTTAGATGTTATTTCATGTAAAGTTCTACCAGTGCCTTACATTGAATATTAACCCTTTACCATGAGTAGTGCCCCTGTGGCGTATTCGATATGCCAAAAACAGTAACAGGTCTCAAAATGGAGGCGTTACTGGTGCCCGCTCGAGTAAATCGATGAACAACAGGATGACAGTGCTACAGTGCAGTGCTACCATGAGTAGTGCATAAATAATTTTTCCCAGTCTGTGGGATTACTTTGTATCTTAGCCCCCATTTCTTTTGAAGGGAATAAGCTTCTTAGTTTAATGTAGTCCCATTTGTTCCCTCTTTGCTTCCGCTTGCTTGGTCAGCAGTGTTCATCCTTGAAGTTCCTTTAGCTTCAATGTCATGGAAGATTCTGCTTACATTTTCCTTCATGTATCTTAATAATTTAGGTCTGGTATTGAGGTATTTAATCCATTTTGATCTGACTTTTGTGCTTGGAATACCAGAGGTATTAGACAGAGGTCTGAGTTCAGTTTTTTGTATGTAGGTATCCAGTTTTCCCAACACCACTTGTTGAAGAGGTTTTTCTTGCTCCACTTCACATTTCTTGCTACTTTATCAAAGACTAAGTGATCGTATATCATATATCTGAGGGTCGGTGTCCGGATATTCAACTCTATTCCATTGATCTGCAGGTATGTCTTTATTCCAATACCATGCTCTTTGTCTTTATTCCAAAACCAGCTTACTGCTTCATTGAAGTAGAGTTTTGAAGTTGGGGAAAGTGATGCCTTCCATTTTCCTCAAGGATTGCTTTAGCTATCCAACGGGAATGAAAACTGGAACCGAAATATTTTTTCTTGTGTTAGGGCCATACCTGGCTGTGCTCAGGTAATATTTATGGCTCTGAACACAAGAATCACTTCTGGCAGCCTTGCAGAGCTATATGTGATGCCAGGGATTGAACCTGGGTCAGCCACGTACAAGGCAAGTGCCTTACTCACTGTACTGTTTCTCTTTCCTGATACTGGAAGAGGTTATTTCATTAGTGTATTTTCTGCAGTAATTATTATAGAGGTGAAGATGAAGAAACAAACTAATTTATTAATGAATAAATAAAGAAGTAACAGGTATATTATTCAGCCATGAAAAAGAAGAAAACCACACCTTTTGTGATATCATGGATGGGCTCTGTGGGCATTATGGTAACTAAAATAAGACAAAAAAAACATACTGATGATATCCCTTATGTTAGGAATCTTTAAAAAGTTAAACCTGCAAGATGTGATCCCAGGGGCTGCAAGTGTGTGCGGCCTCTCCGCAGCTGCACGAAAGTGACTCCAGACTCCAGCTAAATTTTTCGGCACGGGCAGCTCCTCGCAGAATGTCTCCAGACTGAGAACTAAGCCGCGGCCTGATGCCAGCCCAGGAGGGGAAAGGTATTTCTCTCTCTTGCCTCTTCCTTGCCGGGGGTGAAGGACGTTGTGACCGCCATATTATGAGGACCACAGATGGGATTTACGACTGCAGCAATAGGACGCGAGGGTGCTTTTGGGAAGGTGGGTGGCACCGGCCCCTCCTGCCACCAAGATGTGATCCCGGGGGCAGCACGTGTGTGCGGCCTCTCCGCAGCTGCACGAACGTGACTCCAGACACCAGCTAAATTTTTCAGAATGGGCAGCTCCTCGCAGAATGTCTCCAGACTGAGAACTAAGCCGCGGCCCCATGCCCGCCCAGGAGGGGAAAGGTATTTCTCTCTCTCTCTTGCCTCTTCCTTGCCGGGGGTGAAGGGCGTGGTGACCACCATATTATGATGATCACAGATGGGGTTTACAAGCTTGCAATGATCCAATATCTGGAAGAAATCTCCCTGGACTTAGTTGCTAAAGTACAGAAATCCAAAACCTCATATCTCTTCACAACAGGTCTGACTAGTGGGGTACTCCTAACAATAATAGTGAGGTTTGTGTTGAAATATTGAATGTAACCAAAGTAGATAGAAAGTAAAGTGAAATTTATCAGTTACATGGAGGGGGGGAGTGTAGGGGGGCGGGATGGGAGGTGTACTTTTTTTTTTTGGTGGTGGGATATGGGCACTGGTGAAGGGATGGTTGTTTCAGCATTGTATAACTGAGACTTAAGCCTGAAAGCATTGTAATTTTCCACATGGTGATTCAATAAAATAAAATTCTTAAAAAAAAAGTTAAACCCATAGAAACAGAATAGAAAGTTATTGCCAAACCATAATGCCCATAAGTAGAGAGAGTAAGAGGGAAACTGTTTGCCATAGAAACAGGGGAGGGGTGGGAGCGGGGACGGGGAGGAATGCTGACATTGATGGTGGAAAATGTAACTGGTGGAGGCTTTGTTTAATGTTTGCATGTTGACCATTCCTTTTACTTGCTTGCATTTTTAAAAAGTGTGTGGTACTATGGTTATAATATTGTTAGCATTTTTTTGCTTTGTTTTTAATGAATTACCAGGGTGCCAAAGACCCACCATAATTATCCCTGTGTCTCTGATAGTCTGTCTCTTCATCTCTTCCTGTGCTTCCCTTTCCTCACACTATTTGGTAAACTCAATTCTGTAGGCAAAGACCAAGGGTTTATGATCATTAGATACTGTCCATTCCTTCCTTTCATTTTTTATGCAAATGAATATAATATTCTGGTATTTGACTTATTTTCCTTAACAAGTTAACCTCTAGCTCCATCCATGATGTAGCTAAAAGCAATTTTTCATCTTTTCTTAAGATTACATAGTACTCCATTGTGTACATATACCAGCACTTATTCCTTCGTCTTTTTTTTAATTGAGTCACTGTGTGTTGCGTGAACATTCGTGTGATCAGAGGCACTGAGATAAGGAACTGGGAAGAAATGTCTTAATTGGAGGACTAAGGCTCTCTCTGGCTCTTAGCAAAGGCAGAGGGCCTCCTGGACCTCCTTTTATTGATCATGGTACCTCTAAAGGGCTCAATATAGTGACATCACCAAAAGCATCAAAAGAAGTTACAGGAAGAACATTGAGGCAACATTATTTCCTTGTGTCTGCAGGCCAGTAATCTAGGCCTCCAGAAAGAAGATGCAAAACCAAAACTGAAACCTTCCTTGGGCTAAAAGCACTTGGATTTACATCCCAAAGACAAAACTGGGCCCTGCACCTGAAATCTACATCCCAAAGACTAGGCTGGGCCAGAGCCTACAATTTACAATCTCAAAGGTCAGGCCTGGCTAACACCATCTGCATGTCAAAGACTAGCCAGGCTTCTGGGAGAGAAGGAAAACTGCTCTTTTCAGTAGACTGAAATTATTTTTCTGAAGGCAGCTTGAAGGGGGAAAATGTTCAGCTTCACCCAAACCAGTCAGGACACACGAGAAATCTTGCCCATTTTCATGGGTCCCTATGTTCCTGTCCGTAGTATGGTACAGTATACATGGGCTCGCCCTGGTAGCTCAGTCCAGCCCCAACAACTGTGAGATACAGTTACAATCTTTCATGTTTGAATTTCAGTCATACAATGATCAAACACCCATCCCTCCACCAGTGCACATTCTCCATCACCAATGTCCCCAGTATACCCTCCTTTCCAACCCTCCCCCTGCCTTCATGACAGACAATTTCCCCCATACTTCTCTCCACTTTTGGGAATTATGGTTTTCAATACAGATACTGAGAAGTTATCATGTTTGGTCCTTTATCTACTTTCAGCACATCTTTATCACACATTTGAATTGTTTCCATAGTCTAGCTATTGCATTTAGCACTGCAATGAACAAGTGTGCGTATATATTTTTGAATTAATGTTTTGCAGTCTTGGGGTAGATGCCAAGAAGTGGAATCACTTGGCCTTATGGAAGCTCTATTTTTACTCTTTTGAGAGGTCTATTGTTCTCCATTGAAACTAAACCAGATGACATTCTCACTAACAGTAAATGAGGGTTCTTTTCTTCACTGCATCCCAGCCAACACTGAATGTTTCTAGTCTTTTTTCTTTTATATAGATCATACTCACTAATGTGAGATTATATCTCATTGTTGTTTCGGTTTGAATTTCCCTGATAACAAGTAATGATGAATGCTTTTCATATGCCTGCTGACCACCTATATATACCCTTCATGGAAGTGTCTATTCATCCTGCATCACTGTTTTTAAAGGGATTAGTGGATATTGGTTGTTGAATATTGTGAGTGCTTACATAGCACTGTAGCACTGTTATCCCATTATTCATCATACTTGATGCTTTCTGACACTTAAATGGAATTATCTTTTATATTCTATTCTTTCCAATATCACTGTGCTCATTTTGTAGCCTCCTAGATTGTTGTATTGACTTACTGTTTCTGAAGGTTTTTCGTGGAATTTGTAGGATCTTCTATGCATATTTTCACATAATCTGCAAATAATAATTTCACCTTCAATTTTTTTATTTTAAGCACCATGATTTATAATACTGTTAATGGTTGTGTTTCATTCATACACCACACCCTCCAACCAGAGTGTTTATTTATCTCCAAGATTGTTCCAGTTCTCTTCCCTCATCCTACTTGCTCCCTAACCCCCACCACATCCCATGACCTTGCCATAGTAAGCTCAGTTATGTAGACAGTTCTTGGGTTCTGTTGCCCCTGGGTATTTGGTTTTCCTTGCTATGTTTCTTTATATACCATACATGAGAGATATTCTGTATCTGCCCTTCTTCTGATTAACTTCAATCAGTATGATATTCCCAGATTCATCATGGGGTGGATAGTTGCAAGTTTTTAATCTTTATTTGTAATAAAATAATATTCTACTATGTATACATCACAGTTTCTTTATCCAAGAATCTATTCTTTCATTTTCTTTTCCAATTTGGATACCTTTGATTTCTTTTTCTTGCAGATTGTTGTCATGTTCTCTGATACTATGTTTAATAATAGTGGAGAAAGTGGACAGTCTTTTCTTGTTCATAGGGAAAATTTGGAAAACTTAAATTTTTCATCACTTAGTATGACGCTAGTTATGGGTTTGGTGTATATGGTCATTACTATGTTAAGAAATGTTCCCGTTTTCATGAAGCAAGTTAGTTTTTATTCAATGAAACTCACTTAAAAAGGCATGGGAAGATGTGACCCAAGCGGCCGCACACAAGAGGCCCCTCTGTTGCTGAATGCCCATGATCCCGGAGGCCAACTAATTACTTTCGGCACCAGCAGCTTCTTGCAGAAATGTCTCTAGTCTGTGAACTAAGCTACGGCCCCATGCCACCCTGGGAGGGGAAAGGTTTTTCTCTCTCGGCTTTTCCTTTCCCCAGCAGTGGTGTGGCGACAGCCATCTTATGAGGCCCAGTGAAAAGAGGTACCAGCTTGCAGTGACACGACTTCTGGCAGAAATTTCTCTGGACTTAGTTACTAAAATACCAGAAATCCAAAACAGCAGCGCATGACCTCATATGCTCATCATTCTCAGCAATGGAAAACAAATTATCAAATGCTACCTTTTCGGCAGGTCTGATTGTTGGGAGAAAATTCCAAATAATAATAGTGAGTTTCCTATTGGAATATTGAATGTAATCAAAGTAAAGAGAAAGTAAAGTGAAAATCATCAGCCACACAGGCGGGGGATGGGGGTGGGATGGGAGGTATACTGGGGTTCTTGGTGGTGGAACATGTGCAATGGTGAAGGGATGGGTGTTCGATCATGATATGACTGAGACTTAAGCTTTGTAACTTTTCACATGGTGATTCAATAAAAAAATTTTTTTAAAGGCATGGGAAGAGTTAAAGAGAGGAATACATCTTCAAGAGAGAAGATGATCTCTGGAGTTGAAAAAGCTAGCAAAGAAATATAGAGACAAGCAAGCAAGATACTTGTTCAAGAGAGTAAGGCTTAAAGAGCAAACCAGGAATATTATTTTAATTCTAATTATGTTGAGCGGGTGTTTTTTCTTTTTTGGGGTCACACCCAGCGATGCTCAGGGGTTACTCCAGGCTCTGCACTCAGAAATTACTCCTGGCGGTGCTTGGGGGACCATCTGGGATGCCGGGGATCTAACCCAGGTGGGGCGCATGCAAGGCAAATGACCTAACCGCTGTACTATGACTCCAGCCCCGAGCGGGAGTTTTTTTTTTTAAGTATACAGGAATCACATCAAGCACCAGAGTCATTGCTTGCATACCCTGTGGTGTCAAGATTGAAACTGGGTTCCCACATGTAAAGCAAGCACTTCAGACCTCTGAGCTATCCTTTGCCATTAATGGATGTTGAATCTTGTCAAAAGAATTTTCTACATTTATTGATTCCGTCATGTGATATTTTAGCTTTCGTTTTGTTGGTATGGTATACTACATTAATTTATTTGTGTATATTGAACTATCCTTTCACCCCAAGGAAGAACATCACTTGATCACTGTGTATGGTCCTTTTGATGTATTGTAGAATTTAGTTTGCTGATATTTTTGAGGATGTTTGCATTAATGTTTATCAGGTATATTGGTCCATAATTTTCTTTTTAATGAATATTTATGCCATCTTTTGGTATTATAATAATGCTGGCTTCATAGAAAATATTAAAAAGTATTGTTTTTCTCCAACATTTTGGAGGAGATTGAAGAGTATATATATTAAATCTCTTGAAGGTTGTAATTTTTATCATCATTTCAATTTTTTATTATAATCGATCTGTTCAGGTTTCATTCCTCCTCCTGATTTTTTCTGGTGAGGAGTCATAAAATTATCAAAATGTATCCATTTTATCTGGATTTTCCAGCTTAGTAGCATAAAATTGCTCAAAATAGTCTCATAATTTTGTTTTTATTTCACAGGTAATTGTAATTTCTCTCCTTTTATTTTGACCTGCTTTTCTCCCTTCTTTCATCATATAAGTAAGGTTTTGTTAATTTTGTTTATTCTCCTGGGGGAAAAGCAACTCCTGGTCTCATTAACCCATGGTGTTGTTTTCTTTATTTTTAACTTGGTCTTATTTTTATTATTTCCTTTCTCTACTTACCTTGGAATAAATCTACTGTTCCTTTTTTTTATTGAATCACCATGTGGAAAGTTACAAAGCTTTCAGGTTAAAGTCTCAGTTATACAATGCTCAAACACCCATCCCTTCACCAGTGCACATATTCCACCACCAAGAATCACGACACTTCTTTCATTTAGAATGTGATTTTGCCCTCCGTTTCTGTGACATCACACTCGCATGGTTTTCTCTTTATTCATTGGTCAATGTTTCTCAATTCCGTTTTGTAGTCCTCTCTTTCTCTGCCCTTATGTAGAAGTTCTTTCCTTCTTTGTGCAATCCAGTTGGATGATAATCATCCATCATTGTAGCTTTAATAACCATCTTCATGGTGATGGATTCTAACACTACACCTCTTGACTATGTTTGTTTTCTAAATTCTAGGTGCATATAACCAACTGCCTCCTGGATGTCTCCCCTTACTTATTCCACAAATATAAAAACCAATAGGTCCAAAATTGGATTCAGTATTTTCTCCCTGAAACCTGTTTTCTCTGGGTGTTCTCTGTCTTAGTGAATCATCCCATCATCCACCCAGCTACCTCAGCCTCAGCTATAAACCCAGGCTCCCTCTTTGACTCACTCTGATAACTACCACATGCAATCCATTCATTAATCATGTTGATTTTTACTTCCTAAATATTCTCTTATTTGTATATCCTACATAGAGGTTCGTGGACATGGAGAAACCATAAACATTCTGAGTTGTATGGGAAAAATGGTATGGTTGTTTGCATTAGCATTTTCTGGGGGATAGTGTGCAGTCCAAAGTTTTTCTTATGTTCTCAGGTAAGTCTGTGACTCAATAAAAAGTCAAAAACAAAAAAAAAATTTTTGAGTCAGAATTATTGCTCTAACTCCATCCATTTTTCTCAATTTACCCTTTCACTTTGACTAGATGTAGTCACTACAAAGGTCTATTTCTCCTTATAACAATGCCTCTGCCCTTTGAGAACTGCTAATAAGGAGTGGATTTTGAGGACATATACTGAGGCTCATAGGTCCGGATGCACTCTTCCCAGGGGTCTCTTGTGTGCCATTATGGCCTCCTCTCCCCACTTTCTGCCAAGAGATAATTTATTCTCTTTCCCTTTACCTCACCACCCTATAGTCTTCACCCTCTACTTTTCTCATTTTTTCCTATTATTGCTTTTATTTTTTTATTCCTTTGCTTATTTTTATCATTATTTTCCTTCTTTCCCTCCCCCAGCCTCACTTTCATGCTTTATTAACACTAATTATAGGGCAATCACATATTTGGACACGGAAAGCTTGAAGCCTTTTAAAACCAAAACTAGAAGCAGAATCCACTCTACTAATTGGCTTCCACAGAGTGGAATGGTGAGTGAGGAGACTAAGATTATAGATGCAGGATAAGTAGGTAGAGGCACCCCCAGCCTCTATAGCTGCAATTGTTTAGGAAATCATGGGCCTTCATGTTTTTATTTATTACAAACAGTTTGAAAGAAATTTTACCTAATTTTCTTACCATCTCTTACAGATGGGCTTCTTCAGAACAGAAAAAGTGCAAAGTACACACCTCAAGCAAAGATGTGCAGGCCATCTCCCCAGAATGGGGAATGGTCCTAAAATAAGAAAGTAAAAATGGTCCTTCTTGATTATTTTCCTTATTCTATAATTCATTAACAAGTTTTTTGTTTTTTGTTTTTTTGTTTTGTTTTTTGGGTCACACCCAGCAATGCACAGGGGTTACTCCTGGCTCTTCACTCAGGAATTACCCCTGGCGGTGCTCAGGGGACCATATCGGATGCTGGGATTAGAACCCGGGTCGGCCGCGTGCAAGGCAAATGCCCTACCCGCTGTGCTATCGCTCCAGCCCCTCATTAACAAGTTTTTTGCTCTACCATAAAACAGTTCTGTTACATCAATATATGTGTTCATAATTTTTAATAGGTACATAGATAAATATCAATATTTACTGTGTGCTGTAGCATCATAATGTTACTATCTTGAAATTGGGTTTTGTAAATTGTTCAGTTTTATTCTTCAGTACCATTTTGGTTAGGTTAGGTCTTTTGCTTTTCCATTTAGACTATAGAGCCACTTTGTGTCTATATCTACAAATTTTTTTTTTGTTTTTGACTGAAATTATGTTTAAACAAGTTGGGAAGAATTGAAATTTTAACAATATAAATATCACTATCCACAAACATAGAATACTCTGTTATTTTGGATTGCCTTTCTATTTATTTCATCAGTGTCTTGCCTTCCTGCATTCAGATACTCTGTATATTTTGTTATATTTCTGCCTAATCATATTTTTGTTTTGCTACCATTGTAACTAGTTGTTTTCTTGAGATATCAAGTTCTAATTTATCATTGTTTTGCCTATAGAAAAGCAATTGATTTTAGTGTACTATTTTTACATTCTGTGACTTTCTACATACTTTCTAATTTATTCCAGGAGATTATTTTGTAGATCATTTGGGATTTTGTAATCTCACAAAGTTTGATAACTATTTTTGTTCATGAAAAGATATTTTTAAATTCTCTTAAAACTTCCTTGAGCCATGGGTTATTTGTATATGTATTGTAGGGCTTTGAGAGATAGTACAGTGAGTCAGGTAGTTACTTTGCAGGTGGCTGACTTAGGTTCAATACAAGCACCCCATATGGTCTCCTGAGTCTTGCCAGGTATGATCCCTGAGCTCAGATCCAGGAGTAAGCCCTGATCAACACTGGGAATGACCTGAAAACAAACAAACAAAACTTAAAAAATATAAGATACATGTTGTTACTTTCCAAATATTTGAGTGCTTTTCCAGCATTGCTCCCCAGTATACTGGTTTCTTGTTTAAGTACACTGTGGTCTGAAAGCACTTTATAAAATTTCTGTTCTTTTAAATTTGTTGTATTTTATACCCCCAGATTATGGCCTTGGTGTTTCATGTAAAATTTAGAATATAATCACTAATAATCAGAGAGATACAGATCAAAACAATAATGGGATATCATCTCACATCACAGAGACTGGCACACATCCAAAATTACAAGAGCAACCAGTGCTGGCGTGGATGTAGGGAGAAAGGGACTCTCCTTCACTGTTGGTGGGAATACCGACTGGTCCATCCTTTTTGGAAAACAGTATGGACATTTCTCTAAGAACTAGAAATTGAGCTTACATTTGATCCAGCAATACCACTTATGGGAATATATCCTGGGCCCCCCAAAACACAACAGCAGGAACACCATCTGCACTCCTATGCTCACTATAACATAGTGAACTTTGTAACACTAATCACTATATCCAGAATCTGGAAACAACCTGAGTGCCCGAGAACAGACGAATGAATAAAGAAACTATGACACATTTACACATTGGAATACTGTGTAGCTGTATTCTTTGCTATCAGGAAAAATGAAGTCATGAAATTTGCCTATAAATGGATGGACATAGAGAATATTATGCTGAGTGAAATGAATCAGAGGAGAGGGACAGATATAGAATGACTGCGTTCATTTGTGGTATATTATATACATTGCTGTCAGCTGTCATCCCCGTTGCTCATTAATTTGTTCGAGAGAGCACCAGTAATGACTCTCATTGAGAGACTTATTGTTACTGTTTTTGGCATATTCGATACACACGGGTAGCTTGCCAGGCTCTGCCGCGTGGGCTAGATACTCTCAGTAGTTTGCAGGGCTCTCTGTGAGGGGCGGAGGAATCGAACATGGGTCGGCCGCGTGAAAGGCGAAAGCCCAACCTCTGTGCTATCATACACATATATACATATATGTAGTAGAAGAATAATATCCATGGTAACAGGGGTTAGGAGGACTGGTAAATGGTTGGAACTAACCACAAGTGTTGGGGGAGAGGACTGAGGGTACATAAGGTAGAGAGGAGACAGCTATGATAATAATACCTGGGAATTATCACAGTGAACAAGATGTGAGTATTAAAAGTAGGTAAGGGATATTCTTGATAACCTTTCAGTATCAATATTGTAAACCACGATGTCCAAAAGGAGAGAGAGAGAGAGAGAGAGAGAGAGAGAGAGAGAGAGAGAAGAAAAGGGCCTGCCAGAGACGCAGGAAGGGGATGGGGAGTGGGGGTGATGGGAGAAAACCTGGGGACACTGGTGCTGGGAAATGTTCACTGGTGGATGGATGAGTGTTGGATTACTGTATGACTGAAATCCAATCATTAACGGCTTTGTAATGCTCCAAAAATATATAAATAAATACAAATAAAATTCTTTTAAAAGATTGAGAAGAACGTTCATCATGCTGTTGTTGAATGGAGTAATCTATAAATATGAATTAGATAAATTGATTGATGATGCTGTTCAGGTAAAAATACATTTCAAATATGTCTACTATATTTCTGACTCATCACTAGTCTATCCTAAGCCATTATAATATTTTGCCTGTACCTGTTCTTATAACTTAACCTTTTACTGGCCTACCTGTTTGCAGTCAGTGTCTTTCTTTTTTTATTTGCAGATGATCCAGTATATTATTGAATGCCATTAAAAGGGGCATTCATAAAGGTGCAGATTTCATTTTCTGAGAAAGTTTATTATCTGATACTTAAAGTTTAGTTCAGAGATCTTCCTAATCTTTTTCTGATATTAGTCATTGTTCTAATTTTAACTATTTGCAGTGTTTGTCCCACTACACTCCATTCTAAACAGTCAGAAAGAGTGATAATAAATAAGATTATGTTACTCCCAGATTAAAATCCTCCAATGACTCTTCATTGTACTTGAGTAAAATCTAAATGCCTTCCTATGGCACAACATAGACCTATACAAGTTTGCTACAACTTTGCTCCAGAGCTTCCTACCTCATCTGGTATCAGTTTCTCCAGTCAGACTTCTTCCTAGAGTTCTCTGTATACACCAAGCTCACTCCCACCCTGGGCCATTGTCCTTGTATCTCATTATGTCTGAAATGCCACATCTCTGGGTCTTTATAAAATTACTGCCTTATTGCTATCAATATCATTTCAATTGTCAACTTACTACAGAGACCTTTTCTGACCACTATATTTAATCTTGTTCCCTACCCCCATCTAGTCATATAATATTAATGCTGTTTCATTCGTTTGTTTCCAGAGCATTTTTGGTTTTTTTAAAAATTATCTTGTTAAAGTATTTTTTGTTTGTGTCTGTAATCATTTCTCTAAAATATGAACTTCAACACAGCAGGGGCACTCCTCACCACTAAATTGTCAGTATCTAGAAAAGAACTTGGCACCTAGATATTTATTGAATGGCTGCACTTCTCCTTGAACATTTTTCATTCACTTATAGCTGGCCACTTTGATCCATGAGTCAGCTTTTTGAATAGCTTTGTTTTTTGAAATGCCTCTTTCTCTTTAGCTAATACTATATTCTTGACCATATAACAAATGGAAAAAGAAAAAAACATGATTATTAGAAAAGATGCTGAGGAAGGATTTGCTAAAATTTAAGCTATGTTTGTGACAAGAAACATGCTTATTTCACTAGGAATAGGAAGGAACATTCTTAACCTGATTTTAAAAAATAGCATCCTCCAAACTCATAGAGCAAACATATATAATGGTGAGTCATTGAAACATTTCCCTTTTAATATGAGTAATAAGAAAAGGATTGCTCCCCTTTCCCTCCAGCATTAAACTGGAGAGCTTGCTCAGTAAGACAAGGAAATGAAATAAAAGGAATAAGGATTTCAAAGGAAGACACAAACTATCACTTAAATCTTTCTCTTATCTTTCACCTGCTGGTCCTCTTTCTGTTTCCTAGAGACTCACAGACCTAAGCTGTCTCCTCTTTTGCATGGTAGTCCAACTCTTCTTTTCTTTTGGGTTTTCAGCTGTCTCATTAGTAAAATGAAGGTCTAGACAAGATTATCCCAAAAATTCACTGTGTTTGCATGACTATTTGATTTTATATCCTTTATCCGATTAAATAAATGTTTCCCATCAACAGGGACAAAAGAAGAAGAAAAAATAGGATGTGCAGGAACATGAGATAGTACAGTGGTTAGGGTACAAGAAACCTAGATTCTTAGTACCACACAGTCTTTTAAGCATCACTGATCAAGCCCTGGAGACTATCTCCCTCCAGCACCACTGAGTGTGGCCCTGGAGGGACCCAGTATGTCCAGAATGGCCCAGGTATCCATGGAACAGCATGGACCAAGGGACCAACAAGCATCGCATTCTACACACCCTTGGGCAAAGAATTTGCTGGTGACCACATACCTCCACTATGAACCCCTCAATTTATTGAGGGGTTGGGATGCTCACTGACCCCCAAGTAGAGTGCAAATATTGGGGGTGGGGAGTTTGATTGACCATAGGACATAAAAATGAAATGGTAGACAAATGCAGTATAGAGAATGGGCTGGGGTGGAGGGCAAGATTGAGGACAGCATCTGAGGGAGATGTTGCCTGGCTCCTTGGCTTCTTTTTCTGGGAGGGTTAAGGGTCCCCAGAATTCCTTGGGGCATAGTGACAAGTACTGAGTTTTTGGTTGGCCACAGACATTTGGTGGTTCTGTCATTTTTCATCCTAGCTTTCCTATCCCAAGGTTCCAGGACCTTCCCTCCTGGGGCTGGGGTAGGAAAGGGATATTGACAAAAGGCAGCACAGGAGGGGAAGGGAAGCTGTCCAGGAGATAGGAGAAGCTGTCACAGTGGGAGGGAGCAGCAAGCCAACAGCTGAGTGAGACAAGGCCTGAGTTATTTTTTTTCCAGTTTGTTGGCATGTGGGTGGATTTTTCTCCTTTTTTTCTTCTCTCCTGCTCTCTGCTGTTTCTACAGAGATGTGGGAGTTTGCAAATTTGTCTCAGTGGAGTCGCAGAGGCAAGATCTTGCTGATTTGGGGTCCTTGTCAGGGACCAGAGGAAGATAGAGGGACACTGAAATTATGTGAGCAGTAAAACTAAGCCCCATTCCTTGGGTGAGGAAGGCTCTCACTCACTTTTCCTCTTGAGACTGCAGGGACGCTGTCTAACCTCTGCTCAGCTCTTGGCTCTCAAATGCAACCCACCTGTGAACGCCTGTGAACTGTGACTGTGAACATCTCTCTCTGCTCTTTCCTTGCTTTGAGATACCTAATTCCTTTACCCTGGGACTCTAGACAAACTTGGAACTTTCAGGTTTATTCTGCCCAGAGGTTGCTCTTCTCTCAAGTATCTTGCACTGGGGGCCATTGGGTGCGGGGGATCAAGGAGCTTTCCTTTATTTTACTAGTTATGCATTTTAAGATTTTAAAAAAAGAACTTAGCAGAATTCCAGGGATGTGACTCAGAGGTAGAACGCCCGCCTGGCAGGTATGAGGCCACAAAGCCCTGGAACTACTCCCATATTCTGAGTGTAATATCAGCAGCATTGCCACTGGTGACCTGTGAGTTTTAGAGAGAAAGGCAATTGGGGCACACAGGACGTGAGTGTTCGGTGGCTGAGAGCTGCCTCCCCAGGAAGGGCAATGGCAGTGGATGGATGGACGAAGGAACAGGGAAACGGAGAAACAGTGCCCCGGGTTGGTCAGTAGTCCATTTATTTCTCTCTCCTCCCTGGCATAGTCCGATCTCTCTTCTCATGTTGCAGTCATAGTCGTAGTTTTGGTCGAGTCCCAGTCATCATAGTTTCATCATCCTAGTCTCCTCGTAGACCTCAAAGTCCTCTGCATCATTCTAGTTTTCCTCATCTAGTCGTAGTCTCATTGTCCTCTACTTACAGTCATCATCATCATCATCATCATCTAGTCCTCCTTCTTGTCCCATAGTCCCAAAGTCTCAGTCCTCAGCCTCTTTCTAGTTGTCGACTTTCTAGTCTTCAACATCTAGTCCCCTCTTACCCCTTACAGCATAGTTATATAGAAATCAAGAAGGGTGGGGATACACAAAGGTGGGGTTGAACATTATTATAAAAACAAACAGATGTAAAGCCACTCCTTCAGGAGATTAAGTCAAGGAGAAAATCCATCTGAGAGTTCAATACTCCAGATTACTAGGAAATCTGCCTAAGTGTGGGATTCCATCAGGGTGTATTGCTTTCTCCTTTCCTCAGCTAGCAATCCATTTAAACAATCATAGTAAATTTATTTCTTATAATATTTCTAGTCATTTTGTACGAACACAGTAAGAGATATATTAAGCTTAAAGGGTAGCTCTTCCTGGGGACATCTCACTATATATTCCAAGACCACAGTCCTCAGGCCAGGTTAGTCTTTCCTAATCCCATCAGGGTCCTTATTTAGTTACTTCTTTTTGGATCATAACAGAGTTTGTTCCATCACCACGTTCTTAACTTATTATACTTATGGTGCTTAGCTTGTCTCCTTTTGATGCCAGAGTAGCTTGCAATTTGCCCTGGGTTCACCCAGTCTTTTAGTCGGGACCCTGATTTTGGAGTGTTAGGAACTAAGGGCAACTAAGCTTAAGTCAAGTAAATATGGATGCGCAGGAGTAAGTATTATTTGGAATCAATTAACTCCCATGTTGGGCTGGAGCGATAGCGCAGTAGGTAGGCCATTCACCTTGCACACAGCTGACCTGGGTTTGATTCCTCCGTCCCACTCGGAGAGCCCAGCAAGCTACCAAGAGTATCTCACCCACACGGCAGAGCCTGGCAAGCTACCTGTGGCGTATCCAATATGCCAAAAGCAGTAACAAGTCTCACAATAGAGACATTACTGGTGCCTGCTCGAGCAATTGATGAGCAATGAGATGACAATGACAGTGACAGTAACTCCCATGTTACAAAGCATAGCATGAACTGTCTTCCTGTGTTTATACAAAAAGTACATTACTAAATAAACCATGCAAATGACATAAAGGAAAGAGAAAAGCAATATAAGATTATTAGTGCTTGATGAAATTGGGTGTGCCTCAGGGGCACTGCTGTGAGAGTAGCTCATTAAACCTAAGCTCGGGGCTGGAGCAATAGCACAGCAGGTAGGGCGTTTGCCTTGCACGCGGCCGACCCAGGTTTGATTCCCAGCATCCCATATGGTCCCCTGAGCACCGCCAGGGGTTAATTCCTGAGTGCAGAGCCAGGAGTAACCCCTTTGCATCGCTGGGTGTGACCCAAAAAGCAAAAAAAAAACAAAAATAAAAATAAAATAATTAAAATAAATAAACCTAAGCTCCCTGTGGGAGCAGCAAGGACAACCCAATGTTATCCAACAGTGAACCCAGGCTCTGATAGCAGGATGCCCTGCTTCACAGCAAAAGGTGTAAAATCTCTGGCACAGCAGAGCCAAGTGTGAGCAAACACCACAACAAAAGTATGGCACCCCAAATCATCTCAACAGCAACACAAGGAAGGAAAAAATCGCAACCCTGTAACATACACTAAGTGCCAAATGAGTGTTTAAGGCTTTTAAAGGGAAAAATCTAGGAAAAGATTAAGGGGTGGCTAAGAAAATGATTCTTGGAGGATGTAGGGTTGGACAAACTTATTAAGGAGGTGAAATTATGCTAGGCAAGGTCTAAGAAAGCAGAGCTGTGGGCCTGGACACCTACCTAGATGCTGGTCACATTTATGCTATTAATTTATAATATGATGTTCAACAAGGAAGTGACTTTCTTTTACTCAGACTTTTTAATCTTGAAAATAGGTAGCATCTATAAACTCCTACAGACCTGTGGAGACTAAAACAATTCTGGGCAACTGCAATGGCTGGTTTTTCTAGGAGAACCACATCCACTCCTTGTTATCATCACTCATCATCATCGTCATCACCAGCACCAGCACCAGCACCACCACCTGAGGAAGACAGACTCTATGCCTTTGAAAAAGTCTTGCCCACTCCCAAAGATGTGGAACTGTCTTCTCATTCCATCCTTTTGGTCTTTCTCAAAATGGAGCATGCTGAGAAATAGAAATCTGTGGATCTCAAATCATAGAAGCTTTCGTTTTGGCAATGCCTGTCCTATGTGGTATGATCTTGCGAATTGTTCCTGAACCCAAATCAACACTTAGGTACCTAATCTGTCCTAATGTGACCGAACCAGCCTGCTTCTAGGGGACTATGGAAATACAGAGATTATATATTTGGTTTGTCTACTCACAAAAGTGCTTTCACAAGATTATGCAGTTCATACCGTGCTTCAGTTGTCTGACAGTAATGTTTATAAAATGTTTACACGTATTATAAGTCCATTGATAACAGGAGCTGGCAATCTATTTATTAAAGAATTGATTTTGGTGGGTCTGGGATATCACTCAGAGGTAGAGAACATGCTTTGCATGTATGAGTCCCTGGGTTCAATCCCTGGCACAACAAAATATAGTAAGAATATTTTCCCTATTACTTCATACCTTTTATCATAGTCCATTGTTACTGAATATATCTATTTATATACCCTCATGAGATTGTTCATTCATACGTTCAACAAGCACAAATTACTTATTACTTACTTACTTACTTACTTACTTACTTACCAAGTCCTAAATATTTGATGAGATTTGTGTTACAGTGTTGAGCAAAACTATATGGAGTATCTGCCCATGTAGGGCTACGGGAGGAAAGAGTGGGGCAAAGGACTTCACAAATTAACATGTAATAACATTGTTTCTAAGTTCAAGGAAGAATACTGAGGGCATTTATCAGATAAATTGGCCTGGAGAAAATGAAGAAATCATGTTTGAACTGAGGTCTGTTTTTATTTTTCTATTGTTTGCAAAGTTGTAAACAATAGAAAAATTTTATGGTTTTTTTTAGAGCCTGGAACACATGCAATATAAGTGCTCTACTGCTGAGTTGCAGCCTCAACCCTAAACTAATGTCTGAGGACTGAATAGTTGAAAAGTAGGCAAAGGCAGTAGTGCGGGGAGGAAGCTAAGTGTGGCAGAAGAACAACAAGTGCTCAGTGCCCAAGAGGGGAAACCCCAGCTCTTAGGAGGAACTGTTTGCTCTTTGAGGGCCCAGTCTGCCTCTTGTTCATCTGGCTCCAGGCTTAGAGATACCAAATAAGTAGTATAATAATAAATAAGTTCTCATAGATAACAAATAAGTGTCTTTTGAAATGAACTGTATTGTCTTGGAATCATTATAAACTGAGGGTCCAAAGGCTTAGCTTCTAGTCCCAGCTCTTCCGGGCAGTTCATATCAGTGTTTCAACTGCCTAGTGTGGTAGGACTTCAGGTAGGCATGGATGAAAAGATAAAAATGTTTAATTCCTTCAGTAGCACATGACAAGGTGAAATAGTTGAGAGGAAAAAGGACTCTTCCCCTCTCTGGGCCTCTTTCTCTCCAGTGCTAAAGGGAAGGCTTTGTGATATCAAGACCTTTAAGGCCCCTTCTAGTTCTAAGAGTCTCAACCTCAATACTGGTTCCTTAGATGGCAGTGGCAGCAATGGAACAAATACTTCCATTTATACCCCCTTAAAGGAGTTATATGGAATAGGACCGGGGGATGCAGATTTAGTTTCTGTTTATGGGTCATTTCTGTTTTTATTTTTTAAAATTTTTTATTAGTGAATCACCGTGAGGTAGTTACAAACTTATGAACTTTCATGTTTGTATTTAGTTCACATCCCTCCACCAGTGCCCATTCTCCTCTACCAATGATCCCAATATCCCTCCTACCACCCCCATCCCAACCCCCACCATCCCATCCTGCCTCTGTGGCAGGGCATTCCCTTTTGTTCTCTCTCCTGTTGGATGTTGTAGTTTGCAATAGAGGTATTGAGTGGCCATAATGTTCGGTCTATAGTCTACTTTTGGTACACAGCTTTCAACCCTAGTGGGTCCTCCCAACATTCTCTACTAGATGTTCCCTTCTCTGTCTCTGTTGCCTTTTCCCCCAGCATGTGAGGCCAGTTTCCAAGCTGTGGAGCAGACCTCCTGGTTCTTATCTCTACTACTCTTGGGTGTTTGGGTCATTTCTGTTTTTAAATATGTCCCAGTAACAATTAAAGTTCACTATTACTGGCTAGAATGTTATAGCATTCAGTGAACTTGTTCTTTCCTTCCTTCTCTTCCTGTACTCCACCCCACATTTCTTTTCTACATTTAGAATACAGTTTTGTTTATATCAAGACATAAGCGGTAGAAAGTCCCTATAATGCCATCTTATCAAAACCCTCTATTCAGTGTTTATTTTTCCTCTGCAACAGAAACTCTAAATGAGGCTGTTCCACCACTATGATGTCCAGCTAGCTACCTTCAGTGATAGTGAACTCATCTTCTTCAGTAAGCCTTGCCTGTGAGAGTTCTTCCCTCTTGGAATCATCCTCCCTATAATTTCAATATTGTTTCAGGTTGTTCCTTTTGAGCAAAGCAGAGTAATTTCATTGCAACACCCCACTGACAGCTTATTGGACAGTCAAAGACAGTAATCATGAGCCTGTTTAAGCCTTCATAAGCCTGTCCTACTCTAAGTCAAGTAGCATCTGTTCTTTTGAATGTTCTTCGTTTGTTCAAATCCCCTAAACATCTGTAAATATAGTTTAGTTTATATAAGATTTAAATCACTGCTACTTTAAAAAGGGTATCAGGCAAGTCATGGGTGTAACATGAAAGAAAGAAAATTAAGGATAAAAACGTAGAAGGAAATAGACCAGGGACTATGTAAAGAAACCACAAATAGATGTTGCCAGGTACCTAAAATGAACTGGAGTATAATTGGACTCTGAATTTGACTCAAAGTCTTATAGCAGCTAAGACAAACTTGGAAGCACATCAGGTTATGTGGTTTTATGTTCTAACAGGACCAAGCTTACAAATCATCCTTAGAGAGAAATTTTTCCCAAATTGAAACTGGAGTAGCCTATTAGGATTTCTTTCTCTGAGACTATTTAATGCTGACAGGTACATTGAATATATCTCTTCCCTTTTTCTACAAAGGGGCTGGAAGGATAATTTTTTTAGGGGATATATATTTTTTTTAATTTTATTGAATCACTGTGAAATATTTACAAGCTTTCATGTTTGAGTTATAATCACACAATGATCAAACACCCATCCCTCCACCAGTGCACATTCCCCACCATGGGGCTGGAAGGATAATTAATTAATTAGCCAAATGCTGTCTCAGTTTTAAGTACTGCTCTCTTTAGGAATCCCCACAGAGATGAGAATCTTCCTTTTCCCATCCGTTTTCCTTCTCTGTTCATCACAGATGGTCACTTTCCTACCATTATGTTATTTAAAGAATAATATTTTAAAGGTTTTGGGCCACACCCAGCTGTGCTCAGAGTTTACTTCTGTCTCTGTGCTCAGGGATGGCTTCAGGGGCTCCACATGTAATGTGAAAGATTGAACATCAGTTGTGTGCAAGGCTTGTTCCTTAACCCCATATTATCTTTCTGGCCCAAAGAACAGTATTAAGACTCTAGAACACAAACCCCAAGGTAACAGCTCATAGTGAAGAATTGTATCCTAATTGTAAATCATTTATCTCTAGTCCTGTGTCCTCATCTATAACACAAATTTACTACAAGAACTGAGTGTTGAAAACAAGTAAAGGAATATACATGATAACCTTTCATCATCTGTATTGCAAACCATAATGCCTAAAATGAGAGAGAGAAAGATGGGGATAGAGAGAGAGAGAGAGAGAAGTGAGGTGCCTGCCATAGAGGCAGGCTGGTGTAGGGGGTGGGAGGGAAACTGGGGACATTGGTGCTGGAAAATTATACTGGTGGAGGGATGGGTGTTGGAACATTGTACTATTAAAACCTAATCATTAACAGCTTTGTAATGTTCTATTTCATGGTGATTCAATAAAATAAAAAAATTTTAAATAATCTCCTAGGCTCTAATACCTTGGACTGTAAACTCTTTGAGGGGGAAAAGATCAATGATTATATTTTTAAAAAAAATTTTCATCTTCTATCTGACAGTTAACAGGTATATAGGAGAAGATATGCATATGGATAAAGCTATAAGAATTCAGAAGGATTCTTACAATATTAATAGATGCCTTTGCATCTGAGAGAAACATTTTATGGCTCATTTTTATGAGTTCTCGTTAACTGGATACTGGCAGTGGTGAGATGTGGTTTTCAGTGTTCTTTCCCACATTCCTTGGCAAAGCTGGCTCCAGACTAAAAGGAATTGTAGCAATCACACCAGCAATTGGGGCTTTTTGGAAATGACTCTAGGAGGCAATAAGCAGGAATGAAAGTGCCACAGTTTATATTGAACAATGAACCAGTACAACACCTTGCAGTGTGTAACGTTTGGTACACAGAATCCATGTGTGCTTCTCCTTTTCTACCATGTTTCTCCCCTGATACAACACCTTCCATGATTTTTGATTGCTTATTTAGACATGGCGTAGAAATGCTTCTGTTTGGGAACAGATATTCTATAAGCTGAATCAAACCATGTCTTTCATCTATCCCTTACAAAAGTCATACACACACAAACACATACACACCCTCCTACTCTCTTCAATTAAGTATGATTGTTTAAGAACACTGTGTTTAAGCTAGTGATGTCATTCAGTGGTAGAGCAGTTGCCTTGCATGTCAGAGGCCTTTGGTGTGATGGGGCATGAAAAAAAAAGCAAACAACAACAACAAAATAAAATCTCCCACTATGTTCATGACTGTTCCTGTCCCTTCCTCTTACATGACTTCCTTCAACAAGTATTTCTCACTTCTATTTGTTAAAATTGTAAGCTCAGTTCTCATTTAAAAAGACTATCCAGCACCCTAGAACTGGTGACACCTCTCTAGTGCTTTGCATGTTCTTTCCTATCATGACTTATGGTTTTATCTCTCTAACTATTCTGGCTGCTCCCTAAGGGCTCAGGCCCAGAACAATGGGAAAATTCACCCAGAACTTTCCATTATCTTCTCCTGCTTTTTATTTCTCTAGATTACTTACAGCCTTCTGTATTTGTTTCTTAGGGGTAACAAGTACCACAGACTGGGTTTGAAATAACAGAAATTTATTCTTTGACTAGTCCAAAGGCAAGGTGTCCACAGTGGAGGAAATTTCTTTCTTTCTCTGAAAGTTCTAGGGAAAAATCCTTCCATCCTCTTCTTAGCTTATGATGATTACTCAGAAATCCTTGGAATTACTTCGTGTGTAGACTGCAATCTGCCTCCATTTTCTTTTTTTTTCTGCCTCCATTTTCAATGTGACTCTTCCTTTACTCCCCTCCCCTCCCTTCTCCTCTTCTCCCATACACTCCTTTTCTGTCCCCTCTTTTCTCCTCACTTAGTTTCAACTTACCTCCCCTTGCCTCTCCTCTTCCTCCCCCCTTCTTTGACTTCTTCATTATCTTCGTTGTTTCTTTCTCCTCTTTTTCTAATTTTGTCTTTATCTAAGTGTGTACATATCCAACTTTTCCTCTTCTTTTAAGGACATCCTTCATTAGACTAGAATTTATATTGATAGGTATGATCTCAACTTAACTTGGTCACATTATCTTATTCTAAGACAAGGTCACATTCACAGGTTCCATGCAGGAATGAATTTTCAGAGGACACTATTCCACTACACCATGATTTATATTTTTGACTTGTTTATTGTTTCTCTTCCCCACTAGAATGTCAGCTTTATGAAGTTAGCATTTTGTTCATGCTATATCCTCACTGTCTAGGACACAGTGGAGCCACTTAAATATTTTGGGGTTTTGTATCCTACCAGCAGGGAATCTGAAAGATACCAACAAATATAAGACTGGACATACAACTGTTGCATAGATCATAACACATGCTTTTTAAGTGTTTGTTGGATAATTATAAGTATTTGGTGTATATGTTAATTTAATATTTTGGAACGTTTATTTTGTCCAAGGTACTGAGGAAATAGACAAAGAAGTGAGAAAAAACTTCTGAACAGGCTAGTTATTCCTCTGTGTTACTCTGGGCACATCATTCAACCTCTGGGTTTCACTTTCCTCATATGTAACATGGAAGCCATAACAGTACATCCCTCATAGCAATGTCATGAGGACTAAGTGAATTTGTACATGAAAAATGCTTAGCACAGTGCTTGGCACATGGTAAGCACCACAGCTGTGCAAGCTATTGTAATTATCAATGTCATGTGCTACATATGGTCAAAAGTGTTTTTGAAATCAGTTTAATTTAGATATTACTCACATACCGTAAGGTTATCTCTTTTAAACTGTGGTTTTAGGAAATGGAGCAATAGTATAGTGGATACAGCATTTGCCTTGCACATGCCTGACCTGGGTTTGATCCCCAGCACCCCATATGGCACCTTGAGCCCTGCCAGGAATGCATATCCAGGAGTAAGCCCTGAGCATCATAGGGTGTGGCCCCAAACCCAAAAACAAATAAATAAAATATGGTTTTGAGTATATTATCAGATTTATATCATCACATACCACCACGTTTATTTTTTTTCTTTTTGGGTCACACCCGGCGATGTTCAGAAGTTACTCTTGGCTCTGCACTCAGGAATCACTCCTGGCGGTCCTTGGAGTAGCAAATGGGATGCTGGGAATCGAACCCGGGTCAGCTGCGTGCAAAGCAAACACACTACCCGCTGTGCTATCGCTCTAGCCCCTATCATCACATTTATATCACAATATATCATCACATCTACTTCTAAAATATTCCCATTCTTTCCTCTTACCCCCCATACCTGTTAGTAGTACTCTCATTAGCCCACCCATACCCCAGTCCCTGGAAACCCTTACACTATGTTTTGTTTGAATAGATTAACATATTCTGGAATTCTTAGTAAATGCAATCATATGATATGTGACCTTTTCTGTCTTCCTTTTAAAAATGTAACTTATTTGTGGCTGGAGCAAGAATAGCACAGCGGGTAGGACATTTGCCTTGCACTCAGCCGACTCGGATTCAGTTCCCAGCATCCCATATGGCCCCCTAAGCACCGCCAGGAGTAATTCCTGAATGCAGAGCCAGGAATAATCCCTGTGCATCTCCAGGTGTGACCCAAAAACTAAAAAATAAAAATTAAATTAAAAATGTACTTATTTTTAAATAAAAAAGTTTTAATTGAATTGAATAACTAATTTACATAGCTATTGATAGTTGAGTTTTAGGCCTACAATATATTTTTTATTCTCATCACTAGAATTCTTTATTTTTGTTTGTTTTTTAAATTTTTATTGAATAACCATGAGATAGTTTCATGTTTGGGTTACAATCTCACAATGATCAAACACCGATCCCTCCATCGGTGCACATACCCCACCACCAATATCCCTGGTATACTTCCCCTTTCCCACCCTAATGGTGGGAAATATCCCTGGTATACTCCTGCCTCCATGGCAGACCATATTCCCCATACTCTCTCTCTCTACTTTTGGGCATTATGGCTTGCAACACAGATACTGAGAGGCCATCATGTTTGGTCCATTATCTAATTTCGGCGTGCATCTCCCATCCTGACTGATTCCTCCAGTCATCATTTTTTTTAAATTTTTTATTGAATCACCATGTGGAAAGTTACAAAGTTTTCAGGTTTAAATCTCAGTTATACAATGCTCGAATACCCATCCCTTCACCAGTGCTCATATTCCACCACCAAGAATCCCAGTATAGCTCCACCCCGCCCCCTCACACCCCAACCCCCCCACGCCCCTAGACCCCCCACCCTAAGCCCCCCCCCACCTGTGTAACTAATAAATTTCACTTTACTTTCACTTTGATTGCATACAATATTTCAACAAAACTCACTATTATTGTTTGGAGAGTCTCTCCCCTAAAGTCACACCTGCTGAAAAGTAAGCATTAGATAATTTGTTTTCCATTGCTGAGGATGAAGAGATATGAGGTCGAGTGACCACACTTAGCGGCCTCTCGGCTTTGGGTTTCTGTATTTTAGTATTTTAGTAACTAAGTCCAGAGAGATATCTGCCAGAAGTTGCATCGTTGCCAACTTGTACTTCTCAGTTACATTATATTCCACATATGAGTGCAATCTTTCTATGTCTGTCTCTTTCTTTCTGACTCATTTCACTCAACATGATACTTTCCATGTTGGTCCATTTATATGCAAATTTCATGACTTCATTTTTCCTGACAGCTACATAGTATTCCATTGTGTAGATGTACCAGAGTTTCTTTAACCAGTCATCTGTTTTGGGGCATTCTGGTTTTTTCCAGATTCTGGCTATTGTAAACAGTGCTGCAATGAACATAGAAATACATATGCCATCTCTACTATACCGTTTTGCCTCTCCGGGATATATTCCCAGGAATGGTATTGCTGGGTCAAATGGAAGCTCAATTTCTAATTTTTTGAGAATCGTCCATATTGTTTTCCAAAAGGGCTGAACCAGTCGGCATTCCCACCAGCAGTGAAGAAGAGTCCCTTTCTCCCCACATCCACGCCAACACCGGTTGCTTTTGTTTTTTGGGATGTGGGCCAGTCTCTGTGGTGTGAGATGATATCTCATGGTTGTTTTGCAGTCATCATTTTCTTAGTGATCCCTTCTCTATTCCATCTGCCTTCTCATGAAGCAGTCTTCCAGCTATGGGGCAAGCCTCCTGGCCCTTGTATCTACTGTCCTTGGGTGTCAGCCTCATGTGATGTTATTCTATATTCTACAAATGAGAGCAGTCCTTCTGTGTCTGTCCCTCTCTTTCTGACTCATTTCTCTTAGCATGATACTCTCCATGTCTCTCCATTTATAAGCAAATTTCATGACTTCATCTCTCCTAGCAGCTGCATAGTATTCCACTGTGTAGATGTGCCAAAGTTTCTTTAACCAGTCATCTGTTTTAGAGCACTCAGTTTGTTTCCATATTTTGGCTATTGTGAACAGTGCTGCAATAGGCATATAATATTTAAATAGCAATCCCACCACCAGTGTTAACTTCCTTCTACTAATATTCCTATGCTTTTTATTTTTATTTTTATTCCTATCCACCTCCCCTTTTGTGTCTTATTTTGGATAATGTTTACTCATTTACTACAATGTTTTCAAGGCTTGTTCATAATTTTTATGATAGAATAATATTCTACGTAGACTACTAATTTTGTCTATCCATCCATCAACAGATAACCATTTGATCTGTCTGTCTCTCTTTCTTTCTTTCCATGCTCAGGGATCACTTCCCAATGGTTCTCTGGGAATCATATGGTACTATGGAGATAAAACCTGGGGATCCTAAATGCAAAGCATGTGCTCATGCCTAGAAAGCCGTCTCTCTGGCCTTATTTCCACCCACTTTTTGACTGTTGAGAATAGTGCTATGAATGTTCATGGACAAATTCTTCTTTTTTAAATGAATCGCCATGAGATACAGTTATAAACTATCGTGATTACATTTCAGTCATATAATGATCAAGTACCCATCCCTCCACCAGTGCCCATTCTCCACCACCAATGTTTCCAGTATCCCTTCCGCCACCCCCACCCCAATCCCCTGACTCTGTGGCAGGCACATTTCCTTTTACTCTCTTTACTTTTTGATGTTGTGGTTTGTAATATAGGTACTAAATGGCCATCATGTTCGGTCTATAGTCTACTTTCAGCACAATTCTCCCATCCCAAGTGAGCCCTTCAAGCATTATTTAATTAGTGGTCCCTTCTCTATTCTAGCTGCCTTTTCCCCCAGCATGTGAGGCCAGCTTTAAAGTCATGAAGTGATCCTCCTGGCCCTTATCTCTACTGACCTTGGGTGTTAGTCTCTCATTATGTTACTTTATACTCATGGACAAATTCTTAAAAGAAGATGTGTTTTTATTTCATACACACAAATATGTGGATGGAATTCTTGGGTGATAAAGTAATTCGATGTTTAATTGCTGAAGAATTTTAAAACATTTTCCCCATGCAACAGTACCATTTTACATTCCCACCAGCTAGGGCAAGGGTTCCAATTTCTCCATCCACGTGCTTGGCAATACTTATACTTTCCAGTTCATTTTATTGTGGTTATTATAGTGTCTATGAAGTGTCATCTCATTGTGTGTGTGCATTTTAGAAAGCTAATGATTCTTTTTCTTTTGGAAAGCCTCCCAAGAAGTGCTAAAAAGACTGGAGGTGGGTGGGGTTGGATCCTGTCCTAGGGATTATTGGCCAACTGGGTCTGTGATTCAATGTGAGGGTCCAATGATGTGCTGTTGTTTGAGCCCTGCGGGTGCTGAAGAACTATCTGGGCCACCCCAACAGTGCTCAGGGATGTCAAGAACCAGAACCAACAATGCTGGGTAAACATTGCGGTACCAGGGATCAAACTAGGTCCAAATGCATGCAAAATATGTATCTTGATCCAGATGGTAGCTCTCTGGCCCTGAAGTTTATGTTTCAAATAAGTTTATTATTGTTTTATCTTTTAAGTGTCTATATAATAGCTTAGCACACTTCAGTGGACGTTTGTCTCCCAGTTAGGATCCTGAGAATTAGGAGCTGCAGATGAGTCTTCAGGGGCAGGCTAATTGTCCCTGTCCGAAGTAGGGAACTGCTGGAAAGGAGCAGAGAACACTTCAGACCTACCATGACTTTGGGTTTAGTAATGGTAAACTCAGGGGCTGGAGCAGTTGTTTCTCCCTGAAATTTCTTCTTGGTCACAGCTATTCAATTACAGCCTGCTTTTATTTTTCAATCTCTTGAGGACCTCTTTAGAAGAGACATGGATGTATATTTGAGACTGTGCCATGTGTGTGCACAATATGCCCAGTCAGCATTCACCACACAACCTACTGAATGAGCATCCTTATTACTGCATGGGATCACAATATTTGCATAGTGTCAAGAGGGGATCTGTGTTGTGCAAAGCCCTTGTGAAAGTCTCGTGGCTGGCCTTAGGACCAGTGATCACCAGAAATCTCTGATCCTAAGAATCTGCCTGGGTCAGTTTGGCAAATGTCCTAGGAAGTGATTCGCCAGAAATTCTCTCCTAGGATCTCACTAGCATCAGCAAACTTTAGCACAGCCCACTGACCAGTATCTCTGGAGGATATGTCATTTGACAGCTCGGTCTTCAAAGGAAACAATGGCATGAGCCAACAATAACAGAAGTTTCTTCTACATCCTCTTTAATTTATTTTTTATTGAATAGTCATGAGATACACAGTTACAAAGTTGTTCATAATTTGGTTTCAAACAATGTTCCAATACCTGTCCTTTCACTAATGTACATTTTCCACTACCAATGTCCCCAGTTTCCCTCCTGCCGCCCCACTCCTTTAGCCTACCTCTAAGGAAGGCCGTTTGACTCTCTCTCTCTCTCTCTCTCTCTCTCTCTCTGTCTCTCTCCTTTTGGGCATTAAGGTTTGCAATACAGGTACTGAAAGGTTATCATATATATTTACATTCTTTCAGCACTCAGTTCAGTTCTTATCCAGACTTCTACATTCTCTTTAGATTTATCATAACAATTCTACCAGATTTTCCTTTTCAAATCTCCCGTTTCATCTGGAAATTAAGGTTGGTGCCACCTCAATGGGTTCCAGCTACAAGAAATGTAAGGACATTCTCATCCTTAATCTACAGTGTTAAGGGCTCTGAACTTTTTTCCTGGAAGTTAACATTGAGAACCCAGAACAATGCTTTAAGAGGAGCTCAGGAAGCTCATTGTGTCTTTGGGTTGCATTTCCCTGATGACTAATGATGTTGAGCATATTTTCATTTGTACATCTGAACATATTTTCCTTTGTACACCGTATGACATTTTATATGGTCATTTGTACACCTGCTTTGGAGAAATGTCTATTCAAGTCCTTTGCCCATTAGAAAAAATATGGGTTGCCTCTTTGTTGTTGAGCTGTAGGAGTTCTTTACAAATCCTAGATAACGTTCTTAACAAATGTATGATTTGTAAGTATTTTCTCTTACACTGTGGGTTTTCTTTTTCAAAATGTTTTAACATACTTTTTTCCAAGACCACCTGAATAAGGTAGATGTTATTGACAGGCGAATGGAAGTTCAGAGAGAATAGGATAAAACTTAAATCCAGTTTTGCTTGACTGTGAAACTCATGCTTTCTCTTCTACTCCAACCTACTCACAAAGATAAGTGAAGACATGTTTCTGCTTTTAAGGAGCTCAATCTGGCAAAGGACACAAAAATCACAAACAACTGTGCTAAAAAGAAGAGTTCCACTTGTCCTACAAGTGCCTGCAGAGAAGTGTAAAGGAAGTGCAGTGGAACATCAAGAGGAGACGGAAAGCAAGCACTCTGCTGGGGACATCAGGGTTGACTTTAGGAAAATGGCATTTGAGGATACCAAATGAGAACTACTTCACTGGATGCAGACTATGGGAAAATGGGGAAAGCACTTCCAAGGGAGAAAAGAAAAGAAGGTTGAATGAATGAATGAATGAATGAATGAATGAATGAATGGAACTTTTTATCCTTAGATGGGCTCCTATGGTAAGTTTTGAAACTCATTGGCATGGGCGATCCTGGTATTGACTTGAATGGAAGACCCAGGGATTGGCTAACATGGTACATGGGGGATCCTGGTTTAGGCTTAGGGTTGAGATAGGAGACCTCGACACTGATTTGGAGGATAGTTTAGCAGCCAGCTGGCTGGAAAGGCTGTTGCCTGCGATGCTGTATGTATTGGTGGGGGGGGGCTATCAGGGACTGTTGAGATTTGGGAGCTGAAGTGTGGCTAGACTGGAGAGACACGGAACAGTTCCGAGTGGAGGGATGGTTCAAGGACTAGCCAGGAGGAGATGGTGAAGTGGTCTGGAGGAAGGTTGCCTGAGATAGGTGGTTCAGAGGGTGTGATGGGATAGGGAATCTGACAACTTGTGATTGGCAGAACTAGAAGATGAGTGTATGAACTGCCCGGACCAGGGAGCTGTCCTGCGTGAGGGTTCTTCAGAGATCTTAGGTGAAGATCTTGTCCAGGCAAAGCCAAGGGACATTGAACGGCACTAGGATGATGGGTTTCAATAGCCAAGGACTCTGGGACCAGCGCAACGGAGAGATCTCTGGCAGCCGTGGTGGGGCTGGCCCAGGACCGGAGCGGGCGCTTTGGGGCCAGCCAGGCTTTGGGTGCGGGTGGCGGTTGCAGGTGGGGCGTGCGGGGGCGGGCCAGGAGAGCGGGTGGGGGCAGGGGCGGGAGGCGGGCCAGCGGCCGGGGCGGTCCCGCGCGGCAGCGCTGCGCAGTGACTCCGCAGCGGGCGGAGCGCCGTGGGCCGCGTCCTCCCCAGCGGTGGCGGTGGCGGCAGCGGCAGCGGCAGCGGCAGCTTCAGCTCCTGCTCCCCGTGCCATCAGTCCCAGCGCTGTCTCCCGGGCCCCCCCGGGCCCCCGGGCCCTCAAGCCCGGTGCGCGCCCTTGCGTCCCGCCGGCCCCCTCCCCCGGCTGGGCCCGGGGGAGGGTGGCGCAGTGAGCGAGCAGGGACCGGGCTCTCCTGTCCCTTTCCCTGTCCCTGGGCTGCTAGGATGGAGGCGGGGTCGGGGCCCCCGGGCGGCCCGGGATCTGAAAGCCCCAACCGGGCAGTGGAGTACCTCCTGGAACTGAACAACATTATCGAAAGCCAGCAGCAGCTGCTGGAGACCCAGCGGCGGCGCATCGAAGAACTGGAGGGCCAGCTGGACCAGCTCACCCAGGAGAACCGCGACCTGCGGGAGGAGAGCCAGTTGCACCGCGGAGAGCTACACAGGGACCCGCACGGTGTGCGGGACAGCCCGGGTCGCGAAAGCCAGTACCAGAACCTGCGCGAGACCCAGTTCCACCACCGCGAGCTGCGGGAGAGCCAGTTCCACCAGGCGACCCGGGACGTGGGCTATCCGAACCGGGATGGCGCCTACCAGAACCGGGAAGCCATCTATCGGGACAAGGAGCGGGATGCCTCCTACCCGCTTCAGGACACTACGGGCTACCCGGCTCGCGAACGCGACATGGCCCAGTGTCACCTGCACCACGAAAACCCAGCGCTGGGTCGCGAGCGTGGCGGGCGGGATGCTGGGCCCATGCACCCCGGCCGTGAGAAGGAAGGCGGATATTCGGCTGTGGTGGGTGTGGGGTCCCGTGCCCAGCGGGAGCGGGGCCAACTGAGCCGTGGCGCATCCAGGAGCTCCAGCCCCGGAGCCGGCGGTGGCCACAGCACCAGTACCAGCACCAGCCCGGCCACAACGCTCCAGAGAAAGTAAGATATGTGTGTTTGTACCCGGGGCTCTTGCTCTCTAGTTCCCTCTTCAACTTGTTTGCCTGGTAAAGTAAGAAACCCCTGTACTCCTCTCCTGATGTAACCTGAGGAGGGGGGGGGCGGTGGAGGAGAATGGATAAACTAGGTTCCCCTCAGGTAGCCAACACCCCTCTGAGAGCCACCTAGGCAGGCTGGCCAGATGAGTGCAGCTTGACTCTTCTCCAAACCGGACCAGTCAGGGCCTAGAGCTGTCACCACCCTTCCACTTCTTCACCTCCTAGCTGTCCCTCGACAGCTTGGACATCGATTTATGTGAGGTGTGCTGATTGAGATCTTTTATTGTAGGCTGCGTTTCAATTCACAGCTCCTCCAGCACCCCTCACCCCCATCCATTATTTATTTATTTATTGTCTGATGAGGTTTCCTCTGCACATCTAAGTCCCTGGTCTTGTCTTCTCTGGCAGCCTCGGCTTTCTCCTTTTCTTGAGAGACACCAGTGACCAGAATGCTGGAGAACTGAGCTCTCCCTCAGGGAGGAACTGCAGCACATTTTGGCCAGGGGAGCAAAGATGGAGGCCAGGCCCTTGACTAGCTCCTTCAAGACCATCCCTTCTCTCCCAAGAAAAATACTCCCCATTTAAAGAGCATGAGGTGCCTTTTAGAGAAGTGTAGTCTATAGCGCTTCCCTCTCATTGGACCAGTGCCAGTTTACCAGTTGAGGTCTGCATGCCTGCCTATTTGGGACACCTTGGCAGTATCTTTTGGGTTTGTGGCACATGGTCTGTGTACACTTTTTTGTGTGGATACCACCATAAACTGGTCAGAATAGTTCTGACTGAGAAAGTCAAGGGCACACAGGCTCATAGAGCTGCCTTATTTCTTTCCTGATCTTTTGGAAAGATTACTGAGCTGGGTCTAAGGAGACCCAGGTTCCCCTTCCAGCTCTGCTGCAGACTGGCTTTATGACCTTGAGTGAGTAGCTTCCTCTTTCAGGCCCCCATTTCCCCCTTTTGCAAGGCAGCGGCTGCCTTGGCTGCTCTTTAAGGACCCTTCCAGCATAGATTTGACAGCCCTGTGACTAATCCAGCTACACTACAGAACAAGTCTGAAGTCCTATAACGAATGAACGGTCCTTCCCCCTCCTCTCACTGCTCAGCTGGCCCTACCATGTGCCACAACCAGTGGAGTGTCTCTTGGAGGCTGGGCTGGGGGTGGGGAAGCCTTCTGCCTCAGGAAATCTGCTGGGAGACAGCTCTCTGCAACTCCCCCGTGGTGAGGCAGCAGGCTGGGGTGCTGGGTTGAGATGGCTGGGCCCCAGGAGCAGCAGCTACTGCTCAAGGTCTTGGCTGGGGCCACTGCAATGCACCCTCAGCTGAGTTTTGGTATGAACTGGCCCCGCGTAGTCCATGGGCAGGGTACATGGGCAGTCCTGCCTAGGCGGGGTTGCTGGGAGCCCATTCCTGGAGGACTCACTCTGTGCAGCTTGGGCACTACACTGGAGGCAAGGTACTGATGAACCAAATCAGGCCCTTTGAGGCAAGGGCCCTGGTGAGGTGGGGCAGAGAAGACTGGATGGGCATGGTGGTCTTTGAGCATGGCTGTGGTCAGGCCTGTGACAGAGGAAGCAGCCTCATTATGAGTGGCTCCTCGAAGCAGAACCTGGGGAAATTTGTGATAAATCAGGGAGAACTTTCAAACCTGGCCATCTGGCATTGCAGTAAACTGCTGCAGGTGGGGGTGAGTGCTGGTTGAATGTGTTCAGCAGAGGCTGGGGTTGAGGTGGGGGTTGAGGGGAGCTGGAGACTCTGGATTGGGCATAAAGCTCATTGAAATGGACTGGGCATTCCCAAATTCCAGGATTCTATTACCCTCCAATTCACCATCCTGCAGATGCAGATATGAGTGTCTTGGCTGGCTGCAAGCCTGTTTGCTCTTGAGATTTGTGCTTCTGCTGTCGCACTGAACTGCCTGTGGATCTTTCCTCTTTTGTGTGCATCCTTTAGGCAATCGAATTTCCTTGCTTCATATTTGCTATCAGACAGATTTTCTTCTAGCCTTAGACTGTACACTTCTACAGTCATCTGTACCTCTTTTGGTTCTCACAACAGGCCTGTATAGGGAGCATTAGCAGCTCCATTTTCAAGATGGGGAAACTGAGGCTCCTTGATGAAAGGACCTTGCTCAAGGTTATGCTGATCCTAGTCCCTAATGGAGCTGGGACTAAAAACCAAGCACAGAAATCTCTGAGACCTATTCTTTTTCCTCTAGAGCTTTTCAACCCAGAGGAGTGTATTGGCTTCAGATCCTGGCCAGGTCCTGAGCTGAGAGAGCAAGGACAGGATCCTTAGGCATCTAGAGGATTAGAAAAATAAGAGAGGACTTTGGGATATGGCGGGGGGGGGGGGTGGGGGGGCGAGTAGTCTATGTGGGAGGAAAGAAGGCTATCTCTCCTGTCCTCTCTCCCTCCAGACCAGGTGTCAGAGGGGCCTGTTGATACAGTAGCCATTGCCTGGCTTGCTGCAGCTGCTGCAGCAAGCAACTCCCCTGCCAGGCCTGTTCTGAGTTTGGAAGGAGTGGGTGAGAAGCAGGGCTGGCAGGGTGGGAGTTGAGCAGCAGAGGCTGCAGCATTGGGGGAGGATAGGTATAGCTGGCACAGGCTAGGTGCTCCTGATCCCCAAGCTCCCTCTGCTGGAGGAAGAGGGGAAGAAGGGTCCTGGGCCCAGGGGCAGCTTGTTGATGGTCCTCTCTGAAGAGGGACTTCCTGAGTCCTCTCCACCACCATAATCCCAATCTTACAGCTGAAGAAGCAGAGGGCTCAGAGAAGTGAGATGACACACTTGATGCTCCACTTTTAATAAGACAGCTGCCCAGTCTGGAGAAAATGGACCCATTAATAGCAGCTGTCATCCATGCCAGCACGACCCCATCCTTCTACCCTCGCCCCCAAATTCCTATATGCTTTTGCACCATCTTTCTGGACAGGTTTCTGTGCTGTGCTTGGGGTGTGGCTTTTCCAGTCTAGCACAGAGTGTGATGAGACCTGACCTTCACACATCCAGTGGATCTTGGGACATGGCTTGTTTATCAGTGGCTTCTAGTATTGTCCATGGCTCAGGTTTCCCCCCTTGAATTATGACCACCCCTACCTTCTTACCCCCTACTTCAAATATTTAGAGGAAAGCAATGCATTTTGCTCTCATTGTTGAACTTGGACTGCTCACCTCCCTGTAGTTCCATCACCTGCAAGACTTTACAGACCTGCTGATGGCCATTGCTGAGCTGCCCCCCTCCCCCATGAAGATCTCTGCATTTTACACACTTTTTTTTTACCTGTGTCAAGCTCAGCTCAGCTGTAAATGGTGGCGGAAAGGTGGATGGTGAAGCTGCTATAGTGGTAACTTGCAATCCTTTGCCCCCACCCCATTCCTACCCACCCACAAGATGGCTCATGATGGAGGACAGACACTAGTAGGATGGACACCTGGTGTTCTTGACAGACAGGGCAATGCATCACCTCTCAGAGCTGCTGTGGGGGGTGGAGAAGGGTGTCAGTGCCAGTGTGTTTCCTGAAAGGGCTGAGAGAGAGCTCTGAGGGAGAAAGCGAGCCATCTCTGGGTGCTGGGGGCTCTGGAATAGTGTCTCTTTTGGTGTCTCCGGCACTTTTCGGGAGGCTCTCTCTTCTTCTTAGGAGAGAAAGCCATTTCTTTTGCCCCCTCTTCAGTGTGAGCATTATAATTGCGTGGGAAGAAATAATACTGTTGAGTTGAATGAGAAATTGAGGAGTCTTGCCTTTCTGGCTAGATCTGGGGCAGGAATTGGGTTGTTGTCAGCCACAAACATTTCTTGGCTGTGTGAACCGAGCAGGAGGGGCCACCAGGCAGAGCTAATTCCATGCTCTTTGCACTTGCAAAGCCCTCCTCCCACCCCCACCCCCAGAGACACAAGGTTCCAGCCTTGCCACCATGGTGATGCTGCTTCAGACGAATGAGAGGGGTAGTGAAGAGTGGAGGTTCTGCGAGGAAGGACCAGGAGAAGCCAGGGAACTAATCAAGGACCTTTGAAAAAGAATGACTGACTCCTGGTGTGCAATGAAAGTAGAGGTGAGAGGAAGAATTTGCACTTCGACTCGCCATCTGCTACTCTGTACCATTCCTGCTTACTGTGGCCACCGAGACTGCTGGGAGCAGAGTAAAGACCGGAAGCATGGGAACAGAGGCCAAGTGCGTAATAGGTCTTAGCTTTTCATGCACTAGATAGTAGTCGAGGTGGGTTTATGTAATTAGAGCTAACAACCCTGCAGACACTGTGTGCCAAGAACTAGTTGTTCTGAGTGCTTTCCACATATTCATTCACTCAGTATTCACATGAATCCTTTGATGGGAGCTATTACTATTAAATCCATTCTACAGATTAGAACACCAAGGCCAGAAAGGTCACATAAGTTAACCAAGGCCACTCCATGAATAAATAGCAGGGCTAAGAAGGTGCCAGATAAAATCCAGGTGATGGGGGTAACCCAGTGTTCTCAGTGATCTGGGTACTATCCATCATGAAGTACTGCCTCTGATCTCATCGACACAGAGTCCCTGCCAGGAGGCATGTATTAGCCTCATTTTAGCTGAAGAAACAAAAATCAGAAAGGTGCTTCAGGTTACACACTTACATGAGGTCCAGAATTGGTTAGCTCTGTAATTTTTAATATACCTTTAGCACTTGCAGGTGGAGTATAAAATGTTGAAACACGAGTCCAGGCTTGGCTCTTCTTCCAGCTCAGAACTTTAAGGACCATTTTTGGAGTCAGGATTGTCTCCTGGATTTTTTCGATAGTCTCCTAGACCTACTAGATTCTTAAACTGTGGGTCGAGACCCATATGGAATAGTGTAACTGAAACTGAATATGTGGAGGCTGGAGCAATAGCACAGTGGGTAGGGCATTAGCCTTGCACACAGCCGACCCAGGTTCCATTCCTAGCATCCCATATGGTCCCCTGAGCACCACCAGGAGTAATTCCTGAGTGCAAATCCAGGGGTAACCCCTGTGCATCGCCGGGTGTGACCCAAAAAGCCAAAAAAAAAGAAAAAGAGAAACTGAATGTGGGGAGGAGGTTAAAAAATTAGCAACAGTAAAAGGTTTCTGAATGAACAATAATAAAAAATTAATTCCAAATCAAACATGTAATGAATCCAAATTGTTTCTTGGCAGTGGCAAAAAGGGGTCGCAAGCAGAAAAAAAATTAATCAGCCCTGTTAACTAGATGCCCCTTCTGTTCTTGCTCCATTAAGCTTGTGATGAGGTGTAGCACTCTAGCACTGTCATCCTGTTGTTCATCTATTTGATCGAGCTGGCACCCGTAACATCTCCATTGTGAGACTTGTTATTACTGTTTTTGGCACATCGAATACACCACAGGTAGCTTGCCAGGCTCTGTCGTGCAGGCGGGATACTCTCGGTAGCTTGCTGGGCTCTTCAAGAGGGGTGATGAGGTGTAGCTAGGCCAAACTTTCTGCAGGACAGCCGTGGTTTCTCTCTTTTGGTGGTTCATGGTAAGATGTTAAGAACCCTGTGCCTGTCATACTTAGTACTCTTTTTTTAAAACTTTTTATTGAATCACTATGAGATAGACCCTTACAAAGCTGTTAACGATTGGATTTTAGTCATACCGTATTCCAACACCCATCCCTCCACCAGTGTCCCCAGGTTCCCTCCCATAACCTCCCACCCCCCACCCCATGCCTACCTCTCTGGCAGGCACTTTTCTCAGTACTTTCAGGATCTTGCCTCACCTTTCCTTTCTCCTCAGGCAGGCCTGCCTGCCCCATTATTCCACTACTTTTCTGATGGCCTCTGGTTTTCTTTGCATTTGCTCTTCTTATCTCCTGGGTTGCTTTATCCAGTTCCCAGGTAGAACTTGGTTCTCATTTCTCTCAGGTTTGTGTGTTGGTTTGTCCCTGACCTTGAAATGAACACTTTACCCCTCCACTCTTCTTACAATGCATACAATGCATTTATTGACATTCTTTCCCAAACACTTTCTCTCCATTGCTGTTGTTTTGATGATTAAGGGCTGCACATGCTTTGTGTGGTTGTGGTGTTCATCATGGGTCAAATCAGTTGCGGAGCTTGCACACAAGCTCTCTAGGGTTCACACTTATTTGAGTTGTGGTGCTCAAGCACATTCTGGTTTAGTATTTGCCTAGGGTCAAATTCTTGGCTCTGGTACTCATACATTTTTTCCATTGTGATGTTCACTCGGGTGGGTTACATGCTTAGTTGTGGTCCTTGAACACACCTAGCTATGTGTGAAAACTTTCACATTCTATTGCAGGGCCATCTGGAATCTCATACAGCAGAACCACTAGGACTGCTCTCAGTTCAGGTGGGTGGCACTGGGGATCAAACTTATGGCCTGAAACTTGCAAGGCAGATACTTTTAGCCACTGAGCCATCTCCTACATTCTTCTTTGCCACTTCTTATATGTATCGGTCATTATTTGTTTCTTTTCAGTATCCCCTGTATTTGATTGAGAGGCCCTTAGGACTGAGATTTGATTGCCCTATGTTGAGTTCATGTTATGGCAGGCCCTGTTCTGGTTGCTACAGGCCCAAATGAAGATGCTAAAAACTTTGAAAGAAACAGCACAGCACAAAGTAGCTACTTAAATAAGTGCTGAGTAGACAAATGAATTTCAGATTAAGTTCTGGGTTTTCTGAATGCAGAGGGAGGGTGAGACTTTGCAGTGAAGTTTTCTTTCCTTCTCAGATCCTATAGAGAAAATTCAACTTCTGAATTAACTTGGCTTGCAAGAGCCAAGAGCTATTTTGGTCTCTGCTTTCTGTGCTCCTCATCCAGGATCCTTGTTTGTTATAATGTCAGGGGGTATCACAATTGAACAAGACTTGGAAACTGTAAGGCTAATACCATGACCATGTTGTCCCATGCCTTGACCCTCAGTGCAAAATTTTCTGTTCTGAAAGGAACAAAGAGGCTTCCATAAGACCTGTGTGCAATCTGCCTTGTCCTTTGGGATGTTGCTTATTTACCCAGAAAAATCTTTATTGAGCTTAGACCCTGAACTGGGCAGAATCAAAATAAAATGAGCACCTCTGGCTCATTCCCTGCTGTTTTTCCTGACAGAATAATAAACAGTGATTGGGAGAAGAATGATGAAATAAATGGCTTGGTACCTCTTTGGGGACGACTCATGTAGGGCAAGATAATTTGTTAGTTATGTTTACTTCCTCATATTAGTCAGCCTTTCTCCAAGCATCCATGTTGAAAGCATTTATATGGAGAAGCACATTCTCAAGCACTTAGAAGCCCACACTCTATTAGCCCTAAGCATTCTGAGAAATGGTAGTTCCAAGAAAGGACTTCATCCCAACTTTCAGATCTTCAATTTGCCCAAATAATTAAGAAGGATAAAATTGTATTTTCTGGAAGGTGGTGTTCATGTTCCCCAGATACACACACACACACACACACACACACACACATCAAAAAACCTTGCAGCTGCTTAGCACATCAGGCAAGGTTCCCTGTAGAGCCAAGGAAAAAGGATGGAATATATTATGTGAGACTGCCCTGCCCCCTAAAGGTAGAATGTAGCAAATAAAACCATCCAGCCCAAATCGATGCATCACATTCCTTTCAAAACAAAGATGACAAGCCAGGGCTGCAGGGCCAGTCAGGCTATTTCCTTTATATTTTAGAAGGAAATGCATCACACTCATCACTTGATAGGTACAATTTGCTAATATTAAGTGCCTTTCATTGTAGCTATGCATTTTTTCTTTCTTTTCCTAACGGATAAAATGAGTGCATTATCTGGACCTTGTTCTCCACCGGATTCCAGGATGTATTCATTCACTAAAGGAAAACCAATATTTTCTTCATGAAAATTACTGTAAAATTACTGTCATTGTATTTGTGCTCTAAAGTACTGCTTTTTTCTTTCCTTAAAATGTTCTTATATAACAGGAAGACATCTCACCCAACTGAACATCTCAGGGGTTTTTTGTTTTGTTTTGTTTTGTTTTGTTTTGTTTTTGTCTGGGGTCACACCTGGATGTGCTGGGGGCTTACTCCTGGCTCTATTGTCAGGAATCATTCCTGGCAGGTTCGGGGGACCATATGGAGTGTCAGTTTCAAACACAAATTGACTGCATGCAAGGCAAGGGCCTTACCCGCTGTACCACCTCTCTGACCTCCCCCCAAACTGTACATCTGATATTCTAGCCAATTCATAAGTAATCCATCTTACCATGAATCTTTTGAGAAGTAAGATCTGTGATTTAGACTTTCAAAGAAGACTTTATAGAAGAGGTAATGCCTATGCCAAGGGTTGGAGTGAGCTAGGTAACCAATGATGATGGTATGTGGGTTGGTGGGAATTGGGCACCAAAGGAAAATTTAAGGCATAGAGGACAGAATGGGAAATGTACAAAAGCATGGAACCATCAGGGCATAGAGTCCTTGTGAGGTGGGGGTAGGGAGCTCTTTTTTAAAAAACTAAAACGTGAAGCAGGGAGTGAAGGACACAGGGAGATTCAGGAGAGGAGTATGAAGAGTTGTTGAGTCCAGATTGTGAGGACATGTGAATAGTATGATAAGGAGCTTTACTATTGGGAACTGGGAACCAACATAGGGTTTTTAGCTGGGGGAAGAGGGTAGCATTGTAGAGTATGGGGTGATGTGTTGAAACCCATTGTTCTTTATTTGGAGGAGGGTGGACCACTTAGTAGTATTTAGGTCTTACTCCTGGCTCTGTGCCCAGGGATCACTCCTGGTGGTGCTTGGGGAACCATATGGAATGCTGGGGATCAAATTTGGGTCAGCCTTTTGCAAGGTCCTACCCACTGTCCTGTTGCTCCGGCTCCATGATCAAGAAAGTTTCAACAACACCAACAGAAAAGTCAAGTCACTTTAAGTTGGAAGAACCTTAAGGAGCACCTAGCTCAATCTATTAATTTCACAGGTGAGAAGACTGAGGCTCAGAGAGAGAAAGGCCTTGTGTTAGGTCACTCTTTGTGAGAGCAAAGGAGCTCTGATGAGAAGAGACACTCCTAATATTAATACTGACATTGAAAGTATTGTTCCTCAGATGTGTTAGTTTTTGCCTGTAAAGGTGGCAGGGATCATTATCTTTGTGTCCTACTGATGAGTCTCCTTTGGACCCAAGAAGGTTGATAACTTGTAGGAGAAGATTTGATGAAGAGGAAGAATCTCCTAAAGGGTCTCTTGCTTTGATGGCAGGCAGAGTCTCTGCTCCGGTTCAGCACTTCAAATCAGCTCTCTTAGATCAAAAGCTATTCCTGCCAGGCCCAACTCTCTTCTGCTGCTTTCCGTCTTAAAGGTGCTCTTTGAAAGGAATGGAGGCAGTTCAGAGATTGTTTCTGAGCTTATGCTTACCCTGTTTCTATTTTCATTGACTAAGGCAGGCTTGTATCATTGTGCTCCTGCTCCCTTGAACAGGAACTCTCCAACCTCAGTATTTTTGTTTTCAGGCCCCATCATATGAATAACAAGAATCACAAGGAATGATCACTGGAGAAAAACAGACTTAAGTTGGAATCCAGGTTCTGCCCCTAATTACTACGGGGTAACCACTGGTTACCACTGTGTAAACTTCTCTGAGCTTAATGACAATTTCCAACTTTTGAATGCCATCCACAGATACCTGTTGGTACTCAATAAAGTCTTTTGTTCATTGAAGTCTTTCGTGGGCAAAAAAAAAAAATCAGGGAAATGGCCCACGACCATGCCAAAGCATATGCTCTGTACCTCATTTCATAATCATGGTATTATCTGGATTTTTAAATTTTTTTAAGTAATGATAACTCATTGAATTAGTATATTATCAAAACAGGATACAAAGTTAAAGGAAACAAAACATTCCTTCTCCTTTGTAAAATCTCCCATAGATAATGTCTTGAAGAATTCAGAATTCAGTGCTCATAAAGACTTGCTTTCACTAAAAATTAATATATTTCCTCCTTGCTAATATCAGACTGTTATGGCTCATTGTATCTTCCTTCTGCTCAGCTACCAGTTAATGTGAACTATAGCACTCACATCTCTGTTGATCTCTTTTTCTGAGTTTTTATTTTCTATTTCAATTTTTATTCTTTCCTTAACTTATGTTCTTGGAGTAGGTCAACCTCAAATCATTTGTGCCTCGGGCAAGTATAAATAACTAATGGGTGTAAATAGCTGAATGAATCGAAGGCTGGAGAGGCTGGACTGGTGATCCTGGAGTTTGAAGTAGATCAGGGGGTTGTATAGGTTGGGCAGCTACTGGTCTTCAGTAGGAATCTTACATAGGGGTATGGAGGGGATGATGGGGGAATAGGATGAAGGGAACTCTGGGAAAATGGTGAAGGGAAGAAGACACTGGGAGGGTGTGGTGCTGGGATAATTTAGGCAAGAAACCCTACCATTAACAGTATTGTAAACCACGGTGCCTAAAATAAAAAAATTTAAATATATAAAAAAAGAATGCATCTGTGTGGATGATTGTGGTAGGAGGAGGTGAGGGGTTAATTAGTCAGGAGTCAGTGCTTTACTAAAGTACTGTTCTACTTTTGCTTTGAACCGAAGCTTAGATTGGAAAACAGTATCTGAACCACCTAGGGTCATCCGCTTCCCCATTTTATGTGTATACTGTGGGAGACTGAGGTCCAAAGTAAGAGAAAGGATCTGTTTTTTAAAAAATCTAAGCAGTTTTTCCGTGTCATTAGAAAAGGGCAAATAGTATACAGAATGCATATAGTAAAACACTGTCTCTGCCCTCCTGATTCCCACCCACACACACTTCCACATCCCCTTTAAACGCTGACTTTTACCATTTAAGTTTTCTGGTGGTAACCTCATATCTCTAAATAGCATGTATCAGTGGTTATTTCTTCACTTGTTAATGCAGAATAGTATCAATTGACTTTTATAACCAATGAGAATTTAGCTTATTGACAACACTTGGCTCCTTTTCTCCTAAAATTACTAATTTTAGTAATTATATGACTATTTTGGTTCCTACATTAGTATGTCTGTAACTTTGTTAAATACCATTTTAAACTGAGAAATGGATAGATCTCTGAGAAATGAGATCTATCTCAGAGTATCTCTTGATTATTCTGTTTGTAAGACATGATCATTAGTGCCTCGTTCTCCACATGTCTCCTCCACCCTACCACCTTCTACTTTATGGAACCTGTTCTGTTTGGACCCAGAAAAATATATTACATTTGCATTCTGATTTGTAACAATAACTGGGTCTTCAGTTCTTAATCTAGATAAACTGAGTTTAAAAGTTGACCACCAGAACACTATTTATGTATTATGAGCATGTTATTCATTGGAGGGCCAAATGGTGTACTATAATTGCACCATGTTTCCCACAGAGCCACTGTATTCCAATAAAATGCTCCCAGCCTCAAGATCCAATGAATTTACTTTTCATGCCTGACAATTGCTCAAAATCATTCTACCTTTTACCTTGTTTTATATTTGAACCAGTTTTGTCTTTCTGCATTTCTCCTTTATGCACTTGATGTACTGGTTATTTACTTACTGTTGAGTAGAACTCATTGAAATAATGGAACAATCATAGTGCATCTTTTGGGCACATTTTTTATGGAAATTTTTAAAGAAGAATTTTAACATGTCACACTGACATATAATATGCTCACAAAAGAATGCTTATATTACATATTCTTGGTTTTGCAAATTGAATATTACCTATATGACTTGCATTCAGACCAGGATCTGTTTTTCAGGATCCAGTGGATGGCACAAATGGCTGGAGCACATGAAGGAAACTTAAAGTTCGGTACCTAGCATGGCATGGTACCCTGTGCCTCCTAGCACCACAGGATATGGCAGAAAAAAATATGGTTTCTATTAACTGTTACTGATACTTGGTGAACTCTTAATCTGTTGCACTTTTCCGTTTTTTTCAGTTTCTTTGGTAATTTTCTCCTCTTCATTTCTGGAATGTCTGTTTGTTGAATGATGAGCTTTCTGGAATGATCTTCTAGGCCTCTGAACTTTTCCATCATATTTTCTATTTTCCAGTTTAGGATGGGTTACAGAAAGTCTGACTAAGGTGTCTGTATATCCAGGGTGGCCTGTCCACTTGCTGGCTTTATTTTAGGTGAGCCACAAGGGAGCTGGCTGTTATAATAGGTGCTTTCCAAATGCTAGAATGAAAAGCACTTTATTCTGGGGGCGCCAACCTGCCATTAGATGACCTAATTCATCCCAGATAGTTTTATTCCTAGGAACCCTCTGATATTTTCATAGGGGTGAATGCCAAGCAGCTTGTGTTCTAGGTGTGGGCTCTGGAGGACAGGGGAGAATTTCATATTTCCTTCTGTTCATCCCTCTGTTTCGGCCCTCTGATCTCTTTACTTTGTGAACATTTTCTCTTGGATTTTTGCTTCCAGATATTTCTTGACATCTCTCATTCATTGATAACACCTTCTTCCATCCTTTTTACTGTTAGGAAGTATATGTTATCCTATTCACTTTCATTTTAGAAAGGTTCTTGGGAGAGAGGGGAGATAAAATCTTGTTCTTATGAGGTCCAAAGCTAGAGCAGCTTTTAAAATGGTTCTTTCAAAACAAACAAGCAAAAAAAAAAGCGGAATAGAGAGATAGTACAGTGGGTAGGGCTCTTGCTTTGAATGTGACTGACCTGGGTTCATTCTTTGGCACCCTGAACCCTCCAGAAGTAAGCACTGGTACCATCTGTGTGGCCCAAAAACCAAAATAAATACAAAAAACCAAAAACACCCTCTTAGACCAGGAGAAGAAAAGGGTTGCCAGATCGGAAAGGGGGCATAAATCTAGTAAAACAGCTATATGGATATGGATGGAAAGTAGACTTTTGGTGTTAAGAAGACATTGATTATCAGACTGTACACATGAAGCCTATGTAATATTACAAACCATTATTCAACTTTTTTTAAAGTTATTTTTCAGAGTCCTTTTTCAGTGCTAGGGACCAAACCCATGGCCTCACATACGCAGTGCAAGTGCTATAGCACTGAACTGTGTCACATCCTGCTAAAAGGGTTTTCCATGATTGAGAAGATAGCTTAGTAGGCTAAGCACATGTTTTGCATATGCAGGGAGCCCAGGTTCAACCTCTGCACCATTGGAATGGAATGATCTCTGGGCCAGCTCCCAAGCACTGCTGGGTGCAGCCCACTCAACTACAAATGATTGGTCTTTAGTCAGCCTTGACTCTCTTTCCCCCTGGCTATTTTCCCACATGCTCTTTCCATGAATAAACTTTGGGGGGAAAGGGAAAATGGTTGTTTTGCTTTCTCGATCCAGACAGAGAATGGACATTGTTAGTGAATTCTCCAAATGATCAGCCCCAGGTTGCCTCAGTTTGGCCTGTTGCCTCTGGCTCCAGCCCTAACATAAGTGTTCCTGGAGCAGCCTCTGGAGCACTTTTATCCTCAGCCTCTGCCACTGGTATCCATGAAATCTTGTTAGTGTCCTCAGCTGAGAAATTGTAGCCCTGGGCTCTCACCTCTGTCCTGATCCTGCCACTGCTTCCCTCATTGTCTGACTCCAGAGGGCCTGCGTCGGCTGCATGCTGTGAGCTGTGCTGAAGCAGAAAGAGGTGGGTGCTTGGAGAACTGCCCAGTCTCCTTGGCTTAGAGAGGGGAGCAGGTGGGCCAGGGACAGGCCCTAAGCACACAGGAGGCGCTTTGAGGCTGTGCTGAGGCTTCTGCAACAGCAGGCTGCTCTAGCTGCTCCCCCTTCCGCCCACTCTCTTTCCCATCATGGTTGAGCCTCCATCCCTCTGCCTACAGCAGAGGGAGGCAAAAAGGGGGGCTGGAAAGCCAGTTCCATTTTCCATCTCTCTCTCTTTCTCTCTGTCCTCTCTCCCCCGCCTCTCTCTCTCCTCTGTCTGTCTGTCTGTCTGTCTGTCTGTCTGTCTGTCTGTCTCTCTCTCTCTCTCTCTCTCTCTCTCTCCCCTCTGTCTCTCTCCAGGCTGCTAAACTGATCTGAGCTGCAGTTACCTGTGTCTGACTCCACCATTTCTTTTTGGTGCTGTCTGTTTCAGTCGTTCGATGGTTATAGCTTCCAGGAGCACTACTTGAATGTGCATGATGTGGGAGCCTTGGGCTTCACTCTGTGGAGGGGAAATAGAAGCCAGGTGAGGGAGAGGAGCTTAGTGCATGGCTGGTAAAAGAGATAATGTGTGTCTTAGCTATGCTATTACAGAAGGAAGTTGCTGTAGAGCAGTGACCAGATTTGGCTTTGGAGTCAGACAAACCCAGACTTAAATCTCAACTTCACAAATTTGCTGTGTGGCTCTAAGTAAAATCACATTGCTTCTTGGTTTCCACATCTACACATGAAAAGACTGCTAGTCACCTGCATTGCTGTTATGAAGAGCACACAAGTTCCAGATCATGGTATGTTATTAAAAGTGAATTTATTATTTTGGGATTATTTGAAGGCAGAATATTTTAAGGCCCAAATAATGCCTGATAGAGTAATAAAAAGGAGTGTGATCTTAGGGGAATTTGACTTTATTCCTCCTTAGACCAAGCCTCCCAGTGATTCCTCAACAAAAATAGCATAAAGTTCTCATTCTTTTTTACTCAAGATTCTCTTTGTTTTAGTGTGGTCTATCTTCTCTTTAGAAGTATGAAGTGATACTGACCTCTTTTGTTCCTAATTTTTTTGGGTCACACCTGGCGATGCACAGGGGTTACTCCTGGCTCTGCACTCAGGAATTACTCCTGGCGGTGCTCAGGAGACCATATGGGATGCTGGGATTTGAACCCGGGTTGGCCGCATGCAAGGCAAACGCCCTACCCACTATGCTATCACTCCAGCCCCCTCTTTTGTTCCTAATTAAAAAATATACAGACAAGTATTTCCTTGATCAAATATGTGGTAATTTTGAACATTGTCATCAGCATTGTTCTTATCATCATGTTTCAATAAGTAGTGGAGAGAAAGGACTATTGGAAGAGTAATCACCATCAAAAGGATAACCAACAACTGAAACCACCATGGTCTTGATTTGGCATTCCCAGTACCACCGTGGCCTTCAGTATTTGTGTGGATCCATCGCTGAAAGCAGTTGGTTGCATTCATTATCCAACAAGTTTTCTGATTCATCCATGGTTCATTTAGTTGTTCTTCTCTTTCGATAGCCTTAGTAGAACTGTCTAGTTTGTCATCATTCACATGATTTCTATACTTGGCTCTCCTTTTGTTTTCCCACTTCTATGTTTGATTCTTGGCTGAGATGATCCCTTAGAAAGGAATATTTCTATCTGCATTACTTTTCAAAAGGATTTTTACTTTCACTCTTAACACAGTCATGATTTCAGTGACACTTGAACTTGGGGCATCTTTACCCCTCCCTCAAGGGCTGTTCCACTTCCTGACTGTCATAATCTTCCTGACACTTGCAGTCTGAGAAAGCTTTAATGTGCTCCTTTGGGTCAGGCTACTCTGATCATCTTTCTAGTCGTTTTATATCCTTTCTTGCCTTGCAGTCAAGTACTACTGAGTAGTCTAGTGTTTCCTAAACATAATAAACTTCATTTTGCTCCCATGCTTATTTTTTTATATTCTGCACTGTTCACATGGCCAAGAATACCTTTATACCCCTATTCACATGGCCCATCTCTATGTGATTTTTAAAGAACATTTCCAATGTACCCCACTCACTGTTCCAGGCATTTGGAAATAGCAAACAATACAGATAAAATCTTCCAGAGTTGACATTCTTGTATGTGTATGTCAGGGGCAGGGGTAGAAGAGAATAACTAATAAGCAAGCACAAAATATCTCAAATGGCAGCAAGAATTACTGAAAAGAATTAAGCTCAGAAAGGGGATCTAGGGAGTGCAGAAGAAGAGTCATCTTTGCATATGGCCAGTATTTGCATGGCCATTATTAAACAGCATGTTTCTTATTTAAGTATTTCCCAGTGTTGCTACATACTCATTGCAATCATAATCCTCCTAACATTTTAGTGCTGTAATTATCTCCATTATATATATTAATAGGACTGGAGCAGGTAGGGTGTTTGCCTTGCACGTGGCCAACCCGGGTTTAATTCCTCCGTCCCTCTCAGAGAGCCCAGCAAGCTACCAAGAGTATCTCGCTCGCACAGCAGAGCTTGGCAAGCTACCCGTGGCGCATTCAATATGCCAAAGACAGTAACAACAAGTCTCACAATGGAGACATTACTGGTGCCCGCTCGAGCAAATCAATGAACAATGGGACTACAGTGCTATATATTAGCAAAGTGAACCTTACATGTGTAATTCACAATTAGGGGACAAAGCTAGGATTCATACAAAGTTTCATTTTACCTTAAGCCTTAGCTTATAATCTCTGTGCTTCTCTCCCCCCCCCCCAGCAGGCCTTACCAAAGCTCTGTGAAGTCAGAATTATTGTACCTACTTTATATTTGGTGAAACTGGGGTTCAAAGAGAGGAATGAACTCAAATATGGTTGCACACAAATAAATGTGCTTGTACTCAGATCTGTCTTCAAAGCCAGGCCTTCCTATAAACCTGAGGTCTATGGAAGTCTACTTGTCTGCTTCTACATTTGTGCAGTCCATGCAAAGTACCAGCTGAGTACCAAAGTACTCTGCTCCCTTCTTATCTTTCCCTTTCTGCTTCAGAGGAACCTTGAGGTGTATATGAGATGAGCACCCAAGCCACATTCAAACATTGGTTATCTCTTTTTTTTCCTTTGACCTAGAAGATGGATACAGATAATAAGACCAAACAATTTCTGAAAGTAAGTCCAAGAAATATGGGGTAGGGAATTCTGGAATCCTGGAGACCAATACAAAGATCTTGATGGGCATATTGCCTTGACTCAGATACTTTATCTTGTAGAGGAAACCTCTGATATGTGGGACCCAGTGGAGGAACAGTTTCCAAGTACCATCTATTAACGATACTGATGTGAATAATAGGCTGCTCCAAGATCCTTTGATTTCCTGAGCTAGGTCTTTGTATTAGTATTGAGGAGGGGCCTTGTGGAGGAAGTTACTCTATTTGTCAGGAACTTTAGGGTATCTGGTTAGTGAAGAATAGAGCATCCCAGACAGCCCTTCAGGTTGTGTGTCAGATCCTGAAGCCACCTTGACACAATCTTGTTCATGGAAGTCTCTGCATACTTATTTCCATTTCTTAGACACTTTAAAAATGTTATGCCAAATGTATTATTCTAGTAGAATATTTAGAAAAAAATGGAAAAGTAAAGGAGGGAAACACTACCCATAATTTTGTACACAAGGTCACTTACTATGAACATTTAGTGTATTTTCCTCATTTTCTGCATTCTTTTTATGTGGTTGAAATGATACTTCACCTATACATTATTTTTGCTTATTTGAACATTTCTCCATGTGATGGTATGTTCTTTTTTTTTTTTGCTTTTTGGGTCACACCCAGCGATGCTCAGGGGTTACTTCTGGTTTTGCACTCAGGAATTTCTCCTGGCAGTGCTTGGGGGACCATATGGGATGCTGGGGATCGAACCCAGGTTGGCCGCATGCAAGGCAAACGCCCTACCCGCTGTGCTATCGCTCCGGCCCCATGATGGTATATTCTTCATAATACATTTTTTCTTTTCTGTTTTCTGTGCTGGGAATCAATCCCAGGACTCACATACACAAGGCAGTTTCTCTACAGATGAGCTATAACCTGGTTCTGCTTCTTATTTATAACCATCTTTTTTGCCACACTTGGCAGTGCTCAGTGGATACTACTGACTCTGTGAATTGGGGTTACTAACAGCAGTGCTTGGGAACCATGCAGGACTCCCATATGCAAAACATGCCTTTCATGTGCTTAGCATGTTGAGCTATTTCTATAGTCCATAACCATCATTTGCGATGGGGGGGTGGCTTGGGTTCAAGGCTTACACCTGGCTCTGTACTCACAGATCATCACTTGTTTAGGGGACCATATGGGGTGCCAAGGATCAAACACAGTATGACACCCTGCCCACTGTATTTTCTCTCTGGCCCCCTGACCATCATTTTTCCCTTTTATTTTTGCTTCAATACTGTTTTTTAGATATTTTAAAAGCACATGATAAATTTAATTCATAGATATTTTACAGTAATAGTTCTAATAGTTTTAAAAATTATGGCTTGTGATTTCAAAGGAGGCATTTTTATAATCAAATAGTGTTGCATAAAATAATTTGACTATGGCTGAATCTCAATTTCAGAGATGTTGAACTCTCTGAATCTTGCCTTTATGTACTTTCTTTTTTAAAAAACTTTTTTTTTATTGAGGGGCCGGAGCAATAGCACAGCAGGTAGGGCATTTGCCATTCATGCAGCAGACCCGGGTTCAATTCCCGGCATCCTATATGGTCTCCCAAGCATCACCAGGAGTAATTCCTGAGCATTGTTGGGTGTGACCCCCCAAAAAATGCGAATAAAAAATCTTTTGTATTGAATTACTGTGAGATAGACTATTATGAAGCTATTCATGATTGGATTTCAGTCATACAGTATTCCAACACCCATCCTTCCACCAGTGTACATTTCCCAGCACCAGTGTCCCCAGGTTTCCTCCCATCACCTCAACCCCATCCCCTGCCTGCCTCTATGGCAAGCTCTCTTCTTCTCTCTCTCTCTCTCTCTCTCTCTCTCTCTCTCTCCTTTTGGGAATTATGGTTTGCAATATTGATACTGAAAGGTTATCAAGAATATCCCTTACCTACTTTTAACCCTCAGATCTTGTCCAGCATGATCATTCCCAGCTATTATTATTATTTTTTGCTTTTTGGGTCACACCCGTCAAAGCATGGGGGTTACTCCTGGATCTGCACTCAGGAATCACTCCTGGCAGTGCTCAGGGGACCATATGGGATGCTGGGAATCGAACCCGGGTTGGCAGCGTGCAAGGCAAACGCCTTACCCGCTGTGCTATTGCTCTAGCCCCTCCCAGCTATTATTTTGATCAACATTTTTAATGGCTATTGATATACTATAATGTACTTAACCATCCTCTCAAACTAAGATATAGAAACTAAACCCATTTTTTTTCACTCTGTTAATTATGTTACCAAAGGCCATGCTTGCACATACATCTTTGAGGAAACTTAAAACTTCTAGGGAAATAGCCTAGTGTATGAATAATTCTATTAAGCTTTTTCTTTCAGGTTATCCCTGTGGTTGAGTCTACCATTATTATAATATTTTGTTTATTCATTCTTACATTATCACATATTTACCCTATACTGCTGTGTATTAGACTCTGAGGACTGGGGATACAGAGCTGAATAAGATGGAGGTGTAGCCCACAAGGATCTCCCAGTCTTCAGGGAGAATCAGACATGGAAAATGGACAATTTCAGGACAGTTTGATCAGGACTGCAAAGAAGACAAGTAAAAAATCCTGTGGGAGAACAGAGCAAGGGATCCCAACCTTCTCTAGGGACATTAAGATATACTTCCTGGAGGAGGCCTTGCCTAAGTGAGTCATGGTGGATGAATAGGAGTTGGTTTAAATCGGAAGGGAGAACTTCCTTTTAAACATAATGAATTGAATAAATTTATTTATTTATATCTCTATGTCCTCCGTCCCTCTCGGAGAGACCAGCAAGCTACCGAGAGTATCCCGCCCTCACGGCAGAGCCTGGCAAGCTACCCGTGGCATATTCGATATGCCAAAAACAGTAACAAGTCTCACCATGGAGACGTTGCTGGTGCCCGCTCGAGCAAATCAATGAACAACGGGACAACAGTGCTACAGTGCTATATCTCTATGCTGCTTCCCCATAGTCTGCTGAAATATGAGAAAGAGAATAGAACAGGTAGAAATATACAAAAATATGCGTTTTACCCCTGCTTCAAAGAACATGTGAGAGGACTTTTCTCAAAAACTGACAGCCATCAGGATAAAAAGACCTCCAAAAAGTGAACTTGGGAATCTTGCATACAGTAAGAAGCTCTCACCCCAGTAACTCCGTAGTGCTACACACCACCTAACAAGCTCCATCTACACACAGAATTTGCCATCAGCTTGTTAGTGTCATGGTAACTGATCACCAGGCAAAAGCTCTTAAGAGAGGTATACTTTTTCATGTAATTTTTATATCGGCAGAGTTGGCACAGTTTAAAGAGAGCCTCCATTCACTAGTGGTGAAAATGTCAACTGGATCAGACTTTTTTGGAGACAATATGAATATTCTTCAAAAAAGTAGGGATTGAACTTCCATACAGCCCAGCAATTACCTCTTGAGAATACACACCAAGGACCCAAAAGCAAAGTGCTGAAAAGATACCTGTATTCCTATGTTTATTGCAGCACTGTTCACAATAGCCAAAATCTGGAAACAACCCAAGTGCTCAAGAGCAAATTACTAGATAAAAAACTATGTACATATACACAGTGAAATAATACTTGGTCATAAGAAAAGAGGAAATCATGCAATTTTCTGCTATGTGGATAGACCTGGAAAGTATCATGTTGAATGAATTCAGTTAGAGGGACAGGAACAGACTGAGAATGATCTCTGTTATATGTGGGATATAAAGAGACTTTGTAAGGGAATACCAAATGCTCAAAAGCTATTTCTATTGAAATGAAGAGCATGAGAACTGAGAACATGAGAACAAGTAGGAAGCTTGTCACTCAGGTGAGGGATGAGGTAGGGAAGGTGGAGGGGGAAAGTGCCTGCCACAGAGGCAGGCTGGGGGTTGAGAGGGAAAATGAGCATTTGTGAAGGGATTGGTGTTGGAACTCAATCATGAGCTTGCATTTTACATCTTAAACTATGTAATTTTATAATACACAGTGAATCAACAAAAATAAATACAAATCAAAAGAGAGTCTCCACAGAGATGATTAGATCACTCAGTGTTATATGAGAAAGACAATCAATCTGCGATGATAACCCAAAAGAAAATAAACATTAAAAAAGGAACTTGTCAGGGGCAGGGAGAATGAGAGTGGTGGGAGCTCTAGTATAGTATGTAGGACGCGGGCCTTGCACACAGCTGATTTGGGTTCAATTCCATGCATCCCATATGGTCTGCCCCAAGCCTACCAGGCATGATTCCAGAGGACAGAGCCAAAAGTAACCCCCTGAGTGGCTGAAGAGATAGTACAGCAGATAGGGCGTTTGCCTTGCATGCGGCCGACCCGGGTTTGATTCCCAGCATCCCATATAGTCCCCCGAGCACTGCCAGGAGTAACTCCTGAGTGTAGGAGCCATGAGTAACCCCTGAGCATAGCTGGGTGTGACCCAAAAAGCAAAAAAAAAAAAATAATAACCTCCTGAGTACCACAGGGTATGGCTCAACACCCCCTCCCCCCAAGGAACTTGGATGGATCAGAAGTGATAAAGGGAGAAGAAACCTGAAAAATTAAAACTAAAAGGAAAAAGAAAATAGTGTTTGCTATAGAGGCTTGATTGAGAAGAAAATGGGGAACATTGGTGGGGGGAAGTGGAAACTGGTGAAGAGATTCATACTGGAATATTGTATGCCTGAAACTCAATCATAAATAACTTTGTAACTCTAATTCTTAGTGATTCAATAATTTTTTTTTGCTTTTTGGGTCACACCTGGCGATGCACAGGGGTTACTCCTGGCTCTGCACTCAGGAATTACTCCTGGCGGTGCTCAGGGGACCATATGGGATGCTGGGATTCGAACCCGGATCGGCCACGTGCAAGGCAAACACCCTACCCGCTGTGCTATTGTTCCAGCCCCTCAATAAAAAATTTTAATAAAATAAATAAAGATAATGAGAGCCTAAACAGATCTCAGCAAAATATTATAAAGTAAAAGGTGAGGAAATCTAAGAGTCAAGTCAAATGATAAGATGAAGAGATCCACAGCATAACAAAAAGGATGACAAAACTGGAGAAGGAAAAGATAACAAAATTGGAGAATCAGTTGAGGAACTCCAACATTTAATCACAAGAGTTTCGGGACCTGGAATGATAGTACAGTGAGTAGCGTGTTTGTCTTGCATGCATTTGATTTCTTGCATCCTATTTGGTCCCTTGAGCCTGCCAGGAGTAAGCCCTGAGCATCGCCTGTTGTGGCCCCAAAATAAAACCAAAACAATAATTAAAGAAGATTCAGAAATAGAGAATGTAGGACATAGCAGGAAGTGGATTATCAGAGACATAGAAAAACATTTCCCTGAACTGAGGGAATGAATATTTCACCAAGTGATCAGCAAAATAAATGGTAAAATATCCCATACCAAGGTATGCCACTGTTAAGTACCATGGATAAAAAGGAGTTCCTTCAACATCCAGAGGAAAAGAACACATAAACATAGCATCAAGGGGAAAAGCATTGGACTTACTCAAAAGCATCACTAGAATATAGGAGACAATGGAACATGTTCTTAAAATTCTGAGACACCATGGTTTCCAAACTATATCCATTTGAATTATCAATCACGAATGAGGCATAATAAAAGTATTATCACATGTAAAATCTGTAGATTTTATTTCCTGTGCCTCCATTGATTCCCTTAGTTGGAAATACTGAAGAATGTATTCCATATTGCCAAATAGAGGAGGAGGAAAGGGAGGAGGCGGAGGAATAGGAGGAGGGAGAGAAGAAGAAGGAGAAGGAGGAGGAGGAGAAAAAGATGGAGGAGAAGGGGAAGGAGAAGGGGAAGGAGAAGGAGAAGGGGAAGGGGAAGGGGAAGGGGAAGGGGAAGGGGAAGGGGAAGGGGAAGGGGAAGGGGAAGGAGAAGGAGAAGGAGAAGGAGAAGGAGAAAAGTGCCTGCCATAGAAGCAGGCAGGGGTGCGGTGGTGGGAGGGAAACTGGGGACATTGGTGGTGGGAAATGTAGAAGAGACAGGTGTTGTAACATTGTAGAACTGAAACCCAATCAGGAACAACTTTGTAACTGTGTATCTTATGGTGATTCAATTAAAAAGTAAATAAATTTTTAAAAATATAAAAGAATGTAATCCAGAAAAATCCAGCCATAAATGCAAAAAAAAGTTTAATAAATCTTGGAAACAGGAAATTCCACATAGAACAGAAGTAAAAGGTGATCGGTGAGGGAGAAAATCACAGCATTGTTGATACAGTTTTTTGGGATCACAGCTGATGGTGCTCAGGGGTTGCTTCCAGAAGATCTCAGGGAATCACATGGTAATCATATTCCATCCTGGCCTCCTACATGTCAAAACAATTAGAGAAGAAGTGCTCTGGTGACAGAATTTAGGGAGAATTAATGATATGTATGAAGAAAACTCAACAAGCAAGCAAAATTATCATTACTGGGGAGGAAAAGAAGTTGAACTGGAAAGGAAATATAATTATAGTATTTGATATGGTTTATTGTTTCTTAGTATCTTTGATAATATAAACTATCAGTATTTAGTTATTTGACTTAAAATTTTGAGATACAACTACACTAGTGGAGTGAGAGGAGGACTGTTCATCTACAATACAGCTGGAATATGGGGTTCCAGTGTATGTAAGAGTACTATATTATCTCTCTGAATAGTAGATACTTGATACCTAACATATGCAACCCCCAAAATTCAAGAAATAGAATTATGTGTGTTCTTTAGAAATAAGGAACTACAATCTGAAAAATTTTTTAAATAATTTAAATGGTTTGTCTGAGATTGGGAGTTGAGGTGAAGAGGAGGGGAGTGGGGAGTTTGTGCTTTTGTTATCATCTTTGAGGTACTCTGTGACTTGAAATCTACATGCATAAAAATTTTGTTATTTTTTCCTTTTGTTTCATTTTTTGTGGGAGGAGGTACACCCAGCAGTGCTCAGGGCTTACTCCTGACTCTGCACTCAGGTATCACTCTTGGTAGGCGCGAGGGACCATATAGGGAACCGGGTATTGAACCCACGTTGGCAGTGTGCAAGACAAAGGTTCTACCTGTAATCACTCTATCACTCTTTCACTACTGTCACTCCGCTCCCCCCACCAAAATGTTTTTATAAAGATCACACAAGTGTGCCTGTGTGTAGCTTAAATGGTAGAGTTACATGTATGTCTTCATGTGCAAGACCCTAAGTTTTTCAATCCAGTACCAAAAACCTCCCTAATCACTTTGATGAAAATCACACAACCAATTTAAAAAATGTAACAGGCACCAGAGAGCTAGCTCACTGGGGTGAGTGCATACTTTGCATGCAAAAAGCCTAAGTTTGAAACCCAGCGCTGCATGGTCCCCTGAGTGTCAAACTAGGAGTAGCCCATGAACTACCATGTGTGACCCCCAAAACAAAATAAATAAATATATAATTGAGAGTGGGATGCAGAGATAATATAGGAGGTAAGGCACTTGTCTTTCATGTGGCTGATCCTGATTCACATCCCTACCATCATATATGGTCCCTGAGCATTGCCAGGGATCATTCTTGAGCACAGAGGCAGGAATGGCCTCTGAACACTGCCAGATATGGCCCAAACAACAACAACAAAGATAAAAATTAAAATAAAATGAAAAAGAACACACTAGAAAAATAAAATGAAACTTAGCAATATAGTTAGTATTACATATGGCATGTTAATAAGAGGAACACAGACTTTACATTGACAATTTATAATTATTTTATGTTTTATTTGCCAAGGGCTAGAGTGATAACACAGTGGGTAGGGCATTTGCCTTGCATGCAGCCAACCCGGGTTCGATTCCTCCGCCCTTCTCGGAGAGCCAGGCAAGCTACCGAGAGTATCTCACCCCCACGGCAGAGCCTGGTAAGCTACCCGTGGCATATTTGATATGCCAAAAACACTAATGACAAGTCTCACAATGGAGATGTTACTGGTGCCTGCTCGAGCAAATTGATGAGCAACAGGATGACAGTGATACAATGATACAGTGATGTTTATTTGCCATTTTATAATTATTTAAAATATATTTTAAGGATAAATTCTTTTTAATTTTACATCTTTATTTGTAAGATATATTTTTATTACCATTTTTATGATACTAGGGGTCAAACCTTGGGCCTCTCAGATGTGAGGCGCACAGTAACCACTGAGTTATATCTTCTGCCCTTATCTTTCTCTTATATTAAGATAATGTTAGTTTATAAGGCTGTATTTTCTCCTTTTCATTTTCGAGGGCCACACTTGGTGATGCTCCGTTCCTATTCCTAACTCTGAACTAAAGGATCACTCTTGGTGAGTGATGGGGATAAAACCCAGGTTGGTCAAATGCAAGGCCAGTGCCCTCACACTATTTCTTTGCCCCCATATTTTCATTAATTTGTGCAAATGCACCAACTATTTTCTGCTTTATTTGCTTGTTTATGTATTTCGCCTGCCTTCCCTTGGTTGATGTCATTGCTGTCATGATGTGGGGAGGGTGCAGGGGTTCCATACCCTTGGTTGTGCTGCTTGCACATTGTGATGGATGCTCACTGGGGGTTACACGTTAGGCTTCAGTGCTTGCTGAGAGTCTCACTCCTTCAGTTCCGGTGCTTTTGCATATTCTGGTTGTAATAATGGAAGTCACTGAACTCACATGTGATCTCTCTGGATTACACTCCTGACCCCAGTGTTCTCACACCTTTATAGTTACAGTGCTTACCAGTGTTCTCCTCCTTTTAGTTAGGGTGCTCACACACACACCTGTGGTGCAGTTGGTTATCACCTGTGCTCTGTAATAAAACTTCCAGGACCACACATCGTATATGTAGTATCACCAGGGATCAAACTCATGACCTCGCTCTTGTTAGAAGTGCTTTAGACATGAACCACCTCCCATTCTTCAGGCCACTACCATAGTGCCAATTTCTGCACCACAGTCGGTTGTATCCCTCTCTGTACTTCCAACCTACTCCCTGCCACCATTTTGTCATTTCTGTGCTGTGGATAGCCTAAGGGTTTGTTTTCATTTTACTTTTGTTCCCTTGCTTTGTTTCTTTTTATCCCACATGTAATTGAGTTCATTCAGAATGTATATTTCTTCTGAGTTAGTTTGACACCCTCCAGTTCCTTCCATGTTGTAGCAAAAGATAAGATGTCATCTTTCCTCACAGCTGATGAGTATTCCATTGTGGAAATAAACCACAACTTCTTGATCCATTCATCTTTGTTGGACACTTAGGTATTTTTATAAATCGTTCTACTGGAAACAGTGTGAAAATATCTTTTCAGATGTGCTTTTATGCTCTTGGAATAGAAATCCAGGAGTGGAATGGCCTGATAATGTGGTAGATATATTTTTAATATTTCCTCTCTTTGCTTCCTTTTTCTTTGATGATTTTGGTCACACACACTTGGTTGTGGTTCTTACTGGAGGTTGCACACTTGGTTGGTGCTCACACACTAGTTGCAGTGCTTGCCAGGGATTTTACATATTTAGTGATCACATTCAGTTCACTAGAAATAATACCACTTCTTTGTGGTGCTGTGGAACCCAAATGGAAGCACCACTAGATTTGTGCTTGGCATATAAGTCAGATCCAGGGACCGGGCTCATGACATCATGCTTGACCTTGGGTTTCATTTGAGAAATCTCCATACAGTTTTCTGTAGAAACTGAACCAATTAATATTCCCAACAGTGAATGAAGGTTCCTTTTTCTCTGCACCCTCACCAGCACTGGTTGTTTCTGGTCTTTTTGACATAGGTCAGTCTCACAGGTGCACTAACATAGACTTCAGCATTATAAAAGTGGATACAAAACAAATAAGAGTTGGAAAGGAGACAAATGTTTTTGTTAACATCCTTTTACAGAGTTAGTCCAGATGGTAGGTCACTTTATAGAGGTAGTAAAGAAGGTAATGCACTTGGCTCGTACACAGCCTAACCTGGTCAATCCCCCATACCACATATGGTCCTCTGATCCCCTAGGAGTGATCCTGGAACACAAAGCCAGGAGTAAACTCTGAGCACCACTGGCCTCCAAACAAAAAAACAAAATCTTTTTTTACAATTTGACTTTCAGCTCTTCAATATAGCACTTGTATAAAATAATTTTTTTTTTACTTAGGGCTAGGACTGTAGCTCAGTCGCGCACACATGTCTAGTGTGTGAGAAGCTCTGGGTTCTAGCCATGGCACCACACCAAAAAATTATTTTAACTTAAATAGAGGATAGAGGCAAGAATGTTCCATGTAACAAATACAAATGTGCTAAAACAGATTTGCTGAAAGACATAGGAGGGTGAGTGAGATTTAGATTTTTTTCCCTTTGGAGGTGCTAGAAATTGAACACAGGATCTCACGCAAGCAAAATGTGTATTCTATCTCTAAGCCTTATTCCTAGTCTCTGAGGTTCAGAGCTTTGCGGTGCTTTAGACTTGGCCAACAGGAAGGTCAGCTATTAAATGTTTGAAGCAGGAGAGCATGTCAATTGATCTGAACCTTTTTGGTTTGCTTTTGTTTGGGGAGGCCACATCTGGCAATGCTCAGGGGTTACTACTGGCTCTGCAATCAGGAGTTATTCCTTGTGGGGATCAGGATAATGGGATGCTGATGATCAAACCACCCCTGATTTGAGCTTTTGAGATGTTCTTTTAGTGGTCAGTGTGAAAAGAGCATTATCAATTGAAGTCATATGGTTAGATAAGCTAATTTGTTGGGAAAGAAGGTGCCTAGAGACCGTAGCCTAATTCTCAGCTTTTGAAGAGTTATGCAGGATACCTGGTCCAGTGTACCAGCTTTCTCCTAAAGATTCTTATGGGAGGAGCATTGTTCAAAGTTGTCCTTTAAAAATATCTCCTAAAAAATCTGATTTTTTATTTTATTGAATCACCATGAAAAAGAATTACGAAACTGTTCATGATTGGGTTTCAGTCATACAATGTTCTGACACCCATCTCTCCTCTGCCAATGTAATTTCCCAGTATCAGTGTCCCCAGTTTCCTTTCCATCCCTCCAAACCACCCTCCACCCCCATAGACCTCTATGGCAATCACCTCTCTTCTTTCTCTCTCTCTCTCTCTCTCTCTCTCTCTCTCTATCATTTTAAGTAGTATGGTTTGGCTCTTTCTTTAGTATCTACAAAATTTAAATTATTAAATCTTGACCAAAATGTGAAAAAATCTCCTGAGCCAAAGTGATAGTACAGCGGGCAGATCATTTGCCGTGCATGCTTGCATGCAGCCAACCTGAGCTCAATTCTCAACAACCCCATGTAGTTCCTGAGCCTGCCAGGAATGACCTCTGAGCCAGGAGTAAGGCCTGAGTACTGCCTGGAGTGGGCCCCAAAACAACAACAACAAAATCTTTTGAGCCAAGAATGTAGCTCAGTGCACACTGCACACTTCACATGTATGAAAGCCTGGGTTTGATCCCTGGCACTGCAAGAGCCCTTCCTTCCTTCCCCTCCTCTCCTTCTTCCTTCTTTTCTGCCTCGCTTCCTTCATAAGGCTTTTGGAATTGTATTTTTTTCCCTTTTAGCTTAGAGATTCATCTTAACATACACAGATTTTTAAAAGTGTAGCATGATCTCAAAATGTTCTGGTAGACACTAGACAAGCATAGGGAGTTTAAAGTTCCTATTTAAAAAATAGAATTTGCAGTAGGAGACCGAGTTTATCTTCCTCCCCCCACCCCTCAAAGGAATTGAATCTAAATTGTATTCACATTTTTATTGCAATAATTTAGCCTAATTCTTGGTGGCACTGAGCAGCACCAACCCTCCCTTCAAGGTTCACAGCTCTTCACAAAATGAGCCCTTACTTTTTGAACAAAACACTGATTTTTTTTTAAAAAAAAAAACTGTTTTTAGTCTGTTTTTGGCCATGACAAGGTGCAGGAGAAAATCTGGCAGTGCTAGGAATTAAACCAGGTTTTGCTTCATGAGAAACAAGTGCCTTAATCCTTGATCTATCTCTCTTCAACCCCCTAGACCTATTTTTAGATTCAAATCCTGGCTGGTGACCATATAATCTTGATGATTATATGTATTTAACGTGTATATATATTGTACCGGAAAGATACATATATTGTATTGTAAAGATACATACAATATATGTATCTTTCCGGTAACTGCATATCTTGTTCTTGATACATTTTGTTTATTTTATTAGTTGAGCTTTCAGAGAAAACATTGTTGATTTAATTTCAGGCACTTGAGGTGAGATATCCTATTGTTCTCCAGGTACTGTTACAGATGGCTTGGAAGCTCCAAACCTGAGGCAGGGAATCCAGCCAAAAGGTGAGGGCACACATCCCAATTGGCAACTTGAGGGCCCACATACTTTTTAATCATTCTGCCACGTTGTCCCTATAAGCCCCACAAAGGCACAGGAACATTCTATACTTTGCCATTTATTCTCCCATCTGCCAAATTTCCTTGTGTACCTGGAAACAGCAACATCAAAATCCTTGGCCAGATTACATGCTGTTTTTGGCTTCAAAAATATGGCCGCTATGTACAAAGGCTTCAATTAGTTATTGTTTATTGGCCATCATTCTTTGGAATGTTAATTCTGAGAGCTAAACTAGGAAGACCCCAGGGCCCTTAATAGCTTTTTATTAAGAGAAATCTGTGGGAATAGTAGGGGAAACAATATCTTCTCTTGATATGGATTGATAAAAAGAAATTAGGTACACTGGGCCTTTATTTTTTTTTGCTTTTTGGGTCACACCCAGCGATGCTCAGGGGTTACTCCTGGCTTTGAACTCAGGAATTACTCCGGGCAGTGCTTGGGGGACCATATGGGATGCCAGGGATCGAACCCGGGTAGGCTGCATGCAAGGCAAACGCCCTACCCACTGTGCTATCGCTCCGGCCCCTACACTGGGCCTTTGTTTTGGCATGAAAATAGCTGGCTTCAATTCACAGAAGAGAGACACTTTGGAATTCTGAAGAAACCAAGTGTTTTAGGGCCTTAGGATTATTTGGTATTTAGGTATCACAATCGTATCACTTGATAGATTAATAACAAACATCCAGAGAGCAGTGACTTGTCCAAGTCTATGCTGCCAATTAAGGAATGACCATAACAGGGTTCGGCAATCTGTCTGGTAGTCTGTACTGTTTTCCTAAAGAATGGAAGCCCAGCTTCAGGAAAGGATGGGTGGATTGATCATGGGGCAGCACAATTGCCCCAGAGAGTCAGAAGATGATCCCAAGTTAATGAGGATTGTTATCTATATATAATTAGTAATCTACTAAATGTATAAAGGTGCTAGCCCCCTAAAACAGTATGCACCCCTATACTGTTAGTTGGGGTTCCATATACCCTCAGACTACTAAGAATCAGTTCCTAGTGAGGAGACCTCACTAATTCACTCTACATTGCACCTGGAGCTCTTTCTCTCTCTTTAGCTACTCTCTTGGATACTAGCATAATGGAAATAGTTTCGGAGCAGCAGTGCCTATGATGGTGTGCAACCTCTCTGAAGAAGGAGCGTTGGAGAGGAAGGGACTGTCTTAACACTGGAGAATGAGACTCTGTCTTAACACTGGAGAATGAAGAGTGTGTTGGTACCTAGCACTGAACTACTGGTCCCGGGGAGCAGAAAGATAAGAGCACTGGCTTTAGGGTTCATGCCACACTTCCCTACTTAAGTGACCTGAAGCAAATGATTTTAAATTCTCTGAGTTTCAGTTTCATGATCTTAAAAATTAGACAAGTTTGATCTACTTTACAAGATGAAACAGATCATGTGTAAAAATAGCCTAACCCCATGCCTTGTTCATAGCAGATGTGTAGTTATTGTCTCCACAATGACAGAGAATATTATATACATTGTTTACACTCCAAAGTATATTCTGCCAGACAGCCAGTAAGTATAGCAGTGCCTTGAGGTTTGGGATTTTTTAACTATATTTTTCCACAGCCAGTGGTGCTCAGGAATCATTCTAGCAGGACTCGGGAAACCTTATGGGTGCCAGGGCCCAAACCCAGGTCAGCTGCATGCAAGGAAATCATCTTACCCTCATACTATATTTTCTGATCCCTGTCTTAAGGTTTTATATTCCTGGGTCATTGCCTGTTTTACAGAAGACTGAATAACTCTGCAGGGGGTAGAGGTGGAATAGGATGGTATGGAAATAAGTCTACTTGGAGCAGAGGGTAACTATTAGGGAGAGAGACTCAGGTTCTTGGTCCTAATCCTATGACAGTTGGTAAGTTAGGCTCCTCCAGTCTGGTATCTACAAATAATTGAACTAGGCCTTGGAAGCCATATTGCTGCTCCAGAGGGAAATGAATCATTTTAATAGGTATGAAAAGTCTTTTGGTGGTTTTGAGTTTTGAGGGGCTGAGAAAGCTAAATATTGGCATATTGACCTAAGCATGCAGCCTGTGCTAGGTGGACAATCACAGCCACAGTTGGGGGGAGGGGCTTCTTGGAAACACTCCACTCATGTCACAAGTGCAAACTCTGAGGCTGGACATGGGACTGCATGTTCCCCAGGCTGGTATAACTAGTAAGTTGCAGAACTGGACATACTTGACTCACCTATAATCCACACCAGTACTAGGATGCGTCCAATGAGACATTCAACAAATACTCCCTTCTGAGGTCCACCTCCCATTTCTGTGTTTCTCTCTCATTTTGCAGCAGTGCCAGTATAGATTAAATTTTCCATGCAATGAAAAAAGTCATACAAATGCTAAAGGTTTCTGCAAACTATGATGTGTTCATCTGCCCTCTCTACAGTCTGTTATAAAAGAGAGGTGAGGGGTGGAAAGAGGATTAAAAAAGGCTGCTTATAAGTTTTCTTGGTCTTGCTCCCTGTTAAGCTTCGCTCTCTTTCTCTTTCTCTCTCTCTCTCTCTCTCTCTCTCTCTCTCACAAACACACACACACGTGCGCACATGCTTGCATGTGGGGCCAGAAGTTGCCAGAGGGGTGTGGTTCAGACTTCAGTTATTCCCTCAGTTCCTTTAAAGCTGTCCTCCACTCTATTCTCCTCCCCTGTCCTTCCTTTGCCTCTGAGGGGGCCTCACAATGAAGGAGGCAGACCAGCATAGTAGAAAGGAACCTAGCAGATGACTCACTTACCCTCTTAGCCTCATTCTCTTCATCTGGAAAATAAGCAGGTTGGACCAGGAAATTGACAAAGCCTATTCTATGTTGTTAATAATACCTAGCATTTGTCTGCTGCATTCCACAAGGCTTAATCATCCCAACAGCACTGTGAGATGATTGGCGTTATCTTACAAATGAGAATCCTGAGCCTCCATTTTCAAGAGGGCAAGTGACTTGTCCAGGCTACTGGGAGGGCAAGTGGCAGAACTAGTATCTGAAGCTGGGTCTATGTTTAAAGCTGGGGTTTTGACCCTGTCCACAGTGTCACTCCCCATAGACTCACCTGGGGGGTTCATTGGCAAACCTCTGACCTTGTCTTCAACCACTCTTCTCCTCAAGTGTCCACCCCGGTCAGACACTTCCTCCTTCCCCTGCCAATAACTGGCCAAGCCCTCTACAATCTTGGGGCCTTTGCATTGGTGATTCACCCTGCATGAAATTCCTTACCCTCATTGTTATCATGTACATTAGGCCTAAAGAGGAAAAGGGAGAAAAATTAGACAGTACATGCTGATGGCCTCCATTTTTTCTGTTTCTCTTCCAGATCTGATGGTGAGAATTCCAGAACTGTCAGGTCAGTACCTCCTTTCTTTTATAGTCATTGGGAGATGGTACAGGGACTGGGGGTGGGGACCTCTAGTTTGGGATCCATGGGCAAGAGTGGGGCCAACTCAAAGGGTCTTGTCCTATTGGTACCAGGGGTGGGTATGGAGTGGAGTGGCATGGGAGTGCTGAGTGGATGTGGTTAGGGTAGGGAAAGGGTGAAACTGCTCCTCAGTGATTCTGATGCTAGATGCCTCAGGAGCTGGGCTGAACCCTGCAAGGGGCTCATGGGAGCAGTCCAGATGGGAAGGTCAAACTGCAGAGAGGTCGACTGTGGACATGGAACCTTCTCTTCTCAGAGAAGATAACACTAGAAGGTGGGCTTCTCTATCAAATGTTATCAGCTTCACCCCAAGTGCTGTATCCCTGAGTAGTGGGATTTGGATAAATTTTTGGTATGAGACCTCTTATACAGTAGAAATATACATTATGGTGACAAGTGTACTCTTGGTTTTTGTTTTGGTTTTATGTGTGTATATTTAGGCCTGGCAAGCTCCCCGTGGCATATTCGATATGCCAAGAACAGTAACAACAAGTCTCACAATGGAGACGTTACTGGTGCCCGCTCAAGCAAATCGATGACCAATGGGTCGACAGTGCTACAGTGCTACAGTATTTAGGAAAATGGTTAGCTAGTTTTACTAAGTTTTCAGAATGCTACCTATCTGCCGCTCATGGTGGGAGTAAGATTGGGCTAGAGACTAAGGCTATTTGTACACTTCCCAGGTCTTAACCCAGCAGACACTTTGTGAAGTGTCAAATATAGGGTCTTTTTGAAATTAGTGGGGGGCTTCAGAATAGCATCCAGTCTTAGCATTAAGGTCCGTGGCATTGGTATAAGCCACAGGAGATGAGATAAGCCCAGGCAGCAGAGGCACAAGACATACCTTAGGTCCTAGTCAGGATTTGGACTGGCATATACAATACCTTTATGATGAGTAGAATCCTCTGAGCGCACCAGCTGGACAAATGTTCCCTTTCCACTAGGCTCCTTCAGACCCTCCCCAGGGTTCTTGACTTGCTGAACAGAACACAGGTTGGATTTATGCCCCAACTCATAAACTTGGGTGTGAACCATTGTACAGCAAACATCTTGCCCAGAAATCTGCTGCAGCCCAGGCCTGGCATCTGGACAGTGGGCAGAGGGGAGAACAGAAGATCCAGCATACATATTCAGGTGCATTATGAGACACACTATGTCTGAGCATCCCCAGCAAGTGGTCTGGCATGAGCATACTAATGCCCAGAGCTGGGGTTAGAGTTATAGGATAAGAGTCCTAGACCACCAGAAAGCAGGGGGAATGGATGAACGTGGGCCTCTTGTCCAGGCAAATGGTTTATGGTGAGACATTTGTGATAGCACACAGCCAAGGATTAGAACATGGGCTTAGTCTGTACTTGCATTTAGGAAGACACTAGTCCAGTAAAGAATATGGAGCCTGCACTACCCTTATGGGGTTGAAGAGAAGCATCTTGGACTGAGCTTGAGCACAGGCCCCCAGGCAGCTGCACTGAAATGTCTTCAGTTGAGGAACCCAATTGAAGGTATTTAATGTTGTGAGCAATTCCTAGCAAGGAAGTTCCTGGGACCTATAACTCAGAGTATCTAATAATTATAATAATAAGTTCTACCATGACATAAGCTGGCCCTTGACAGAAGTTATCAGGGAGTTTCTTTTGTTTCATCCTTTTCCAGTGGTATCTGGCTGGCCTTGTTTCTTCCATTTACAGTGGAGGAAACTGAAGCCCAGGCTGCCTCATGGGTTTCACCTACAGCCATGCAACTAATAGCTGACTGAGCCCATATTTAAACCCTAATCTCCCTGGTTGGCACCAATCCTGAGGACTTGTCCACATGTCACTGTGGGAGCTTTCGGAAGCCTTGCAGATAATAAGTATCATCTTCATCCTCATTCTAATAATTAGTAATAATAGCAGTGATCATTTGCTCCTCACAAACTAAGAACTCTGAACAAGATCTTATTTTATGGGCACTACAGCCCTATGAGACATGAATTAGGACTCTTGACCTCATATAAGGAAAATGAAGTTCCTGAGAGGGTCAGTGCCTTGTCCAAGAAAAGCAGACCAGAGGGGCAGGTTGGCCTCATTCTGACTCATGCTTGGGCTGTCTAGTTCCAGAGCCAGCACTTTATTTTACTGAGATGTGTTTTCTGACACTCCTCGGCCCACACATCAGGAGGTCACAGAATCCTTGAGGACTTAGCAATGGGGAAAGCAAGGGTTGAACCTGAGCTGCGGGTGGTGAGCATGTGGGAGGAAATCCCATTTCACAACAGGTCAGGGTTACTTACTGATGCTTTCAGGACCCAAATGTAAATTCTTGAGCTCACTTCAGTTAGGGGTTAGAGATCACATCATAGGAAAAGCAGTAAGTGAGCTGGGCTGTGGATGACTGTACTGTCTGTTGCCAGGAGCGAATCCCTAGGAGTGACAACCAGTTCATCAAAAATTGATAGTAGGTGTAGAGAAAGAATAGGGGAGCTACTGAGAGGCTAGGTCATGGGCACCTTCTGTCATTACTGGACTTTGGGGAAGGGGGAGGAGAAAGATTGGGCTCAGCAGCATGGTGTGATGGGGTCAGGGGAGGATGACAGCTGCTGGATCCAGGCAAGAGACCCCATTTATGGCAAGGTTGTTCTCTAGTAACATGACACACCTGTTTGTCTCTCAGAACCCAGTGTTCTTGTTTCATCAAATAATCTTTGTGTGTATAAGGAAGGGAAAGGGCTCTATGGATAGAGAAGCATGAAGCAGAAAGCCTGAGGCCCTGGCTGTTGTGGGAGCTGAACAGCCAAGAATAAGTGGGTTGGTGGGTGGGCTGCAAACCAGTCGTGGCAGGAACTAGGGCTGGGGGCTTCTAAGTGTGGGGTGCCAGAGGAAGTGCTGGGTTAAATTCAATCTGAACAGCTGGTACTGGGGAGAACTGGGAGCCAAGGAAGTGTTCCTTGGGTTCCTGTAGAAATCTGAGAAGTCATCAAACATTCGACTAAAGCACAGCGTGGCTTTTTTCCCATGACAAAGCCAGCTGTCCACAGAGTGGGCACCCAACCTGTGTATTCTTTGAGAAATCACTTCATTTCTCTGATTCTCATTTCCTCCATCATACAATGAGGTGGGGGGGGTGAGGAAGCAGTAGCAGTGAGTTCTCTGGGTTGATGAGATAACTTAAATAACAGCAGTACTTGCTCGCTCAGCATAAAACAGAGGCTCAGTGGATTGTACTGTCCTCAACCCTCCCCCAACCCATTCTATTGTCATCTTCTGGAGTCTAACTTGAGAAGCTTGGAACTTGAAAACAGGAGATAGGAGGGGCCCACACTTACATCCACAGATGCAGATGGTATCCAGCCCAGAGTCACTGCTGCTGCAGGGAGGGTGAGGCTGGAACTTGGGCCATGAGTGGGGGACCCAGGGGACAAGGCTGAGGTTGTCAGACACCAGACACATAAGGATGGGAGCCAGAGGGGGTGGCCTGTTGCTAGGGAAGAAGGGAGGGGATGGGGGAGCCATTGACACCCGCGGAGCCAGGGACATCCCCATGGCAACCAAAGCCACTGCAGTCAGGAGGAGAAGTGGGAGGAGGATCCAGTGCTGGCTTTGTTCCCGGCGGAGGCCTCCCACTCTGGGCCTCAGTGCCCCCATCTGTCCAACAGGAGTTTGCATTAGATAATCTCTAAGATTCTTCTTGTTTGGACCTCCTGACAATCTGTGATGGCAGAAACCACATGGACCTTCTGTGGCTTCCCCCCTCCACATGTCCAAGACACCAGAAGTCTCCAGAGCTTCCCCAGCTGCATCAAACCTTTCGTCCCATGCTGCCTCCGGTTCTGCACAGCCTTGATTGCCCATCCTGCCCAGCATTCAGTACCCGCCACTTCCTTTGCCGGCGACCTTGTAGCTAACTTCTTATTGAGTGTTCTTTGACTGCCTCTGAGGGTGGCCTCATTCCAGTCATACCCAATCAGGAATTGCCTTTCCTAGAAGTCATAGTCTACCCTGACAGACTCTTTCCTCCTTGGGTTTTCTGACCCAAAATACCTGAGACATGCTACTATCTTTGGTAATCTCTGCTGTCCTTTATCAGGCCACTTGTAAGAGCTGGCCTGAACACAGAGCATTTGACAGATATACATCTTTATAGTCAATCTGGGGCATTATCATGGCAACCCCCACTTGGCACATGCGACCGTCTCTGAGAGCTCATATGACTAGTTTGACATCCCCCAGGTACTCTGTGGTTGAGCCGGTCTTGGAACTTGGCTTTCTCATTGCTGCTTAGACAGCCTGAGGGGGATGTTACTGAGCAGCAGCACCTACTGGGTAACAATTAAAGCTATTGAGGCTGGCGCCATGTCGAGCACTTTACCTATAGTCGCTCATTTCAGCCTCACAATAATCCTAAAATTAGATAGTCTTATAATTTTACAAATGAGGAAACTAAGATTTAGGGAGTTCTAAGAACATACCCCAGGGTAGAACTGGAGGCAAATCCAAATTCTCAGGTCACCGTGCTCTAATGTGACCAAGCTAGTCATATTCCAGAAGCACGTACAGCGCATTCCTTATGTACCAGGCCCATGTTGGGTGATCTGTGGGGGGTACGGAAGCAGGCTGTAGACACAGATGAGCCAGTTTTGGCAAGCCCAAATAGTAGTTAGCGAAGGAGGATAAGCCAGTTGTAAGGACAAGAGTCTAGAGTGGGTAGAGCTGGAATCTGACAGTAGGACAGAGGAGGAGGATGGAGGGGGTGTGGGTGGGTAATTTTCCCAAAGGAGATACCTTTCCAGAAAGCTCAAGAGGAGCAAGAGGGGCCAAGAGGGTCCTCGTTCCCCTTCGTGTGTTCCCCTGCCCCCATCTGGCTCAGTCCCAGTAAGTGGGTGACCCCTAAGCTGGCTGTGTGCCTGGTTGGCACCAAAATAAACTTGCCTTCACTCTCTACCCCTCCCCTTGCCTCTGTCCCCTCTGTCCTGGCTTTAATTAGCAGCCCTGGGGATGAGTCACTTGGCAGCTGGGGAGGGAAGCTGTGCAGAGCCCAATGAAGCCTTGACTCCTGCCCTGTGGCTGGCGGGCAGCACCACTGTGTTCATGTGTGTGGGTGCCCTCCTGTGTGTGGCAGCCTGTGCCGGCTTTGAGGAGCACAAGGGCAGTCCATGTGCTGGCCCATGTCCATGTATATCAGGTTGTCTCTACAGAAGAGTGTCTGGTTGCTGCTTCCTTTGTGTGTGTCACTGAATGTCACTGTGTGTGTATGTGCGTGTGTGTGTATGCGCGTGCATGCCCGTGTGTATGGAGCGTGTGTCTATGGCAGCAAGTGTCAGGAGCATTTAGGTGAACAAACACGAATGCTTTATAATTGCATTCACCCCTCCCTGAAATAAGTGTTCTTTATGCGTTTTTGCTTATGCAAGCCCTGCACTTGTATTCCCAGTTTTCCCTTGTCTTTAGTCTGAGTACATTTTGTTGCAGGGAACAGAAACCCACTCAAACTCACTCAAGAATAAAGGGTGTGTGTAGGGGGACTGTTATGAGGCTACATCTCTCAGACTCTGAGAACAGTAAGTGAAATATGGCCAGGCCTTATGCCAACTAGAAGTGGGGCCAAGAAGTCAAGGACCACGATTGCTATCTTTCTGAATCTTGAGAGCCTATGTCTCATCGTTCTCCATCACTCATAGTTTGCTCGACCTTCACCATCTTTCTTTGTCAATGACTCCTCTCTGAATTAGCTTTCTCTGCTTTCATTAACAAGACTTGCTGCCACCTTGGAAGGCACAGGACCTTCCAACTTCAGGATGGCGGTGCTTCTCTCCAACCTATGGTAACAAGATGGCAAGGGGTTGAAGGGATGTTGATTCTCTTGGAAATTGTTAAGAAAGAAGATACCAGATTTTTGGTGTTTATAACCTCAATTAGCAATTTTTATGTATTCTTGAGGGAGGTCAGAGCCAGAGAAATGTGAGGGAGGGGAACGGGGGCACAGGCAATGCACTGTGTTCAAAATTCTTATTTGGAAGATCATTCATTGAGGTGTGTATATTACTCCTTCAATACAAGTCAACTTTTGCTTGCTTTCCTTCCAAGTGCCGTGGTCTTGCATCAGCATGCCCTGTATTATCTAAACATATCTCCTTATTTTGTGCCCAAGTATCTTTTAAGTGCTCAGTGAATATTACCATTGAAAGCAGTGTGTGATTATTTTCATTGCTTTAGAACAACTGGAATAATTCTTTTTACAGTACAGCTGCTACCTAGTTCTTGGTTGCTTCAGAAAATTTTGCATTTTATTAGTGCAGTGACTGAATTTATAGTTATCTGCAGCATATAATTACAGGCGCACATTATCAATATTATCAGCTTGACGCTGAAGCAGACTTCTCCATTAGTGCAAACCCTGCAGTCTTTCCATTAATTATAGAGGGAATTAATGACCCCTTAGAAAACTTTTCACCTATGAATAAAGAGTTTGAAACTATTAACCATAATGACTGTTCTCCAGGCTCAGAGGCAATGCCAAGACCTTGGTCTTGCATCGTCTGACTGAGGCTAAGAATAGAGAGTGCCCACCAACCTCCTCAAGACCTCCTAATTCTGGGCAGGCACATGGCAAGTGCATGGTAGGTGCTATTGTTATTTTTATTTAAATATTTTTCTTAGGCGGCAGAGCCTGGCGAGCTATCCGTGGTGTACTTGATATGCCAAAAACAGTAACAACGACGGTCCTCATTCCCCAGATCCTGAATGAGCCCCCAATATGCCAGCGGGCTACACTAGCATGCAATGGGGACAAATGGAGACATTATTGGCACCTGGTCAAGCAAATCAATGAACAACGGGATGACAGTGATACAGTGATTTTTCTTAGGAAGAACATGTAGCTCAGTGGCACAGTGCGTACCTTGTATGTGTGACACCTTGGGTTTGATCCCAAGCACCACTATACAAAAAGATAGCTTCTTATTGTTAAAGCCATTATCTGGTCTTGTGAGATAGTATAGTGCATAAGGTGCTTGCCTTGCATGTAGCAAACCCGCATATAATTCCCAGAGCACTGCCAGATGTGATCCTGGAATACTGAGCCAGGATAAATCCCTGAGCACTACTGGATAAATCCCTGAGCACTACTGGGTGTTGATGAGGAGGAGGAAAGGAGGAGATGGAGGAGGAGGAGGAGGAGGAGGAGGAGAAGATGAAGATGGCATCTTTCAAATTTAAATGATAAACTTGAGTAAGAAAGATCATTTCAGTCTCAAGGAAGAATGTCCTTCGAGTTTCCTTTTTATTTAACTATTTTAAATATTAATAATTGCTTTCATTTTGAAAATGTCTTGTGTATCAGTATTGATAGTAGTATTGATGTGTTGATACACATGACATGTGTCATCTTAAATTCTCTTGCTGCCTTGCCAAGTAAGGGTGATTGTTTCCACCTTACAGATGGGGAAACTGCAGCGTAGAGAGATGCAGTTACAAGGGTATCCATTCAGCTATCCAGCCACTCCAAAGATGATTTATTGAGTACCCAAACCATGCCAAATACTGCGTTAAATGAAATTCAGTCAATATAATGATGAATAATAGAGTCCTGCTCCAGGGAAGCGTATGTTCTGGGATGGAAATCAAAGAGCAACAGTTACTGATGATTACAGGGAACCAGGATGTGTTAGTGTGCTGTGGGAATTCCTCAGAAATATATCTAACCTAGCCTGAGTGTCATAGAAGTAAGGTGAGGTAAGAACTGTAGCTAGACTGTTGGAGGATTGTGGTGCCTGCTTTGGCAAAGAACTGAAGCCCTGTTCACTATGGAATGGGGCCATCAATAGAAAAATTGTCTAGAAATGAGGCAAAACGTAAATTGGGAGACTGAAATGGTCAGTGAGTCCCAGAGTTGAAGAACTGCCCTTTTAATGCTGCCTGGACTCCTGGAGGCATTTATTCCTAGCTTGGCTTGGCTTGGCCAGGATTCAGGCCAGGATTCATTCCTGTGGATGCAGTGCCCTCTAGTGTCCATAATCCATCTTGCAGTCTCCACCTCAGCAAGGAGTGCCTCCCACCAGAATCTAAGAATTGTGATTATATACCCTATCACTGTCACTGTCACTGTCATCCCGTTGCTCATCGATTTGTTCGAGCGGGCACCAGCAATGTCTCTCATCGAGAGACCTATTGTTACTGTTTTTGGCGCCCCTCTCGGAGAGCCCGGCAAGCTAACAAGAGTATCGAGCCCGTGCAGCAGAGCCTGGCAAGCTACCCGTGCGTATTGGATATGGATATACCCTATACTGGACATAATTTAGGTACTGAATACATAATTTAGGTACTGAATTTGGGTCCCTGATCCCAAAGAGCTTCGGCTGTAGAAGGGGACATTGCATGTGAATAGACAGTGCTGAGAGCAGTGTAGGAGAAAAGATCATGGTGGAGGGGGCAGGGCAAAGGGTTACAAGCTCCCTCTGACTTGTGAAGAACAAGAGGGAGCTGGAAATGGGAGTGCGCGGTTGGGGAAAGTCCTTTTGGCACAGAGGGTGACACAGGCAGAGAAGAGACTGGAACATCAGAGAGTAGCAGAAAAGCATTATAAGCATTCTGAATGGAACCCAGGTTGGAGATGGGGAGGGAGCGGAGATTGATTGGAGGTGGGAGATGGGGACCAGCTAACCTCCGGCTCACAGTAAACCCTCACCCTCGTTGATGGAATCACAAAATGAATTCCCTCTCCTTTGGGGAATATAAACCCACCTTGAGAACTAACGAAAGCAACACTCCCCAGAACCATGCTCTTTCTTTAATATTTTTCATACAATGTCAGGGTCTTCAGAGACATTTTCTCGCCCCTCCCATGCCAATCAAATAGTCAAGTTGCTCTTATTATAAATATGGCAACTTATCATGGCCTCTGAGTCTCTGAATCAGTGTTCTTCTCCTACATCTCCATTCTGTTCTCCCACCTTGGTGTATGTCTCCCTTGGTTTCTTTGCAGTTTCTGGAAATACCACCTTGGGTCCTTTGTCCAAGTTTTTTTCTTCTGTGTAGAATACCCACCCTTCTTCTTCTGCCTTCCAATAGCTTTAACTACATTGCTTGTTGAGTGGTTCTCACTTCTCATTTGGCTATAGTCCCATGAGAGCAGGATGTTGAGGACACTGAATCACTGCTATACTTGGGCTGCAGGCTCTGTTGAATAACTGAAAGGAGACCGTATCAGTGTCCTGTGGTCAGCTGAGTTTCTCATTCACAACCTTTTCTCTGTTTCAACCCCTGATGGAGAATCATCAGTCTGTTCAGGATGCTCAGATGTGCCTAAAATTCAAGAATGCCACAAATTCAAGAGACATTTTTCTAGAAAGTCCCCCCTGCCCAAATTAATTGGGTTCCCTGTGGGTCTTTCCTGATTCCCTGAGAGAAAAACTAAGACATTTTATTTTTTTGGTTTTTGAGTCACACCCAGAAGTGTTCAGGGGCCACGCCTGACTGTGTTCCAGGGACCAACTGTGGTGCTGGGATTTGAATCAGGGTCATGACTACAGCCACAGCCCCAAGTTCATCAAGTGCCTTAAGTTTTGTACCAATTCTCTGGTCCCAAGGCTGAGACTATTAATCATATATACATGAGTCTCACTGAATTCTCACAAGAACCCACAAGGTAGGAATTAGCCTCAGAGTGTTGCTCAGATGAACTTGGAGCTAGCTCGACCAGGCTCCAACATATATGCTCTTTGTCTCATGAGAAAGGATTCAGGGGCTTATCCCAGATTACATAGCATCGTCATCAGGAGTAGGACTAGAATTTCTGTCTCTCAGATTCTGCCAGGCCAAGAAAAGGTCTGGTCCAGAGGTGCAAGTTCTTAAGGAAATAACTGCAAATGAGCAAAAGGACTGCCATGCAAGCACTAGGGATATTGCAGGAGAAGGGGAAAGCAGGGGTTGGGGCCAGAGCCCTACAGTCTAGGGACTTTAGAATGTCAGCAGGAAGATGGGATGCCACAGAAGGCCCACTTTATGATGGTCCAGAGAGCTGATCTCACTCAGATGCCTTGGCTTTCTTGAGAGGAACCAGCTGCCCCAGTAGGGAAGCAGGAAGACAGGAAGGCTGGGCTGTAGCTTGTCAACTCTTATTCCTTCTAGATCACTGGCTTCTTGGCCCCTCCCAGGGCCTCCTTCTGCTCAGAGCAGCCAGAAACTGGGGCTTTGGAGCAACAAAGGGAAAGGATGACTTTAAGGTGTTTCTGTGGTGCTCTTTGGAAACCCTACACGCTTCAGTTTCTCATGATTCTGTCTTTCTCAAGGCGCCCTTTCTCACTGTGGAGAGAGATTATTATGGTAGGTAGGTGAGGAGGTGCCTGCATTCTGGTTTGACTGTATGAATTTAACTAACATCTTTTCCCTCTCTAGGCCTCATTTTCCCTCATCTGTAAAACCAGACCGGGCAATTTCCTTGGAAGAGCAGGCTCTCAATTATGAATGGCTGTTTGGGGGGCTTTTTTTCCTTTTCTCTCCATGCAGACTTTCTCTTATCCAATATAGAAAACACAGGAAAGGAAAAATGTATTGTACACTGCTAAAACTTATTATCTGAGGGCTCATCTTGATTTCTCAAAATGGGTATTTGAAGTTTGCTGGTGCATCCCCAAACAATAACCTGTATCTTTTACTGTGCTATTTATGAGGGCCTTCATGGAAAGAGTCTGTGGGACAATCTCTTTATTCCCAAGGCAGCACATACGGCCAGAACACATATCAGAATTGAGAATTGCCATCTCAGGTCCCAGTCTTGGGAGGTCTGCCCCTTATTAACTGTATTATCTGTGCCAAGTTAGATGTTGTCTTTCCAGTTCAGTTTTCTCTTGAGAAGGATAGGACAAGTGACGTGTACTAGACTGGGGAAAGTACAGAAGGTGGACACAGGACGTACAACCTGGGGATTAACCCAGAGAAGTCACTGTGGCTCTCAAAGTGGCTTCCTTTTTCTAGGAGTTTGCAGTTCTCCTGGGGGATCGGGGGAAGAAACAGTTTCCAGTTGCAGTCTGGCCTGCAGCCCAGCTGGCCTGGCCCTGCCCCCTTAGTTCCTCCTTCTAGGGAAGGACTGGGAAGGAGGGGGTGGTGACACAGTAGAGGCACTGCCGGGGCCAGGGGCCTTTCAACTGTACTGGTCCAGACTCATGGACCTTCCTAGGAAGAACAACAGGTAGGAACTTCCGTCCTCCTCCCCTTGCGGCCTTCCTTCCTGGCCCAGGCTTAGCCTTGGGCCTGGTCCCTGGGCTGCTCATTCAGCAGCCTCTTGACTTCCTGGTTACTGACTTCCCTCTTAAGTTGGAGGCCTTTGGCTTGGGGGAGGGAGCCACCTTAAATGGCTGACTCCAGGGGCATCTGGCTACGCAGACTGTCAAACCCCTGGAGCCCCGAGCAGGCCTTGTTGTGGGTGTGATTGTTGGCCAGCCTCACCTGATATGTTTGTGAGCCTGGCCTGGAACTGCAGGCACCCAGTGGCTGCTGAGAAGCCCTAAAGCCAAGGGGGCTCTGAGTGTCGGGTTTTAATGAGGTAGCAGTCAAAGACTTGGGCACTGTCTTTGGCACTAGAAAAATAATTCTGACTCTGAAAATTCTTTTAGAGTCTCAGGTAAAGGAGAGGGCCTGGGATTCCAAGATCCTCTGTAAGGTTCTTGGACAGCCTGAAATTGGCAGCAAGTGAAAGAATAGCGGGTGGCTGACCTGCCTCTCTGAGCCTTTCCTAGACTCTTGAGTAGCCCTGCCCTACCCACTGTCTGCCTTCAGAGCTGCTGGGGCAGGGACTGGGGGAACTGGGAGAGGGGGGCTAGCTCCGCTTCCCAGCGTCTGCCTCATGCTGGGTAGGAAATAGACCAGGCCTTCAGCCTCGGTCCTTGCTGTTCCTTTTCCCATTGGACATTCTCTGGATTATAATTCAAGAAGCAGAAGGCAGAGGGGCCTTTGGAACCCTGCACCTTGGTGGGGGCATAACACAGGAGTGGGGTGGGGGGGCAGAACATGGGCCCTGCCCTGGGCGGGGGTGCACTGCACTGGTGTTGGAAGCAGACTCCTACTCCAGCCCACTGGTCTCTGGCCTCCTGGGCCCAACCCTCCCATTCAACCCTGACTCCCATCCTGTCACCAAGACCACTGAGACCTTGTCAGCTCTCCTCTGCCCTCGCCCCTCCTCTCCTTTGCTCTGGCACTCTGCCTTTCCCGTCTTCTCTCTGTGCCTTTTTGTCTTGCCTCCTCACTTGTCTTTCTTTATTGTCTCTTTTCTGTCTCTCCCCTTCCTTGTCTCTTTTGGTTTCTCTCTGTCTCTTTCCTTCACCTCCCATAGTGTTTCCTTCACCCCCATGCCCAGGCCTGGGTTCTTCTTTTGGTCCCAGTGCCTTTCCTCTCTCCATCCCTCCCTCCCTCCTTCCCTTATCATATGAGAAGTTTTCTATAATGGGGAGCCCCCATACATTTTTTCCCTTTCTCTTTCACTCCCCTTTCTTACCTGTGTGGCGTCTGGTGTGGGGAGGGCTCCCTTCCCCCTTCCCTGCTGTGGTGTCCCAGTGTCCCCGTGGCTGAGGGCCCCACGAAGTCACCTGGAACACAGGAGGCCCAGCCCAGCTCTTTTGTCTCTGCTGCCCCCTGTTGTCATTGTGCTCTGTTTGTGGTTTGAGTGCTGTCCTCTCTTTCTTGACTTTGTGGTTTTTTCTTTTTTTCTTCCTTCCTTCCTTCCTTCCTTCCTTCCTTCCTTCCTTCCTTCCTTCCTTCCTTCCTTCCTTCCTTCCTTCCTCCCTCCCTCCCTCCCTCCCTCCCTCCCTCCCTCCCTCCCTCCTTCCCTCCCTCCCTCCCTCCCTCCTTCCCTCCCTCCCTCCCTCCCTCCCTTCCTTCCTTCCTTCCTTCCTTCCTTCCTTCCTTCCTTCCTTCCTTCCTTCCTTCCTTCCTTCCTTCCTTCCTTCCTTCCTCCATCCCTTCTTTTCTCCTTTCCTCCCTTCCTCCCTTCTTCTCTTCCCTTCTTCCCTTTATCCCTCCCTCCTTGTTCCTTCTTAACCTCCCTACCTGCCTTCTTCCCTCCCTGCCCACCTCTTCCTCTTCCATTCCCTGTCCTCCACAACTTACTTCTCCCAGTCTTCCCCTTTCCTCTTCCCATTCATTCTGACCTCCTTGTCCCCATTCCCCACCTTGCCTCTCCCCCATCCCTGTCTCTCTCTGTCTCTCTTTCTCTGTTTCTCGCTGTCTCTCAGGTCCACAGCGTCTCATACTCTACACCAGTATTGCTGTCCTACTCAGGTCCTTGACTCCATGAAGCTTACCCCCCCAGGCAGGCTGGCAGAGAGCAGGTAAGAGCTAGACCCATCCCTCCTCCCAATTCCTCCCCTTTCCAGACAAATATGCAATGCCATTGCTAGACCTTTCCCCCAATGCTCCCAGCCCTTGGAGTGATCTTGGAATGAGTGTTTGCACATATGAGGAGAGTGACTGAGGGACCAAGTCAGGACCCAAATAAGACATTCAGAGTCTGTAGGTCTTCCCTAGATGCTAGATGCCTGCCCCCAAAGCAGGAGTAATGAATCTTAGAATGTAAGAGTTTGCCAGTAGGATAGGATAAGGAAGAGTATTAATAAGTAAAGGGAACTATCTCCCATATCTTTGGAGAACAATACTTTTTCCATGTTAATTGGAAAATAAATTTTACATTTTCTAGTTATAGTGCAATAAAAATGGAATATAACAATAACAAAAAGGTTAGGTACTTCACCTACCTGAAATTTCAAAAATGTATATGCTAATGGGGAACTTATCATGGAATCTAGAGATTATTTAGAATAAATGTCAACAAGAATAACATATGATGCCCTATGGGATATGGCCATGGGGATCCACAGAAGAAAATTTGTGATTGTAATTTTTTATTAGAGAAAAAGACAGCTTAAATCAAGTGAAACAATTATTCCTCTCAAAAATCTAGAAAAATAACAACCAAAAGGAAGCAGGATGACGTAATAAAACACATAAATAAAAAAATAATGAAATAGAGAACAAAAGAGATGATAAACTAAGAGTTGATTTTTAAAAAAGATCTATACATCAAATAGATCATCATGTGGCAGATATGACTAAGAAGGAAGGAAACATAGTATAATAAGGTATGATAAAGAAGATTAATCCATAGATTCTGAGGAAACCAACAAGGTAATAAGAAACTGTTTTTGTATATTTTTGTACCAATAAATATAAAAATCTAGATGAAATTGTCCTTTTTATTAGGAAAATGTAAAGCACAAGATAACTTGGGGGGGGTCACATTAACTCCTGAATAGAGCAATAGAGGAGGGGTTAAAATGATTGTCAAAATGTTCTCATTTGCAAGTGGGAGCGCTGGATATTGTATGGTCCACTGAACAAACCCCAAGTATTTCTCTGGTAGTAGCCCTGGAGATACCATCTGATGTGTCCCCCAAATAAAAACAAACAAAACTTCTCTTCTCAGAAATGGTACTTACCTGGTCAATATGATGGAAGTTCTAGTTTGATGAAAGTTCTATCAAATCTTAAAAGATCCAATGATATAAAAAGATGACTGCATCCAAATTCATTCTAGGAGATAGATAACTGAACAGACTGAGACAAAAAAGAAAAATGATACTCTAATTTCATATATTAATAGAGCATTAATTTTTTTTAAAATACATTGTTCCCAAACTGTTAAAAGAAGACAAATGAAGTCTTGTCCCAGTGTAGGGATTGGTAAATATTAGAAAATCTGTTATTGTAATTAGCTACATTAATTGATTAAAGAGAAAAATATATAACCATTGTCATTAAAACTACAAAAAATCTAGGGCCAGAAAAATAGTAGAGTGTAGGATGTTTGCCTTACTCGAAGCTGATCCGGGTTCTATGCCTTGCAGGCATATGGTCCCACAAGCCCTGACACAAATGATCCCTGAGTACAGACCTAGGAGTAAGCTCTGAGCACCCCTGGGTGTGGTCTCAAAACAAAACAAAAAATCTACAAAATTTTTGATAAAATTTCACATCCTTCCTTGATTTTAAAACCCATCATTTTCGTTATCTCTTTCTGCATGGGAGATTTGTTACATAGCAATACTTGTACAGTCAACTAGGAATCATTGAATTCTTCCTTAAATGGTAAAGATTTTTTTAAATTAGAACCCAATGACAAATTATACAATGTAACCATAACAGTGAAGCAAGCACTAGATAAATTTCCATTTAAATTAGGAATAAGAAAAATGGATTATTGCTATCACTGCTGCTGACAATTTTGTTTCTGGAAGTTTCAGCCATGAAATTTAAAAATTAATCCAAGGAGGGTGCTGCTCAGGGTGAGTTCATAGGCAAAACACCTGCCTTGCAAGCCTGATGCCAGTGAGACAAGTTTGATCCCTGGCACCACCCCTCATGCCTGAGCACAATCCCAGTGGCTGTGCTGTTTGGGGTCCCTAGCGCTTTCTCCAGTCATCACAACAAAGGGAAGGGAAAGGGTAAAAATTTAATAGGAAAGAAAACTGTATGTAAAAATGAGGGTCCTGAGGATAGGTGAATGTGACCCTGGTTGCATCAACATTGAGAACAAAGGGAATGACAAAGTGAAGGGAGAGGGAAATAAATAAGTTGCAAACATATTAGAAGGAGCAGAATTAGCATTATTTTTATATAATATGATCATCTATTTAAATAATCAAAGAATAAAATGAAATAATTATTAATATAGGAAAAATTAGAGAAACGTGTACATAAAAATGTACATCCAAACCCATTATCTTCTCTAAATACCAGCAATATTTAGAGGACACAATAGTTTAAAAAAATTCCATTTACAACCACACACAGAAATAAAATTTCTAGGAATTGGGCCAGAGAGATACTACAAGGGGTTAAGGCACTTGCGTTGCCTGACCCTGGTTTGATGCCAGGTTAAATCCAGATCCTCTCATGTGCTCTACCACTGAGTTACAACTCCAGCTATTTTTAATTTTTTAATTTAATTTTGATTTAATTTTTAATTGAATCACAGTGAGATATACAGTTACAAGTTGTTCATGATTGGGTCTCAGTCATACGATAGTCCAACACCTTCACCAGTGTGTATTTCCCATCACTAATGTCCCCAGTTTCCCTCCCATCCTCCCCCCCCCGCCCCCCGACCGCTTCAGTGTACTATAAAGTTCATCTGGAAAAGTAAATGCCCATAAATTGCCAAGAAAATGTTCAAAAGAAGAACAGCGAAGGAAGAATGTGCCCTACCAAGTAAAAAAACTTACCATAAGAAGTCAGAAAGAGACCCCCTTAAAAAAGGAAGCCAGAACAATAGTACAGGGGAGTAAGACCTTGAATGCATTTGACCTGGGTTCCATCCCCAGCACTGAATATGGTTTCTCAAGAATCACCCAGGGTGATCTGTCCTTTGGTTTTTGGGCCACACCCGACTGTGTTTAGGGTTTTCTCTTGGCTTTGTGCCGAGGATCATGTATGGTGCCAGGGATAGAACCTGGATCAGGCACGTGCAAGGTAAATGCCATACCCACTGTACCCACTGTACTATCACTCCAGCCCAGAACTGATTTCTGAGCAGTGTCAGGAGTAAGCCCTGAGCACCAGCAACACTGAGTGTTGCCCAAAACAAAACAAAACAAAACAAAAAACTTACCTTAAAGTTATGCTAATTATAAAGACATCACAGAAACAGAAATATGAAAATTGGAAGAAAACAAAATTTAGAAGCAAGCCTATGGAGATTTGATTTATGATAAAGAACTCATTTCAAATCGATGAATCAGTAGGGATGGAACCATTTGGCTTACCATTTGGGATCAAAACTAAGACTCTGTATACAAAAAAAAACCCATAGAATTCAAAGGCAAAAAATTAAACAACTGTGACAGTACCATAGGAGGGCAGAAAAGCCTTTCTGAGCATGACTTAAAAACATAAAAACCAGGCTGGACAGAATATTTAAAAGGAGCCCATATCTGACATGCTCAGGGTCCTGGGTTGAATCCCTGCATGAAATGGCCTCCTGAGCATTGCAAGGCTTAACTTCAGTGGGTGCTAGAGAGGCTAGGGAGACACCCACACCCACACCCACCACACACACACACACAAAATATGAACAAGAACTCAGAAGCTATAAAATAAATGGTGATAATTTTGGCTACTTTAAACTTAGCTTCTCCATAGAGATATATCCTATACATAAAGTAATAACATAAGCAATAGTCTAAGAGAAAGTATTTGCTTCACTGCTCTCAGGCAAAGGTGAATTTCTCATCTGTATATATGATATCTTCTGGAAATCATTAAGAAAAAGGTACACAACCCATTTAAAGGGAGAAATAACATAGTTTGGACATTCAGAGAAGAAACAGCTGGAAAGATAATATAGCGAGTAGGGAGCTTGCCTTTCATGTGGCCAACCCAGGTTCAATCCTTGGCACCCCTAAGCACTGCCAGGAGTAATTTCTGAGTGAAGAGCCTGAAGTAACCCCTGAGCATTGCTAGGTGTGACCCCCCCAAAAAAAACCCACAAAAAATAGACAGCTAATAAGTGAGAAAGGATACTAAAACCTACTAGAAAAGAAAGAAATGTAACTAAAGAAATGTAACTAAAACCACAATGAAGTACTATGTACTAATTTTTAGTACCCCAAGTAAAGAATTGAAATGGTTGTGAAGAAACAAGCTTTCTAACGTGTGTGTGCTTGCATGTGTGTATGTGTGTGTGCCTGTGTGTGCTTGTGTGTGTGAGTGTGTGAAGCAAGAAAGATTTTATTGAAATTTAGAAAGATGTGAGGGGAGAGAAAGGGATTAGTCTTCAACAGAGAACACAGGACTCTCCAGAGTGGAAATAGGCAAGCAAAGAAACACGCAGACAAGTGAGATATGTGTTCAAAAGAGAATACAGGCTTGAAGAGCAAGTCACTTTCTTTGTTTTTATTGAAGTACAAATTGGCCTCATATTTCTCTAAGGTTTTAGATTGACCCAATTTGAACAGCTATAGACCTCAATCTCAACCACAAACATTAGCCATACTGTGCATGGTCTTTATCACATGGTCTTATAAGATAGTATTCTCAAACAACTCTTAATGAAAAGAGGGCATGAGGTTGTTCTCAAAACAAAGACAATATTTTATGAGTAATAATGGTCTTTATTTTTACCAATATTCGAAATAAAGTGGACATTCCTTTAGCCCATCAGTGCAGCTTTAAGGCATCTACCCTACAAAACTACTTTTAGGTCTGTGGGAGAGAACTTGCCTCATCTCTCCCGTATGTGTTCATCACCAACACCACACACATACACACACACACACACACACCTACTTCTGAATGTTTGCATGCAACGATGTTCATTGTAGCATTGTTTGTAATAGTGAAAAAGAAAAACAGGCTACAAATCCTTCACTGGGAAACAACTTTCCCCTCATGATCCGACCGTTCTATGGATTGCTCCATAGCAGATCAAAAGCAAACAAGCAAATGAACAAAAATACCCAAGATATTTTGACATGGAAAAATCTCCAAAAGCAAGTAGAAAAGTGAAAGAACAAGGCTTAGCAAATGCTCACATTCTTTTCAAAGAAAAGCAATGCTCCTTAGTAACAGTAGAAACATATATAATTGTGTTGTAATTTCAAAATCATCAGCCTCCTTCCTTTGTCCCACTTCCCTGTTTTTACTAACTCATTTCTCTTCTGCTCTATGTAATCTCCTATATTCAGCTATTCAAATCTTGCTTTTCTTTTTAATACTACCTCATTCACTCACAGCAAGCATTTGCCCTGCTACTCTTGGATAGGCCTCATGCTGAATATGGGAATAAATTGCATCTCAATCTGTTGTCAGGAAGCTCAAATTCAGATGGGAAAAAGTCATATATACAATGACAGCACAGTGTGGTTTGCAATGGGGCAAAAGAAAGCTCAGAGGATTCCCAGAAGAAAGGCACTTAATCCCATCTGGGAGTCAGGGATGGTTTCCTACAAGGGAGTTATTTAACTTGAGTCTTAAAAAGAGTCATAGCTTTCTTTTATCCCCAAACCCACTGGAAATAGTCTTGTTTACCCTTTGGCTCCTCCAAGAAGGAAGAGCTAGTGCGAGTTAATAGTTGAGTCAGTACCTTCTCTCAAGTTCAAATTATGCCATTTACCAACTACAACTTTGAGCAAACCATTTAGCTTTTGAGCCTCTGTTTTCTAATTTGTAAAGTGAGGATAGTGCCTGTCAGGACTTATTTTAGGATTGGAGATGAAACACTTTTGAGTAACTAGTAACTCTTGAAGGGCAGGGGCAGATAACCCTCAGAACCAATGTGCAACATTGTATTGGATCATCTCTAAAAGCTGTATTCATCAGGAGATGGTTCTGGGTAGAAAAGAATGGGTGTGGACATAGTGCAACTTTGGGATGAGGAAGCTGAAAATAGTATGTGGGATAGAGGGGATTGCACCATAGGAAGAGAGAGGCAGATTCCTGGTGTCAGTTTAAGGTAACATAGGAAGGAAAGTAGGGGGTGGTGACCGTATAAACTGAGCCCATGTAAGTTTTGGCCTTGTTCTATGGATACCTTTTCCCAACTTCAGGGAAGTGAAGCATGGTGGAATAGTAGCTGAATCTGTGCCAACACATCTCAACTTATACACCAGATCTTTTACTCACTAACTGGTATACCTATAAGCCACTTACCTTACATCTCTGAATTACCTTACATCTTACATATGTTTATTTATTTTTTAAATAATAATTTTTTATTCTTCTTATATGTTTATTTATTTTTTTAAAGAACCCAGAATCATGTCCTCTTTTATTTATTTATTTATTTATTTAAAATTTATTTATTTTATTGAATCACCATGTGGAAAGTTACAAAGTTTTCAGGCTTATGTCTCAGTTATACAATGCTTGAACACCTGTCCCTTCATCAGTACCCATATTCCACCACCAAAAACCCCAGTATACCTCCCAAACCCCCACCCCCCACCCTCGCCTGTGTAGCTGATAAATTTCACTTCATTTTCTCTTTACCTTGATTACATTCCATATTTCAACACAAAACTCACTATTGTTGTTGGAGTTTCCCCCAAAAAAACAGCCCTGCTGACAAGGAAGCATTTGATAATTAGTTTTCCGTTGCTGAGAATGAAGAGATATGAAGTCGTGCAGCCTCTATTGTGGCCACACGGTTTAGGATTTCTGTATTTTAGTATTTTAGTTATTGAGTCCAGGGAGATTTATGCTAGAAATTGCATCATTTCCCTTCCTGGGGCAGCATGGGGCTATGACTTAGTTCACAGTCTAGAGACATTGCTGCAAGCAGTTGCTGGTACCAAAAGTAGTCTAGCTGGCCTCTAGATCGTGGTCGATCAGCAGCAGAGCTGCCGCACAAACCTGTGGCCACCCGGATTCCATCTAGTTGGAGCACGCGCTGGTATCGCCCCTGGCCCGAGACTGCCCACACGTTCCACTGTTTCAAGTTCATACCTCTTTTTTTTCCTTCCCATGCCACCATGTTTGTACCTCCTTAATGGTCCTCACAATATGGTGGACGCCACACAGCTTTTCCCTGAAAAGGGAAAAAAAAACGAGAAAGAAGGACCTTTCCTCTCCTTGGCCAGCATGGGGCTATGGTTTAGTTCACAGTCTAGAGACATTGCTGCAAACAGTTGCTGGTACCGAAAGTAGTCTAGTTGGTCTTCGGATCATAGTCGATCAGCAGCAGAGTGGCCTGCACAAACGTGTGGCCACCCGGGTCGCATCTCGGTGGAGCACCTCCTTATATGTTTAAAAGGATATTTATAAGGATTTAAAGGATATTTGAAAGGATTTTTATATTTCATATTTTGAAAAACACCTTGCAGTGCCTAGGGCTTACTCTTGACTCTGTGCTCAGGAATCACTCCTGGCCATACTTCATGGGCCATGTATAGTGTCAGGGACAGAACTGGGATCTGCCACGTGCAAGGCAAGTGTCCTAATCTTTGTATTATCTCTCCAGCTCCAGTAGGTTCATTTTTTGAGGAGTAGATGACATCATTTAGGGAATTCTCTTTGATAAGTGCCTGGCACTTATTGAGTATTAAAAAATGGTAGCTGTTATTAGTAATTGTTTCAATAGACACTTGTAGAATTCTGCTGTGACCAAAGGTTATATTGGACAAAGCTTCTTGCCTTCTGCAATTTACTCATCAGTTGGCTGAGGAGGATCATGACAGTGGGGATCACTGTGAGTGTGGAAGATCAAAAGAAAGGATTATCTCTGATAGGGCTGGTGAAGGTCAATGCAGCCTAGATGCTAGTGCTGAGAATAAGTAATATTTAGCCAGGGATAGAGGATCAAGTTTGAAAGAGCATTTCTGGCAGAAGAAAAAGCACATGAAAAAGTGCCTGGAATTGTTTAAAAAAGCCAGAAGTTTTTACTCTGAGGTGCATAGTTCCCAGATGGGCCTTAGAGTTTCAGAGCGCCCATAAAACTCCTGAAATTTAAAGCAAAACTTGTATGTGCAAACCTATATGCATTTTTAGTAAGGAAGGCTGCCCATGGTTTTCACTGAATGTATAACGGCTTATATTCCTTCCAATAGGATGAGAACCATGTTGGTAGCATAGTATAATGGATTTGGATTTTGAATAGGAGATAAATTTGGTAAAAATCATTGTTTAAGAAATGCCACACTAAAAAAAACAAAAACAAAAAATATGAAAAAGAAATGCTACACTAGCAATCAATATAAAAATGTGTTCTGTGCATGGAGAACAGCTGAAAGAAAGACTTACTCTAAAGTATGAGCATAAAATAACTGGATTTGAGAACATCTACCATGTTGCACAACTCCTGTGGTCATTGTTCACATAGAAGCATATTAATTTCAAATGATGAAATATAAATCCTTTGACAGTTATTAATGAGAAAGATCCAGTAGAAGGCTAAGAAATAAAGAGGGAAGTCAAGAATGTTATCCTTCGTAGGAGACTTGAGTCCAGGAAGAAAAGGGTATCAACTTCTGTTAATACCCAGCATCCAAAGTTATCTTTCTCAGACACAATTACCAACTTCTATCCTACTTCTGGTTCCCAGAAATCCTGAAAAACACTGAAGGCACTAATTTCTCTGTGGATCTTGGAGAAGAATTACTTCTTGTTTCTGTGAAGAAAGTAGTGTTTGAGTCATCATTCAAAGTTCATAAAGATTTTAAGATGGCTGTGGAGATAACACAATGCTCTGAGTTAATTTTACATGCAGGAGGCCGTGCTTCCATCCCTGGCATCACATGAGCACCACTGGTTGTGACTCTGAGCATAGAGCAGGAGTAGTCACTAATTACCACTAATTACCACTGGGTTGTGTGACCCCCAAAACTAACCCTCAAAAAAAGATAGAGACAGGGGACGATACACTGGGAGTGTTCATAAAGGTGAAGAGGTGGTAGAGGGTGTGACTATAGATTGGAAGGTGCAGAGGTTAAATACACATCAAACAGCTTTTGGGGGTTCAGTCTTCTTTCAACCTTCTTCTTTATGGTAGGAAGCTAGACTGCTATGAGCAGTTCTTGAGTAGAGGAGGTGACGTGAACGATGAGCAGTTTATAAAGAACGAGGACTAGGGAAGATTCTTGCCAGGAGAGAGAATAACTAAGGTAATGGCTATGAGGATAAAGCAGAGAAGAGTCAAGTTTAGAAAATAAAAAGATCATGACAGGAGTAGAGGTGGAAATGATTGAGGATGAACTTCCTAGAAAGTTTCAGTGTACTGGCCTGAGAATAGATTCAGTCATTCAATACATATTTACTAAGTGACATGTTCTGTGCCAAACTTTAAGGATAGAGCACTGGACAAAACTGATGCTTTTCCTGATGGATGTTACAGTGGGCAAGACAGAAAGTGAACAATAAAGCATGTATGTTGAAAGTATCTAACCCTAAATCTATTTGAGAGGAGGAATGGCAAGAGCAAAGGCCCTGAGCCAAGAGCATATTTGTTATTTTATAGTAGGATTGGTGAGTGAACCAGAGGCTCAGGGAATACAAGATAAGTAGAAGAGGGAGAATAGAATCAGGGCCTTGAAAGTAGTTTAAAACATAGAATCTGCAGGATTGAGTGGTTGACCTGCTAAGGGAGCAGGAAGAGGTGACTGGGTAGGTGGGGTGCCTTTCACTACGATGAGTCATGCAGTGTAATATGTTGAATTAGAGATCACATGAGCTAGAGATCACATGAGCTCAGAAAGCCTTAAAGACAAGCCTGGTAGAGCAGCCCAGTGAGCATTGAAGTTTGATAAATCTTGAGCTGAAGTTGAAAAAAATTCTAGAGAAACCCTAGCCATGTCTGAAATCATGTAATAGAATGAGCTTGCCTGTTAACCATGTGTGGAATGAAAGGAAACCACTTTTGGAATAAAACTGGGGAAAGGTTACTGACAGCTAAGGAGCAAAAGAGGAAGAAGAGATAGGGGTGGTCAGAGAAGTTGGAGAAAAGCCAGCAGGGGTGGGCTCATGGAAGCAGAGGCAGGAAAGAAGATTCCATGCACAGAAGGGATGTTAGGAATGGCCAATTTCCAGCTGGGGAAAGAGGCAAATGGAAGAGAGTCTGTTAACTTAACTATTGGGAGGTCCTGGGCAACCTTTCTAAGAGCAGTTTCCGTGATGTGGTGGGCGCATAAGGCAGATTGTGGTGGGTTGAAGAGGCTGTGGGAGGTATTGAAGTGGAGATGGCCAGTGTAGACAAATTTCTTAAGATGCTTAGCTGTGAAGAGAAGGACAGTATTGCTAGAGGGAAATGTGGGGGCAGATTGAGGGTTTTTATTTGCAGATGGGAGAAACTTGAGTTTCTATAAATATTGGTAGGAAGGAGGCAACAGAGAGGGAGAGGTTTGAAATACCGGAAGGAGAGGGGATAATTGTGTGGAGGTGGTAGCTGGGGCTTGCTCCAGAACCCAGGTGGAGAGACAGGCCTTAAATAATATAGAGACTCTCTTTCACACAGAGAAGGAAAGAGGGTGGAGGTGGAGGGAGGAATGCAAAGGCAATAAAAGCATTAGTGAGGGGTGGGGGGGAAATGCTTCAGGAAAGTTCAAAGCAACACCTGGAGATTCTGACTAAGTGTACGGTGCTAGAGCTAAGAGGAAGCAGGGAAAAAAGAAAAAGTTCTTCTCTTTGGGAGTCTGGAAGAATTTCCCGCAGGAAGCAGCAACATTTGAACTGGGTCATGAAGTTCAGCTGGAATCTCAAGAACCAAATGGTTGCACAGAAGGTAGAAACAGAGTTAACAGAGGCACAGAGGCATGTAAAAGTTGGCCAGTCTGATGAAATAATGAGCAGGCTAGTCTGATGAAAGCTCCACAAGAGTAAGCAGAGCGCTGCTAACTGATAATGATTAGTGTACCAAGGAGGAAACCCAAGATCTACCCTGTGGCAGGTACTTCTGGATACATTGAGTCACACAACACCCTGCAGAATAACTAGTTGTTCCCTTTAAGATAGGGAAAGAAGTCCCAGGGAGGTGAAGAAATGAACCCAATGTCACTTTGCTTGTAGGTGGTGGGGCTGATATTAAAATGCCAATCTGTCTGATTTTAAAGTCAATGCCTTTTCCATCTGACAGGAAAGGCCAGGTGAACCATATGGTAGGGAAGCCTTGAATGCCAAGTTGAGGAATCTGAATTTTATTCAAAAGGCATAGGGAGTCAAGGTGGGGTTCTGAACAGGAGAGTTTCATGCTTAAAGGTAAGCTTTCGGAAGATGAATGTAGTCCAAGAAGGAACAATTTTTGGAGTAACTGCAGTGTCAGGGTGAGGAATAGCAGGGCCTTTCTGAAGTATAAAATGGGAGTGAACAGTAGCACTGGAAAACTATTTGTTCCTTGTGACTTTGTTGAGGGATAAGAGATTTCTCTTCTCCTGTTATAGATGAGAAAGGGGTGGTCCAGGACTTGAGCCCTATTCATGTGGTTTTGCTGACTCAGTGACTCTTTAGACTGTGTCAAAGGGACCTATGAGTATGAGGAGAATATGAGTATGGGGTGAGTGTGACTATGTGTGTGCATGCATGCTTGGATAGACGGCAGTCACTTCCCTTGTATGTCCTCTTTCCGTCTCTTCCCAGTCCTCTGCTTTTCTCCATGAAGCTTCCTCCCTACTCACTGTCTCCCCCAAGCCAAGGGGTCCAGGAGCTGGGTGATACCATTCCACTGACTAACTCCAGATTAGCCTTTTACTCCCAAGGTATCTTGGCCCTGCTCCTAAACAGTCCTACTGCCTGTCCATCCACCCCATGAACCTGTAACTCCACTCCAGGGACTACCACGGGCAGACTGGCTCCCTGTTGCTCCACAGTACTCTCAGGTTGGGGCTCATTCCAACAAGGACTTCTACCTGCACTACTATGACACTTCCATGTCTGGACCCACTGCCACCTTGGGAACTAGATTTGGTTTTCAAGATGCTAAGTGTAATTACCCATGTTTTCATTTCTTGTGGTTGCCAGGTGCTTGACCTATGTTTCAGTCCTTGCAACAATCCTGGGTAATTGGCATGAGCCCCCTTTCTACAGATGAGTAAACTGAAGCTCACAGAAGGGCAGGAGACTTCCTGGGACACATAGCCAGAAAACACGAGTAGAACTGGATGCGAATCCGGGTCTATTTGTTTCCAAAATTGTGGGCTTTCGACACTTCATTTCTAAGCATCTCTTATTTTTCTGACACAGAGAATTTAAGAAATACAAAATATTTTCCTTCAAAAAAGGGGTGAATTTTGAGAGAAATACCAATTCAACCAGAGGATCTGGTATAACTAGTCTGAGATTTGGAGCTCCAAGAGTTCAGGATTTAAATCCTGATACTTACACCTACTCAGCTGTATGACCTTGGGCAGGTTACCTCTCTGAGCTTCAAATCCCTCCTCTACAAAAAGTTGTTGGGAGGGATGGAGAGGTTGAAAAGAGTTAAGGCTACAAAATGCCATTAAGTATGTTGCTACTATTGATATTCAAATGAGGTTGGAAACCTAGCATCTGGAAATGGAATTTATCTGCTGGGGTATGGCCTTAAGGCCAAATGTGACTGTAACCCAAACATGAAAGCTCGTAACTATCTCAGGTGATTCAATAAAATTGAAAAAATAAAAACACAAAAACAATAACAAAAAAAGACCAAAGCCTATTTGGGGCTCAGAGAGTGTACAGCTGGTAAGGCTCTTGCCTTAAATGTGGCTGGGCTAGGGTTGATCTCCTGCACTGCATATTTTCCCCTGAGCTCTGCCAGAATTGCCCTGATCACAGAGCCAGGAGGAAGCCCTGAGCACAGCCAGGCATGACCCCCAAACAAAACAACAGCAACAACTGAAAAGATTGAAGCCCATCGGGGTGTGGGGAGGGCTCTCCCAGGAGGGTACAGTACCTGGTTCCTCTGAGACTGACTTGAGTATACCCTGGATAATCAATCACACCATGTCCTTGCCCCATCTCCCTGGTTCCAGCCCTTCTGATATCTCCCCTGCTCTGCAAACTAATGCTTCTGCCTCTCTCTGTCACCCCCTGCCTGTGGCCTCTGCCCTGCCCTTCCTGGTCCCAGGGAAGAGGAGGAGGAGGAGGAGACTGAGGAAGAGGAAGAGGAAGACGCTCATCAGTTCTGCTGTCCGGCCTCCGAGTGCAGTAGCCCCTCCTCTCGGTAACTGAGAGGACAAGGGTCATTTTCTATGCAGAAGCAAAAGCCTTAACCAGCCCCCTTTCCCACCCCTTGCCCCAGCAACCCTCTATAAGACTCTATGCCCTGCTTCAGGAACCAGATGGGCAAGCATCCTGCACCTTCCTCCCCCCACCTTCTCCTTGGAAGTCCCATCCTTACTGCTGTCTCCCCTGGACTCCAGCCCCTGAATTATAAAGCTGGAGTCCAGGTCTGACTAAAATGTGGGAGCAGCAGAACTTGAAGCTTGGAGCTTGGAACCTGGATCACCCCGCACCCACACCCTGCTTGCCAGGCACCCTGGAGCCTGCAACTCCTGGAGAGGTCTGCAAATGACATCCAAGGACCTACCTCTGTTCTCTGTGAGCACAAACAGAGATGCTGGGTGCCTAGAGCCCTGATGACTAGATGGGGGCGGGATCAGTCTGCCTAGTTCTCTATTGCTTATCCTGTTGCTATGGCCATCACTATTCTTTTCCACTGCTTGAGGCCTTTGCACCATGTCCCCTGCCACTCCCATAGTGCTCTCTGTACATATTATCAAGAGGAAAGGTTTTTTGAACTGCTTGTTGCTGTATTGAAAGGAATTTCCATCAATAAAAGCTGATCTCTTCTCTCTGTCTGATGTATGTTCCATCTCACCCTTGCTTCAGTCTCCCTGTAATGAGCGGGGCCTTCCCTTCCTTCCAACCCAGGGCAGACATGGGGCTAGCAGCAAGAGTAGCGTTTGAGTTATGCCTCTGTCAACACTCACAGGGCACTCAATAATGGGATGGATAGTGTAGTGTTCCCACCATGAGTATGCCAGTGCCTTCTTCAGCCTGAGGCAGCACCAGCTGACCAACTTGGACACATTATTTGACTTCTCTGATACCCAGTTTCCCCACTTAAGAGAAGGGTTGGGGTATGGACCAGAAGATCTCCAAAGACTCTTCCAGATTTAGTGTCCCAATGCCCTGTCAATATGAAGTGGCAAAATTTTAAGAAACCTGCTATACAAAGATGTGGTAACTCAGTGACACATTCAGTGCAATTTTATACTTCACCCTATTTCCACAATGCTGTAATTTTTTGATTCACCAATCCTTTGGCTTTTATATTTTGTGGCTACTTTTTTCAAAAATTTTGATGGTGTGATTCTAATATCCTGTGGGGTTAAAAAGTCCTTGACTCTGTGCTTTCAGGGTTCTGCTTCTACAGCTTGAGAGATCTCTGAATTGGAAGGGAAGTCATTTCTCCTAGATGCAGTGATCCTAAATGTCTCCTACACCTGCCAGAAGTTGATTCTAAACCCTTGGAGTTTGTAGGCATAAGAGTGGAAGATATTTTATGTAGGATGCACATCTACCCTGATGTGTGTTAGGAGCAAAGGCAGAAACATTTAGATAAATCTGGGTTTACCCTCTGTTTCTGCACCTTACCTTGTAACTTTGAGCAAATATTTTCTTCTCCCAGAATTACATTTCTTTAAAGTATGTTTTATTTTAAACACTATTGTTTATAAAACTGTTTCAGTATGGTTTCATACACAAAAATTATAGCACCACACCCTCCATCAGAGTGTCCACTTCCCTCCACCGTTGTTCCAGTGTCCCCACCCACTCTCATTCTCTCATTCCGTTGGACCTTTGTTTTCCTTCTTTATGCATTGAGGTTATACCTACTTACCTCTCTTGATGGCCATGAAGATATTAGCCAGAGAGAAGGCTAGTGGTCTGGTGCATGGTGAGGGCAGTGTGCACTGATGCCAGTTCATTTTGATTAAGGCCCAGGGGAGAGTTCCTCCAGTCCTTTCTTTTCTTCCTCCCTTCAGCATTCTTATCCCATTGGTCCTGTTGTTTTTACAGTGCCCCCCATTCTCTCATTCATTGCCTCATTCACTAAACTCATGGACTTATTCACTCATTCAGATTTTCATTTGTTCTTCCCCTGCTTCCCTCTCTTCCTGTCTTCCCATGCACACTATTCCAGAAGGCATTGCTTGAGCACTTGCAAAAACTTCAATATAACTATAGTAAGAGACTAAGCCTAAGCCTGTGGCTGTGTTCTCTCTTAAATTCACTATCTCCCAGGGAAGATGAAAAATCATTCAGGAAAGTAGACCTAGTAAAAGAGCAAAAGTGATTGAGCAGTTGTAGCTTCAAGAATGAGAAAAATATGCTCCTTATTTGAAGAGGAGTGAGAAGTCAACCTGGAATCTAAGAAGTGGGGTGGTGTGAGGTGGCATGCTGTTAAGAAGGTGAGTGAACAGGAGTAGGTGACTGGGAAGGATTTGAACAAGTGGCAGGAAGTGAAGAAGTATTACTGGAGATGGGGACAAAAATCCATGAGAAATTCCAGGGCCATGTTAGGAAATGGTGTGAAAATTGTTTGGTTTAAGAAACTCCAGGTGTGTGAAGCTCTTTAACCTATGGTTGGGGGAGGGAAAAACATTCTCCCCATCCCATTCATCAACTGCAGATAGATGGAGATCTGTGGGGTGATCAGAGCACAAAAAATGGAGGGAAAGGGTAAGTCAAGGTCAGATGGCCACCTTCAGAACCCTGAGTTTGTAAACTCCTGAATAGAAAAGTGAATTGGTTGAGGGCTTATGCTGTGAAAGGAGGTGGAGGGCTTCTCTCATCTGGGAGGAAAATGTGTGTCTATGCATAAGTGTCTGTGTATCTTGAAGCAAGGTCCACCAGGTGTAACAGAAGTAGGAGACTGCACTGTTATGTGGCTAAGGGAATGTGAATGTGTGGGGTCGATTGTATGAGGTAGAGGATCTCTGCATGTGTCTGGTGGAGATAATCACAAGACTGAGTGGGAGGCTTTTGAACATGTGGGCTTTTAGAGCTACAGGAGTTGAGCAAACTGATCATACATACACAAATGACTATTGCCTGTGGTCTGAAGGGAGCAAGGCAGCTGTTGAGCACATGCTTTGTTCTGGGCTTTGGCCTAGGCACGAAAGGTCCACAAAGACAAATTGTACTAGGCCACTGCCTTTGGGAAACAGGGAGAGGACAAGGAAAAGGCAGTTCCAAAGAGTACACGTTAGCCTCTGATGAGGATTGTCTGTGACAAGACACAGATGGGGAAGTAGCTGACCCTACTCTATAGCTGAAGTGTGTGTCTTTACACACTCCAAATATTTTCCCAGCATGTGGCCCTTTGAATGCCAATTATGAGAAAGTGTGACAAGAAGACTGCAAGGACTTACCCTAGGGCTGCTCAACACAGGGTGGTAGCTAAGAGTGTGAGTGCTGATGTACTCCTGGATCCGCTACTGATGTGCTGCTTCATGTCACTGCATCTTAGTTTCCTCATTCATGTTTCCCTTTCAGGGAGAATAAGCCAGACCCTTCAGAGTTACTGGGACCAGTATAAAGTAGGTAGTCAATAAGTGACAGGTATTATTTTTAGGAGTGCAAAAGAGCAGACTCAAGACTGATACCCAGGTTTTGGTGCTCCCAAGATTGTTTTTACCTGCTTGTCTACTAAGTGAGCCCTTTCATAAGGCTTCCTATCCTGCCTGCTCCCTTTACCAAGCAGAACTGGCCTCAGATTTGGATCTCTATGGCACAGGGACTGGGGCCACAGAAATAGCTTGCAGAAGAGGTGTCAGAAGAAAGGGCGGTGAATGAGATTTCTCCACCCCTCTGTCTCCACCCCACATTGTATTGTTTCCTTGCCAAGTCTGTTTTCAGAGCCTAAAGCCCCTGTCTGAATGCCGGTGCACTGACCTCCTTGTCTTGTTTTCCTGTCTCTCTCTCTGGTTCTCCCCCACCTTCCAGTTCAAGTTGTCATGGGGATAGTCCTCAGCATCCCTGGCTTCCTCTTGCCCTCATCTTATGGTATCCATAGCAACAGCCCCATTCATTTCCATGGCAACTGTATCTTGATCCCATCCCTTGCTGGCTGCCTGGCTTCGGGCAGTGCCAATAAAAGAAGGCAGGAGAGAGACCTACCATTAGGAGCAGTGTCTGGGAGGGTCCATATCCCCCACCCCTGAGCAAACCAGTTGAGAAACCCTAGGAAAAGCCCTGTCCTGCTTCTCCCCGTCTCTGTGTCTGTGTCACATTCTCCCAATCTGTCCTGGGTAAAATTCTGGGCAATAGCTTCCCCCCCCCCCAGTTACTTCAAGGCAGGAGAGCTAACCCAGGATCTGGGCTTTGATCCCCTGTTTGGCCCTTGCTGGCTCAGAGATCTTAGCGGCTATTTTCCCTCTTGGGGCCTTTTTCCTCACCTGAAAAATAGGAATTCAGATTTGTCCTTCGCTTTTGCGATGCAGATTAAATAATGTGTGGAAAATACCTGACATAGGAAGGTGCACTGTAAGTGTGAATTTATTTTTATTTTGCTCAACCCAAGCAGACGGAATATCTCTCCTGAGCTTCCCAGCACTTCCTCTGAAAGTCCCAGCCCCCCCAAATTTCAGTTTTGTACTGTGGTTATTTGTGTAACATCGTTTCTTCACCTAACACCCTGCCTTGCAAAGACTGCTTTCCAGTTTCCCCCAAGAATAATCCTGTAGACAGTGCCCAGGGGTACACACACATATGTGCATGGGGGCCTATTATTTGATCCTGGAGCAAGAGAAGTCTAGACAGAGGAGTTCTCCTCGGCTGGCACTGAAGCCCAGAAATCCAAAAAGGAAATTTAAATTTCAATAATTTAAATTCAACAGAGGATAAATACAGGAAACTTACATGTGATATATAAGGGACAAAAATCAAGGAAATGGATAACACCAACTGATGATAAACCTTGGAGACTGGAATATAAACTTAGAGTGCCTGGTTTGGAGCTGGGTGGTGAGTGGAACAAATAGGTTGACTGGAAGTAACACAGGAGCATAGATAGAGAGTCTGGAGCACCTAGGTGGTGCTAAGTGAGGTAACAGCATGCACTAAAACCATAACTGTCAGTTAATAATTAGCAGGGGCAGGGGTTGCGGAAAGAAACTTTAGATGAGAGGTGACATCTAAAGTTGCAGGGAAGGGTCATAGGCATTTCACTGGTGGTAGTGTGCGGTAACTTTGTACATCAATACCAAAAACTTGAACACTATTAAAAACCTATTGCCTAGACCAGCATAAAGTATTTTAGTGTTTTTAATTTATTGAATCGCTATGAGATGCAAAGTTATTTATGAATGACTTTCAGTCATACAATGTTTGAGCACCTATTCCTTCACCAGTGTCCACTTTCTTCCACCAATGTCCCAAGTTTTCCCTTTCGCCCCCGGCCTGCCTCTATGGCAGACACTATTCTTATTTCTTTTTTCCTTTTAGGCATTGTAGTTTACAATACTTTTACTTAATGGATGTCATGCATATTTCTTTATCTCCTTTCAGCATCCAGTTTTCGTCCAGTGTGATTACTTTCCTCTATCATTGTTGTAGTAGTCTTTTTTCTGACTTAACTGCCCTCTCCCAGTTGTGGTAAGCTTTATATTAAAGGACCAGTCCCAACAGGCCCTCATTTCTGTTGTCTTTGGGTATTATTCTCCGACTACGTTTCTTTATATCTCTCAAATGAGTGTCATCATTCTATGTCTGTTCTTCTCATTTTAACTCATATCACTGAGCATGATGTACCATAGCTTCTTTATCTACTATCTGATCTTGGGTAAAAAATTTTAATAGAGCTATCTGGTCCTGCCTGAATGAGTTATAAGGATACAATGGGGCAATCAGTATCCTGTCCTTGGGATAGAGGTGACTGACAAGCTCTGTGGCAGCACAGAAGAGGGGCCTGTAAGCTAACTTGTATGAGGAGCAGGCAGGCATGAAAACATCTTGAGCTCTGTGGTAAATGGTAAGCAGTATGTAACTGGGTTGGGGTAATAAACCCAAGGGTATATAAAACAGGACATCATATCTCAAGAACCATCCTGACAGCCTCCTTCCATCAGTGCTTGCTTAAATTGTATGACTTTTCTTCAACGAGACCTTCCCACATCTAAAATACCTTTTACCACTGCTGTGGGGTTTTTGTTGTTGTTGTTAGCAACTTATTTCTACCTGAAATGTTAGTATATATTTATAGCCTGCTTCTTCCACTAGAGTGTCACCTTCCCAAGTAAACTATGTTTCTTATTCACTCTTGCGTTTCTAGCACCTAGCCCCTTGCTTGGTACATAGAATATACTCAACTATCTGAAAGCAGAAGCTCAAGTTCAGGTTGAGAGATTACAAAAGATTCATGTCTTGCATGAGACCAACTTTAGTTCAGTCCTCAGGAATATGGGTCCCTGAGCATCACCACGTGGCCATGGAGGTCCTGTGAGCACCACAAAGGTGTCTCTGTTGTTTCCTGGCTCTAATGCAGGACCAGAGCAACACTGCATCCATAGGCCCTTGCATTGAACTGACTGCCCAGTTAGCCAAGAATTGCTGGAAGTCGACCCCCAGAGTTCCGTGAACACTGCTTGGGAGGCCCCCACCCCAATAACAAAAACAAAATTCAGGTTGAGAGAACTTATTAACATATCCACCAGAAGTGATTCATTGGCTCCCTTCCTCTGGAAGCTATCAAATGAGCATCTACTCTATCCCTAGTCTAATGTGTGCTCCTTGTCATCTAAGAGATTACCAAGTTCACTTCCTGTACTGGGATTCTGGAAATCATGAATAGCTTTCATACTTTGCCAACACTAACTTGCACCATTAAAAGGACACAAATGTATTTTGTGGGGAGATCTAAATAGGATCAACAATAATTTCTAGTCAGAGGTGGGCTTTAGGAGGGCTTTAGTGGTGCCATGTAACCTGAATCTCGATGAAACTAGGGTATGGAGGCATTTCTCAGATTGTAGGTAGCAAAGATAATAGTGGTTTCATTCCAGGTAAAATATTTGCACTTGGGAGGTAGAAAGCAGAAAGATACTTGAGAGAAACAAAATCTGGGCTGGCCTGGAGGTAAGGGTGGGTGAAAGATGGGAGGTGGTAGACAACCCTGTAGTATGCCTTAGTTATTTAAAAGTATGGCGTTCTGGAGTCGGCCTGCCTACATATGAACCCTGCCCTAATCATTAATAGTGGTGTGACCAGAGATATGGGACTTATTCTCTCTGGAGCTCAGCTTCTTGATGTGTAAAATGAAGATTATTAACAGGAGCCACAGAAATAGTACAACAGGTTAGACACTTCCCCTACACATGGCTGACCTGGGTTCAGTTCCTGGCATTCCATATAGTCCCCCGAGCACTGCTAGGAGTGATTCCTGAGTGTAGAGCCAGGACTAACCCCTGGGCATTACTAGGTATTTTCCAAAACCAAATAAATAAAAAAGTGAAGGTAAATAGCAATAGCTATCTAATAGGGGTATTTTGAAAAGTAGGCAAGTTATTAAAGGTGATATGGTTCAATGCTGAACTTTCTAAGTGCTCTATAAGCATAGCTAGTGTTTCTTGGAAAAGTTTCAAATGCCAAAGTATGGAATTTCAGCTTAACCATAGTGGACAGTGGGAGGTATGGATAGTTCATGAACAAAGGAGAAAGCTGATCAAAATTACTTGAGCCGTGTGCTAGGAGGGGAGAGGAGAGGTGTGAGAGGTTGGTGGGAAATAATCTGCAGCTAGGTGAGAGGGAGAGGGAAACGCTTAGATGCCTGGGAGAAAACTGGACTGAATCTAGCCCCTGAAAGAGAACTTCATAGGTCCTAAAGCCCCAGAGGAGAATTTGAGAGCGGAAAATGGCCCCTCCAGTCTGTTTCCTCCTTATTCCTGGTAGTGTTGCAGACTGGTGTTTGCAAGACTAGAGGACAAGTAATGTGGGGAAACCCAGATTCCTGGGTGCACTCTCCCCACTGCACTCAGGCCCCGCACCAAAATGCACTTCCATAATGAGGGTAGCCCCATTGCAACTCTAGCAGTGCACTGAACACCTGCCCCAGTTCATTTATGCCTGAGCCTTGGCTTCTGCTAAGTAGAGGTGGGAGAATCGCCCTTTATCCTTTTACCAATCAAGACCTATCCTCAACCCCTGAGCCTGCTGAAACCATTTTATTCTCTAGGCTCTAGACACACCCATTAGCACATTAACATAGCCACAAAGCTGATTCATTGGGTCCCTTCCTCTAGAAGCTTTTAATGAACACTGAAATCCCTTCCATATTTCACTGACTTTCCCTCTCCTGTTTGCCTGCCTCTAGGGCTCCTCACTATGCCAGTCTGCTCAGGGCACCTGGGCTCTGTTGCCACCTGGGTTCCTTGGCAGCCTGGTTGCCATGGCACCAGGAGAGCAGTTCTGGTAGCACAACAGCTCTGGATAACCAGAGCAGGGCAGCCCAGGGCCCAGTGCCTGCCATCTTATGACCTAGAGACCCCTGCCTTTATCCATCAGCAGAACAGAAGAGGCCATGAGGAAAAAACGGAAGTTACCACGCAGGGCAGCTCTTTATCTGTAAGGATGCTGGATGGGCGGTGCCTCCCTCTGTCTTCCCTGCCCTAGTAGCCAGGGGAACTCTGGGAATTGGGCAGTTGAAGGCAAGGCAGGGCGGGGCAGGGTGATGAAGGAGAGAAAGATTTAGTTGAACAGGGTGCAGGAGAATGGGCTTCAAGTCTGTGGACAGGGCTAAGGACAGAGACATTAGGAAATGAAACTGTGAGGGGCAGAAGTGGGGTGGGAGTGAGGAACTATGAGGGAATTGGTCCTCTGGGATAGGAGAGCCTTGAAATGGATCTATAAAAGCTACAACTTTTGCAGGAGTGGTGGTGACACACCAGTGGTATCTCATACATGCAAAGCAAGTGCTCAGGTCACAGAGCACTTGTGATTAGGGGTTTCTCCTGGCAATGCTTGGAACATCAAACTGGGTTTTTTGCATCTAAGGTGTGCACTCAGATCTTTGCTTCAAGGATTAGTTCTCTCAAGGGGCATGAGGAGACAGGATAGAGAGATAGGGCTGTGGGGGGGGGAGTGGGACGTGACTATGAAGGTCAAGGTTGTAAGAGGTGAGGGACAGGATCTGGAAGGATGAGGACTTGTGCGTTGGGAGCTGCAAGGATCCAGGAGACCTGAAGGAAGGGACTGTGAAGGCAGTGAGAAGACAACTTGTGGGAAGGCGTCCCCTTAAGTACTGGTGTGCCTATGTCTATGAGGAAGTTGGGGAAGAAAGAGTTGTGGGAAAGGATCTGGTCTTCTCACTCTCAGTCTGGCCTACTAGGCCCATCTCTGGTTCCCACATCCTGGCTCATCTTATCTCATCCCCACAGTGTGGAGGGTGATGCCCCAGGCAGTGACCTGAGCACAGCGGTTGATAGTCCTGGGAGCCAACCCCCCTACCGGCTAAGCCAGTTGCCCCCCACCAGCAGCCACATGGGCGGCCCCCCTGCTGGGGTGGGCCTTCCCTGGGCTCAGCGGGCTCGCCTCCAACCAGCCAGTGTCGCTCTGAGGAAACAGGAGGAAGAGGAGATCAAGCGCTCCAAGGCTCTATCGGACAGCTACGAACTCTCCACGGACCTGCAGGACAAGAAGGTGCAGATGAGATGGTTCTGGTTGGGGAGTGGGAGCGGGAAGGGGGATGTGAGAGCTCAGGAAGAGGTTGGGATAACGCCCTGGATGATGGTATTCAAGGATGGACAGTGAAACTAGAACAGGCCTAGACTGACTTCAGGACTCTTCGCTCCCCTACCTGTACTTAATCATTCATCATCATCTACTAAGTCTTGCAAATATTGATCAGCCTCCAGACACGGCACTGTGGTGCCCAGATAGATAAGACTTGGCTTGGTCCTCAAGAATCCAAGTCTGATGGGAGAAGCACACATAGAAATTGACAGTTTCAGAACAGTCCAATATGTGGTATAAGTACAATATATTTTCAATATATCATGTATAACTACAACATATTTACAACATATCACACAATTTTTTTCCTTAAAGACACAAAATAAGATGTATGAGAAAAACTGAAAGGATTTACTAAAACCAAAAAAGTAATTACGATGAATTTACAGCATAAAGCTTAGGTATGGGGACTTCAGGTGATCCAGTCATTTTCCCTCTCTTTCTTTTGCCCTCCCCCCTCTCTCTCTCCTTTCCTCTTTTTAATTTTTTTTTGGTGGTGCCGGGCATTGAACCTAGGGCCTCCCATATGCAAGGAAAGTGCTCTACCACTGAGCCACATCCCAGCCACCTTCCCCCTTTCTTACTCTCAATAGCTTTCTTTCCCTTTTTGGCATCTCTGCTTTCCCTAACTTTTATGGGAAAAAAGTAGATAAAAGGAAAAAAAAAGAAAGATGACCCCAGTCCATTACCGTGTGACAAGTGCAAATCGAAACAAAGTGAGAATACAACATTGAGAGCACAGTGCTGTGCATTCAGGCAGCTAGAAGCTGTTAACTGTGATTTGGAAGGGTGGCAGGGCGGTTAAGGCCCAGGGAGATGAGACTATAGTGAGTTTCTGATTTTGTTCCCCTCAACCCTCCCCTGCCAGGTGGAAATGCTGGAGAGGAAGTATGGGGGCTCCTTCCTGAGCCGCAGGGCTGCCAGAACCATCCAGACTGCCTTCCGCCAGTACCGCATGAACAAGAACTTTGAGCGGCTCCGCAGCTCAGCTTCAGAGAGCCGCATGTCCCGCCGCATAATCCTTTCCAACATGCGGATGCAGTTCTCCTTTGAGGAGTATGAGAAGGCCCAGAACCCAGCGTACTTCGAGGGCAAGCCTGCCTCGCTGGACGAGGGTGCCATGGCTGGTGCCCGGAGCCACCGGCTTGAACGGGGGCTCCCCTATGGAGGCTCCTGTGGTGGGGGCATCGATGGGGGGGGAAGCTCCGTCACCACATCTGGAGAGTTTTCTAATGACATCACAGAGCTTGAGGACTCCTTCTCCAAACAGGTCAGCATCCCTGAAAAGTGGTCTTTCTCCCCAGACCCATGCTCTGGCTACTCCTATGACTTTTCGTCTATGCTCCACACTCTTTCAATTGCCCAGAGATCATTTAAGTTGCCCAGAGATCTTTTAAATTACCCAGACATCATTTAATGATAACTAGCTACCTTCTGAATGGGGACACCGTAAGAATGAGGGGAAAGAATTGGTGAGATTAAGGAGTGTGTAGTTAAAACAAGCAAGTAAAAAGTTTGAGTGTATAGAACATATGAGAAAATAAAAGTTCTCATTCTGTGGAACTTGAGCCACACTCAAATTAAGTTAATCTCATCAAAGCTGATGAGTCTTCATCTGCGCCATGTGCTGTGTGTGCCTTGTGGGAGATGGGGCTAGTTATCCAAACTTTCCAAAAAAAGAGAAGTTTAAGGGATCTTGGGAGGTAAAGTGACTTTTCCAAGCCCTGTTGGAACTCAGCTCTGTCTGGTTTCCAAAGCCAAGCCCTTTATTTTACTAAACTACCACGGACCAAGCTCTATGCTGGGCACCATGACAGAGAAGATGAATCTGCTCTGGGGCTAGATCTCCCAGGTCAGTTGGAAATGGCAGATAATGATAAAAATGACTGCCTCTGAAATAGATTGCGCTTGGAGCTGTGACAAAGGATCACATATCACCTCATGCATGAGGACTCAAGGAATGGAAAAAAAACTTTCTTCTGGGAATATCAAAGTAGGCTTCTTTGAGAAAAGAGCATACTGGTTCTGAGACTTCTGGGGATGATAAAATTTAACTAGCTAGAGTTAGTTGGGAGGGCATTGTTCACATAGGTATTGCATTAGCAAGAGCATAAGAGTGAGAATGTAACAGGTGGGGGGCTGTGGTGGGAGATCATTGTAGTATTAAGGGTGTGTCAGCATAGTTACTTTTGGCGAATTCCACTTCTGCCATTTCTTGTGTCCCCTTGGGCAATTTAATTTCATTTAAGCATGATCACCCAAATGGGAATACGACCCTTTCACAACGGTTTTGAAGATTCAGTTCAGCTGGTTAACATATATGAAGGCACCTCATATGTGATAGCTAAGAGGTTCTTGTTAGTTTCCTTTCCAAAGCCAAAAATGTATCTAGAACAAAATGATGAATTAATGATAAATAAATGTTTTATAATTTAAGAAATCATGGGGCCAGAGCAATAGTACAGCAGGAAGGGCACTTGCCTTGTACACTGCCCACCCAGGTTCAGTCTCTGGCATTCTATATGAGTCCCTGAGTCCTGCCAGGAGTAATCCCTGTGCACAGGAATAAGAATAAGCCTGGAGTTCTGCTGGGTTTGGCCCCCAAACAAAAACAAAACAAAGCCAAAAAGAAATAACTCAGCTCTAATCTCTGATCTCCTCCTGCCATCAATCTGGGAATACTTCTCTGCAGTTAATGATGAGCGGGGTGTTGAGGGAAGAGAAGTACTAAAAGAAAGATCTAAATCACTCAGCTATACTGTTATGTTCATTCAAACAACAAGCGTTCCATTGAAACTTTTGCCATGTCATGTATTGAGCTGAACTAAAAAGAGAAAACATCCTTAAAGGAAATCCTTCAAGGACCCATCCTTAAAGGAAAGAGTAGGGAGAAGGGGATCACAGTTTGGTGTGTGTGTGTGTAGGGGGGTTGGGAATCAAGGAATGGAACAGTCAGGACTGAGCTCAGGTCTCAGTGCTATTTGGATGAAGTTACTTATTGCTGTGTAACAAATTACTTCAACATTTAGTAGCTTAAAACTGGAGTTAAGGCCTGAGAGATAGCACAGGGATTAAGGCACTTGCCTTGCATATGGCCAACATTGGTTCAATCCCCAGTACCACCTGAGAACTGCCAGGAATGATCCCTGAGCACAGAGCCTGAAGTAAGCCTTGAGCACAACCAGGTGTGGTCCCCAAACAGACAAACAAACAAAAAATCCTATACTAAGCTTAAAAACTGAGCTTAGGGCTGGAGAGATAGCTCAAAGGGCTGGAGCACATTCTTTGCATAAAGGATCCCTGGCACCACATGAGTCCCTGAGCACCACCAGAAGTGATCCCCAAACACCACCAGGTGAGGCACCCAAACCAAAACAAAACAAAAGGTTAAACAACAAACATTTTCTGGTTTTTTCTTTTTTTTTCTTTTTTTTCTTTTTTTTTGCTTTTTGGGTCACACCCGGCGATGCACAGGGGTTACTCCTGGCTCGTGCACTCAGGAATTACTCCTGGCGGTGCTCGGGGGACCATATGGGATGCTGGGAATCGAACCCGGGTCGGCCGTGTGCAAGGCAAACGCCCTACCCGCTGTGCTATCACTCCAGCCCCAACAAACATTTTCTTGTGAAAAATTAGGACCAGGAATATGGGAGTGACTGGTTAATTTTGTCTCAGGGTCTCCCATAAAGCTGCCTTCAATCTCTAGGGAAAACCTTCAATATCTGAACACTTGACTAGAGCTGATGGGTCAGCATTTAATCTCACTTAATTTAGATATTGGCCAAAGGACTCAAGTTCTAACCACATAATCTCTCCATACAACCACTCACAGTGTGGATTCCCCATCAGTGAGGAAATGAGAGAAAAAGGGAGAAAAAGAGGGAAGGAGAGAGATTGATAGAGCAGCATGAGCATTTAGGTCAGAAAATTCAGGCTTTCATAACCTATTCTCAGAAGTGACATCCCATTTCATACTGTAAATCTCACAGACCATCCCTGGAATAATGTGGTGCCTGAGGTGTGAATACTGAGAGATAGGGATTGTTAGGGATCAGCTTGGAGATTGGGTGCCACAGAGAGGTAGAGTTACCAGAATGGTCTGGATTTTCAAAGCTAAATATAGATTGCCTAAGAGAGAACCCAACAGACAGAGAAAACTAGGATTTTGGTTTACCCTTGGGGTGGCGGAAGAAAGAGTATGAGTGAACTCAGGAAGGAGTTGTAATTTAGCCTGGTTCCTATGGACTTGAAGGAGGTATATGAATAAAGAACTTATGGGCATTAATCCAAGCTCATATAAGCTCATAGTGGCTCCCTGGGTGTTAGCTTATGCAATTTTAAAGAATCCGTAGAGGAGGGGAAGGAGAATTCCTCTTTCGGTTGACCCACCAAGAAGAGTCCTCCTTTCCCTTCCCTCTCTTCTCCCTTCTATGACCCCACCATTTCTTTTCTCTGTCCTTCCGTCCTCTTTCTTCCCTACCCTCAATCTCCTCATCATCATAGGTAAAGTCTCTGGCTGAATCCATTGATGAAGCTCTGAACTGCCACCCATCAGGGTCCATGTCTGAGGAACCAGGATCAGCTCAGCTGGAGAAACGAGAGTCAAAGGAACAGCAAGAGGACAGCTCAGCCACATCTTTCAGTGACCTTCCTCTCTACTTGGATGACACAGTTCCTCCATCATCCCCTGAGCGACTACCCAGCACAGAACCCACGCCGCAGGGCCGGCCTGAGTTCTGGGCACCGGCCCCTCTCCCTCCAGTTCCTCCACCTGTGCCAACAGGAGGCCGGGAAGATGGTAGCCGTGATGATGGCCCTCGGAGGGCTCCTGGGTGCTTGGAGTGCCGGGATTTCCGGCTGCGAGCTGCCCACCTTCCCCTGCTTACCATTGAGCCTCCTAGTGACAGCTCTGTGGACCTGAGTGATCGTTCAGATCGCGGTTCTGTCCACCGCCAGCTGGTATATGAGGCTGATGGCTGTAGCCCCCATGGAACCCTAAAGCACAAGGGGCCACCAGGCAGGGCCCCCATCCCACACCGCCACTACCCAGCCCCAGAGGGTCCAGCCCCAGCCCCACCAGGACCCCTGCCACCAGCCCCCAATAGTGGCACTGGGCCCGGTGGTGTAACTGGGGGTCGAAGGTTGGGAAAGTGTGAGGCAGCAGGTGAGAACTCTGACGGTGGAGATAATGAGAGCCTAGAGAGCTCTAGCAACTCCAATGAGACCATCAACTGCAGTTCTGGGTCCTCTTCAAGGGACAGCCTGAGGGAGCCTCCAGCCTCAGGTCTGTGCAAACAGACTTACCAGCGGGAGACAAGGCATAGTTGGGACTCACCAGCCTTCAACAATGATGTGGTGCAGAGGCGGCACTACAGGATCGGCCTCAACCTCTTCAATAAGTATGTGTTCCCCATTATCCTTCCCTTCCTTCCCTGCCCAGGGCCCTTTGACCCCTGAGACTGAACTCCAAGCGTGATGTTGGCTCCTTCATCCTCTCATTTTGTGGGTGGTGTTTCTCCCATCATTATTCAGAGAAAAGGGTTGGCTACAGAATAGCAGGGTAAGAAGCTGATTATTCCTGGCCCACAGGCCGTCAGAGGTGATTCAAATCCTGTTACACTGACTGGATATGTGATTTTGAGTGAGATGCTGGCTTTCTCTGGGACCCAGTTCACTGGTTTTAAGAAAAGGACTATGAACCTTCTCTTTTGGTGGAGAAGTAAAGTGGTATAGAAAAGCCTCACACTGGGAAGTGGGCAAAGACCCCTAATCTGACTTTAGTCAGATTCACTGTGTTGTCTGTATAGTCCTATGTAAGATAGATATGTTCTTTTCATGGATTTCACTACCTCCACTCTGTCAACTAGCAGTGTATGTATATTTGAGGTGATAAGGATCTACACTGAGTGCAAGTCAGTGACTGTCACGTGGCTTATACTAAGCCATGGTCTTGTGCTGGTTGCTTAGGAGTAGACTGAGCCTGTAATGTTTGGTTAGAACATAATTAAGCAACAAATGTTTTTGCTCTTTATTGTCTATGGGAAAATGCACCTGTATTTAAATCTCACATGAACTCAGCACGGTAGGCAGTAGTGTCCCTTTCTGTAGCTAGAGATATGAGGTTTTAAAAAGAAAGGTTTGGTTTTGGGGCCAGAGCAGTAGCATAGCAGATAGGGCATTTGCCTTGCACATGGTCTATCTGGCTTCAATCTCCAACATCATATGTGGTCCCCTGAGTCTGCCAGGAGTGATCCCTGAGTGCAGATCCAAGAGTAAGCACTGAGATCATTGAGTGTGGCCCCAAACCACCACCCCCCCATATAAAATAAAGGTTTTTCCCCAAAATTAAACATGGTACATGATACAGCACCAAAAACCTGCAAGTTCTGTCCTTAGAGGGTCCAGAATATGAGATAAGTGAAACCTGTATTTCTGTATTTTGCGTAGCAGAGAGCACTTTGTCTATAGAAACCCAGAAGCACAATAATACCCATCTGGGTGGGAGGCAGGGTGCAGAGTAACCTCTTTTTTTCTTCTCTGCTCTGGGAACTGTGACTCAGAGAGAAGGCTTAGCTTGAAGTTATGCCCTTCTCTCAGAACTCCCTAGTTCCTTCTGGGCAGTGTAAAACGCCTGAGATTGAGCAGGCTCTCAGTGGACCTTCATTTTCTTTCGATAGTTGTATGGCTCTAATCAAGGAGAAAGTTGAGTTGAAGAAAAGTTGGAACTTTGAAGCTTTGTGAAAGGAAAAAAAATTACTTCCTCCCCTTGAGCCTTTGTTTTTCTCATTTGTACTGTGAGGAGATTGGACCATATTTTATTTTTATTTCCTTGATTCTCTGAGATCATGGTTGGACCCAAAATTAAGTCAAGAAATGGGATAAAAGTCCATTTCCAGGAGGACTGTCATCTCATCTACCTCTACTCTTTCTGCAGGAAGCCAGAGAAGGGTATCCAGTATCTGATCGAGAGGGGCTTCCTGTCAGACACACCAGTGGGCGTGGCTCACTTCATCCTGGAACGGAAAGGCCTGAGCCGGCAGATGATAGGGGAATTCCTAGGGAACCGGCAGAAGCAGTTCAACAGAGACGTGTTGGAGTGAGGACCCCAGGATGGGGCAGGCTGGGCTAGAGATCCTGGAAGAAGAGGGAGGAAGGGGATAGATTGTCCTTTTGCTCAGATAAACTTTTCAATACAGGATGAATAGACCTTCATGCTCCCGTACTCCTCTGTCCCAAAGCAGTCTCATTTGTCTTGGTGCTATTCCTAAAATATTCTGGGAGGTCCCAGGACAGGTATGGGTCTAGAGCCTGCTTTGGAACTCAGTTTTCCCATATCTGGAATAAGTGGGTTGATGGAAAGGACCCTTAGTAATAATGTATCAGGCTTTAAATTCCTTGGATGGAGTCATTTTAAATGTTCCATTATCATAAGTACTGGTTTAGACTATGCATGGGTCCAGATTTTTTAAGTCTCACAGTGGGGGTAGTTGGCCATTTGATCAGAGCAGGGAAAAGGTCTAAGGTTTTCTGAAGAGAAATTGAGAATGCCACAACCACCTCTTTGCTTCTCAGCTGTGTGGTGGATGAGATGGACTTCTCCTCCATGGATTTGGATGATGCACTCCGGAAGTTCCAATCCCACATCCGAGTTCAGGGCGAGGCCCAGAAAGTGGAGCGACTCATCGAAGCCTTTAGGTGTGCCTGATTCCCACTGCTTGAACTACCCTTTCCTAATTTGAGGGGCAGGGTAGTATGTGTCTACAAGTCATTTCTCTGAGCCTTACACTTTTATCACCAGAAAATGGCCATTAATTATGCTGTCTTACAAGGTAGTTGTGATAATCATCAGGTAATGTAGCTCGCATTTGGGACATGGGTATCCAATAAATGATAACATCACAGTAAGAGTTCACACTCACTGAGAAATTACCAGGTACTTAGCAAGGCCCTTTAAATGATTATTTCACAGAATATTCAGATATTCTGTGAATATGAGGTAAGCACTTCTACCATGATTCCCATTTTCCAGATGAGGAATCTGAAGTCTAGGGAGATTAAGAAACTTGCCCAGAGTCATGTAGTGAATAGACAGTAGAACCAGAATTTGAACTTGTGTCTGACTTCGTATTACCCATATGTCTGACTCTACTATCCTCTACTATGAGTTGTTCTGGGATCAGGTAGATACAAACCTAAATTCTGGCTCTAGTTCTTTGGAAAATTTTGAATAGAGACAGAAGAGTTGTTGGAAACTATTTCCCCTAATGGGAGGGTTTGGTATACAGTAGAAAGAATGTAGATTTTAATCCGGGTTTAACCATTTACTAGCTTTATTACCTTGGGCAAGTTACTTAAGGCCTCAGTCATTTTATCTGTCAAGTGGAATTGCTAATAGCTACCTTGCAGAATTATGAAAGATTACATGAGATAATGTATGTACCCCCACCTGGCAAAGCTCTGTAAAGGTAGTAAGGAGGTTGTGATTTTTTATGCTCTACTCATGGGGAAACTTTAAAGAAGCAGGAAAGACCCAAAGGCTTGAGAGTATTTCCTGAAGCAGAGGACTGGTGGTGTCAGACAGGGAGGATGGTGGGTAGGTGAAAGTGATTGGTGTCTGACTTGACCCTGATCTCTTCTGCCTGCAGCCAGCGGTACTGTGTATGTAATCCAGCCCTCGTTCGCCAGTTCCGGAACCCAGACACCATCTTCATCCTTGCTTTTGCCATTATCCTTCTCAATACTGACATGTACAGTCCCAGCGTCAAGGCAGAACGCAAGATGAAGCTAGATGACTTCATCAAGAATCTAAGAGGTGACCTCAGACCATCTCCCTGTCATATTTTCCCACCTGAAACTGAGAGAATAAGGGGAAGCTGGGAAGCTAGATGGGGGGAGTGGGGGAGTATAAAGGGTGAGAAAAATCAGATCTACTTCCTGAGAATTAACCTGGGAGTCTCTTACTTTTTGCCAAGACTGGATCTTCCCAGGCCATCCACTTATTTGTTCAAATTGTTATTTGTCTCTCCACTCATTTCTGCACTGAATAGTGATTTAACAGGCCTTGGATGCAAGATATTAAAGCTCTGGCTCTTACAGAGCTTACACTAGTCACTCCATTAGTCTGTTCATTCATCACTTCCTTCTCCCATTCTTTATTTTCTTTATGTATGCCAGGAAAGACTTATTTCTTGTCATCAGAGATGTGGCTCAGCAGTAAAGCTCTTGCCTTGTATGCATGAGAGCTCTATTTGATCCTCAGCACTGGGGTGGGGGGTGGGGAGAATCATTTCAGTATTTTAGGTACCATTTCCCTTTTTGGGCATCTTTGAGCCACCCCAGACTATGCTCACAGATCACTACTCCAGTCACACTCCATATGCACTCCATATGCAGTGCCAGGGATCAAACCTGGGTCAGCTGCATACAACACAAGAGCTTTGTACTATCTCTCTGGCCCACCCTTTGCTTAATGCAATCGTTTATTTTTGTTTGTTTTTGGATTATACCCAGCAGTGATCGGGACATATTCCTGGCTCTGAGTTCAGGGATCACTCTTGGCAGGGCTCAGAGGTCCATATGGGATGCTGGGGATTGAACTTGGGTTGTCCATTGAACTTGGGTCGGCCACGTACAAGGCAAGAGCATATGCCTTACTTGCTGTAATACCGCTCCAACTGCCTGTGTTCATTTATTAACTCCAACACTAACTGAGTGTCTGTATATACCAGGTTCTATGATGGGCACAAAGAACAGTGGAGGGTTATGTCATAGTCCCTGACCTGAGAGAGCTTTCTTTGTGGGAGAGGCTAAATCTTGGTTTCCAATACTGGACACAAGAGAGATAGCAAACTATGATGTCACAGAGGCCAAAAGTGTGTTCAGAATTTTTGAAAGTAAGACCATACCTGGCAATTAGAAAAGAGTGTACCAAGTATTAAGAATAGAAAAATCAAGAAGTAGAAAACATAAAGTTGTTTGCAGAACAGTGGCATAGACAATCCACTTGGCAAACCACCTGGAAGCAATATACAAGAGTTTTGAGTGCCAGATGAGTGAAGGATGTTACCTTGATCTTTTTCCTTTGTTTATTGCACTAATGTCAAGTTCTGCCTCTCACCAAAGGGCAGGCTATTAAAGATGTTAGTATGATTTAAGCAGAAACTACAGAAGGTAATGAATCTGAGGAAACACAAAGAGAGCATACAAATCTTCTGACCATTAGAGTTGGCACAACTGACAGGTTTTCAGCTCTCTGACAGCTGAGCTAAAAAGCTGTCTGGTGATGGATAAGCCTCTCACACTTGTCCAAGGAGGAGGCACGATATTTCCAAAGGAGAAGATGTTTTCTTTAGCGGACTATTTAGAACCAGGGTTCCCAGACTTATCTGACTTACCATTCCCTTTTATGAAGAGAGAGAGAGAGTGAGAGAGAGAAGATAATTTACCTTTTTGAAGAGAACAAACAGAAAGTACACCTAAGGCTCAATTGCACCTGAGGCTACTACCACACCCGTCCTGGATTTTCCAGTATCCCCAGGGGGTTGTATCACCCAGTTTGGAAAACAATGAGGCATGAGTGAGTGGCACTTAGCATTTAGCACTAGTTTCACTTAGCAGGAAATTAAGAGTAGAGAAGGATGTATACTGGGATGAGAGAATTAGATTAGAGGCCATCAGGAGTCATCTCCAGAATTCTACCATTAGTCATTATTTGTTTATTCATTTCATTCACTAAGTCTCCCTCTCTGCTTCACTCTATGTTTCATATATACATATATGTTTTATATTTTATACATTTCTTCCAATTATTAAATACAAAAATTAAATTAATATCTGCACATTCTAGAAATATTAGCACTATTAGAAAATTTCCTTTAGTCACCGAAAATTCTGCCCCCTAGAGGCAACTATGGTTAATTTCCCCCCATGCATATGTAATCTTTTATATGGGCTGGAGCCATAGCACAGCGGGTAGGGCGTTTGCCTTGCACGTGGCCAACCCGAGTTCCATTCCTCCGCCCCGCCCCTCTTGGAGAGCCCGGCAAGCTACCGAGAGTATCTCGCCCCCATGACAGAGCCTGGCAAGCTACCTGTGGCATATTCAATATGCCAAAAACAGTAACAATAAGTCTCACCATGGAGACGTTACTGGTGCCCACTCTAGCAAATCGATGAGCAACCGGATGACAGTGACAGTGACAGGATGACATATGTAACCTTTTATATAGTTAAGATTATGCTATGCATGTGGTTGTATTGCTCTTTTCACTTGCTACAAGAATTTTCCCACACTTTTTGTAATCATCAATTTTTTTATTTGTTTATACTTATATATTTTTTGGTTTGGGGCATCACAGCTATTGATACTCGGGGACTATTCCTAGCATGGTTCTCAGGGGACCATGCAGTCCTTTATATCATTAATTTATATGATTACATGTAATAACTATATTATTAAATCATTACCCACTTTAATATATATCTGGGTCCAGACAACAAATTTTTAATATATTTGTATTATTTTACTGTTACTGTTTTTGGCATATTGAATACACAACCACGGGTAGTTTGTCAGGCTCTGCCGTGCATGTAGGATGCTCTTGGTAGCTTGCTGGGCTCTCCGAGAGGGATGGAGAAATGAAACCCGGCTTGGCCATGTGGAGGGCAAACGCCCTTCCCACTGTGCTATAGCTCCAGCAACAAGTCTCACAACAGAGATGTTACTGGTGTCTGCTCGAGCAAATCGATGAACAACGGGACGACAGTGCTACAGTGCATAACATCCATATTATTGTATGAAACGGACACATTCAACTTTGCCTAGCTGCTCCTCTATTGTTAGAACTCAAGTTGTTTCCATTTTTTCCAAAATTCATGTATGTGTGTGTGTCTGGATAATTCATTAAGGCAGATAGCTACAAGAGAAATCACTGAATATTTAGTGAATATTTAATATATGCACATTCTAGAAATATTAGCACTATTAGAAAATATGTAATTTCCCTCCAATGCTGGATAGTAACATATAATATTATTTTCGTTGGTTAGAAAGAAGAGAAAAGACATATAATTTTTTTCATATCCATGTGCTCAGTTGTTTAATCAGTATTCTTCTACCTTTTTATCCCTATGGGCCAGCACCTATCCTGTATACTGGTCCATGGACCAACAGTTATTTCCAAGGAGGTAGAGCAGCGGTTTTCAAACTTTCTACACCTGCAGACTGGTAATGGTCTGTGGTCCAGTGGATGAAAGAACTCTGATTTAGATATCATCCATGGGTTAGAAAAGATAGCAATTATCTATTTTGTTGAAGGGTACTTTTACTAGCCTCAATTTGACCCAGGAACTAAAAGGGCCCAGACTCTCCTGTCCTGGACACTGTTATGCCTGAGTGTAGACTGTTGTGGAAAGACCCTGCTGCTGCCTGTTCCTCAGATTCATGTGATATGTTCCTCTTACTCCCCCTACCCAGGGGTTGACAATGGCGAAGATATCCCACGAGACCTCCTGGTAGGCATCTATCAGCGTATCCAGGGGCGTGAACTGCGAACCAATGATGACCATGTGTCCCAGGTGCAGGCTGTGGAGCGCATGATTGTGGGCAAGAAACCGGTAAGTGCCTTGGGACTTTGCACAGGGGGCAGGGTTTGGATCGGCCTCTGCTTACTGGTAAGTCATTGCCACCTTATGAGCCCCAGGTTCTCATTATTGGTCAAACACAGGTGATAATTAGGGAGCTTAGTACTGAGTGAGACACTCTATGTGCATGCATCTAACACATTGATAGATATGGAGGGGTCACTCTTTCTTACTATACCTGGTTTTTTCTGCCAAACCCAAGTGAAAAGTCAAGCTAAAAGTCAGCTGATAAAAAAGCAAAGAACATGCTCCAGGTTTTTAGTTAGCAAACATTTATAAATGCATTTATGCCAAATTCAGCAGTCACTGGGCACCAGGGACGCAGATTTAACTCACCCATGGTCTTTTTTCTTGGTGGCACTCTCAAATCTAGTTGAACAAACCCACAATATTTTTTCCTTATAGTTTAGGGGAGCACCAAGGAGGGAGAGAGAGGTCGTTTATTTTTTTGCTGCAACTTGCTAATACTTTTATTGGTATACCTGGTTCCAGACACATAGAATTATATATATATATATATATTAATAAATCACCGTGAGATACAGTTACAGACTTACAAACTTTTGGGAGAGGTCATTTACAGTTCGGGAAAACCAGGAATTCTGGCCAGAGATAGCTCTGGATTTGGGGTTTGGGAGAGGGGGTAGAATGTGTTCACAATGTAGTTGGAGCAATAGTACAGTGGATATGGAGTTCCTTGGCACGGCCAATGCTGGGTTCTATCCTTAGCATCCCCTATGGTCCCCTGAGCCTGCTAGGAGTGATCCTTGAGCACAGATCCAGGAGTCAGCCTTGAGCATCACTGGGAGTGCCCCTCCCCCCAAAATTGAATGTGGCCACATGAAGTTGACCAGCGAAGGTATTGCAGGCAGCAGGAACCACAGGAACAAACGTCTTGGGCCTTAGTTGAAGACTCCCTAAGTCGAGTGACAGTGACAGGTATTGCAGATAAACTTTATCTTCTGGCCAACATAAAGATGCCAGAAGCGAGAAACTGGTATGCTAGTCTTGCCGGCACCTATTTCTTTGTGTTTCTCTAGGTCCTATCTCTTCCTCATCGTCGACTGGTATGCTGCTGCCAGCTCTATGAGGTGCCAGATCCAAACCGCCCCCAGAGGCTAGGGTTGCATCAGCGGGAGGTCTTCCTCTTCAACGATCTTCTGGTGGTATGAACAACATGGGGGAGGTCACAGAGGGGAGATGACCAGCCTGCACCTGAGTCCAGTGTGAACCACGTTAACAGGGTTGGGTGTTGGCATAAAGGTGAAGTGCCAATTTGCCATGTGACCTGTGTGGTCTGGAATAAGGCAGAGACCAACTCTGGTCATTCTTAACCTGATGGAGATTCCTTTAGAGTCACACTGGAGCATGAAAAATGTGAGGACTAGGGAAGAGGACAGACAACTGGAGGAATAGTGGGAAATGACCTCATCAGTGGGTCAGAGATTTGGGTGGAGTGAAGTTAACATGTGATCCTGGGGTCATTCTGAAATTCTGGGTTCTGGGAGTATATGAGATGATTATTAAAACAGCTTATCCCCAGGGTAGACATGTGTCTTTTAGAGCTGGGACACTTTGGACTCTGCAGGTGGAAGGAGATTTCAAGAGGTCCTGTCTAGACAGAATAGGCTTCCTTCATGAACTCCAGTTTGCATGGCTACAGAGGCTGCCTTCCTCTCAGAGCTTCCTGGACAGATAGCTCTGACTGGTAGGATCATCTGCATACCAGCAGGTCTCCTCCAACTATGGTCCCTTGGCCTTAGCCCTTGGGACCACAGAGAGCAAGTGTTCATCCTCTGCACTGAGTCAACTCCTCTGAGATTTGAGTACAACAATATGTTCCTGTCTTGGTGTTCTCTCCTCTAGAACAGGATATCTCAACCTCAGCGCTAGTGACCTATGGGGCAGAACAAGTTTTTGTACTGACTCATATTGTAGGATGTAGCACTCTGGTTCGTTCTACTCATTACTAAAAGCAATTCCTTCAATTAAAACATGTTTCCAGACATTGCTAAATGCTCCACACTCACCACCACTTGAGTGCTGTTTGAGATGAAGCCCCCTCATGCCCTCTCTTATCTTTAATTTACTCTTCTAGGGAATAGGGTTGACATCTGTTTCATAGGATTGTCATGAGGATTAAATAAGAGATAAGAAGTGGACTTAGTGTGCCCAAAGGAGTGCCTTGGGCTGCACAGGATCAGAGTGAGGTTTCCGAAGCTGTTGTGCACAGAAACGTGCATGTGTCCATCCCTGAACCAAGTAGTGAGTTCACAGAGATGACTGAGCTGCATCCCTGCTCTTGGGGAGGTCACTGTCTAAAGGAAGAAACATAAAGTATGCTTTGCCTCCACCTCAGCACTACTGGGCATGGCCATGATGGCTCATAGCACCACTGGAAGTACCCCTTATACAACACAAACAAATAAATAATTAAAGTAGTTTGTTTTTAACAATAATAAAATAAAAGAACTGTGTGCTGTAACTGTGCTCAAATCAAATTGTTCACTTTTAAACACCACTCAAAAACTGTCTGGGGCCTGTATTAGTTGAGTCCAGAGTACCCAAGTACTTGAGAAAGACATAGGGTTATTGAGAAGACTTGTTAACTAACCATTTTGTTCAGTCAAAATGATCTTCATGTGCTGGATGAGGGTGAGCTGCATGAAAACCAGACCCCTGTCTCTTGGTTTGCATGGACCAATGGGGTCAGGCAAACCATGAGCACACTCTAGCTGCACCAGCATTCTGGGATCCTTAGGAAAGGAGAGAGATCAATGAGGGGTGTTATCTAGGTGTTAGCACAGGCTTCTTTTTTTTGTCATCTGGACTTTATTGATCTAATAAAATTACATTAAGAATTGAAGTGAATTATACATTATTGTGCTCATGTTTCCCCCATACAAAGTTTGAGAACCCATCCCTTCACCAGTCCCCATTCTCTACCACCAGTAAACCCAGCATCTCTCCCCCCCTCCCCAGTCCCGTCTCCCCCCCCCCCCACCCCACACTGCCACTATGGCACGGTATTCCCTTTTGTTCTCTCTCTCTGATTAGGTGTTGTGGTTTGCAATAAAGGTGTTGAGTGGCCATTGTGTTCAGTCTCTAGTCTTCATTCGGCACGCATCACCCTTCCCCCGCATGACCTCCGACCACATTTTACTTGGTGTTCCCTTCTCTGAGTTAGCACAGGCTTCTTAAAAGGAGCAGCATTCATTTACTTCCTGTAAAAACTGTTGTACATCATATTACACAAGAATTTACATTTTCTCCCATCTATCCCTTTCTGCTCTTTGGGCTTCAATTCTCCCTAGCTTGTGGTTATGTGTGTTTGTATGTTAGTGACTGAGAGACAGGAGGGTGGCAATCCGAAAAAGGCGCCATATGGAAATTCCCCACTCCAAACCCTCTCTCTTATCTTTTTCCTACCCCTTTTAAAGGTCACCAAAATTTTCCAGAAGAAGAAGATCTTGGTGACGTACAGTTTCCGCCAGTCCTTTCCCCTTGTGGAAATGCACATGCAGCTTTTCCAGAATTCATGTGAGTTCCTTATTGGATCCCAGAATTGCAAAAGTCTATGCCATATCCCTCATGTTCAGTCTCATCAACTTCCATTTTGTGGAATCTGTTATAGCTGAGCTGAGGTTTCCAAAACACCTACTGGGACCCAGGATGCTGGGTAGGCCATGGGAGAGTATGACAGGTGTGTCCAGGGAGCCCCAGGAGTCTGATAAAATTGAGGTTGTGTGTGCTTTCTTGGGAACTGCAGAGATGCTGATCATGCTGTGCCTTGAGGGACATGCCAGAGGAGCTGGTTGGCAGCCTCCAGGGCTCAGCTGCATGAAGAAGGGGCTCCCTGAGAGCAAATGGATTTCAATTTGTTTTCCCATCCGGGAACAGAATGATAACAGGGTTTTGGTAATCAGGAGTTTGGGGTTGTTTAGGATAAAAAAGAACCACTGAAGATGCTGGTACGCAGAAGATGCTCATACACAGAAGATGTTGGTTTTGATCATTGCACACATAAGCCACCTTGCTTCCATGCTGACCAAGGTGCCAACCTACCTGTTTCAGATTACCAATTTGGGATCAAGTTGCTGTCTGCAGTACCTGGTGGGGAGCGAAAAGTCCTCATCATCTTTAATGCCCCCAGCCTCCAGGACCGGCTGCGCTTCACTTCTGACCTGCGTGAGTCCATTGCAGAAGTGCAGGAAATGGAGAAATACCGTGTGGAGTGTGAGTATCCTACTTCATCTCCTAACATGGTTCCCTGCCAACGCCCAGCATCCTGTGCTTTAGAATATTATAGTTGAGGGTTAGTTTGTCTAACGTTCTCACCCTTATTTGAGGTACTTTCAGATTCTCCTTGAGTAGTACCAGTGACAAGGGGATCATTGCCTTTAAACCTGAGCCTTTTATTCCAATCCCTAATTATGAACTAATTCTTCCGTGTCTTGAAAGGCAGCAGGGAGAAGAATTTGGATATTAGAGGTAGGCGTCTAGCTTTAAGACCCAGGTATGCTACTTATTTTCAGGGTAAACTGGGGCAAGTTGCCTGATTCTCTGAGTTCCCATTACTTCATATGTGAAGTTAAGATGATAAAGTTCCCATAAAGTTGCTGGAGCATCCTACATGTTACTAGGACAGTAGTGGTGAACATTCTAGATGTCCAACAAGTTGTATTCCTCCTTCCACACCTTTCCTGAACAGGAGAAGTGGAAGCCACACTGTCCCTATATTCCAGCTCCTGAGCTGAGTCCTAGTTATGTGACCTCCCAGCCCACAGGAGCCACACCAAGTCACTGTGATCATATATGACTTTTTTTAAAAATGATTGCATCTCATTCCCATAAATGACCTCAAAGTTTTCTCTTCTTCAAGCTAATAATCATTCACAATTAAATAACATGGTGTTAAGGATAAAGATTCAGGCAAAGGGAGACAGAGAGAAACAGATGCAACAGATGGCTCCTTGATGAGGCCTGCGCAGTTCAAGGGTAATCTCCAAGGCAGGATCATACATTCCAGTTCTCCAGAAGATATTCAGAGAGAGAAATGGGCATACTAAGATAATGAGATAAAGAAAGAAAGACAAAAGTCTTGGTGCCCTCTACAGGGAGGATGGGTATAAGGAGTCCAGGAGAGCACACGCTCTGGACTCAGGCTCCTCTCACTGTGGTCTCCTCCTGGATGACTGGGCAAATTTTCAGACTTCTCAGATTCTCCTATTTTTCTCTCAAAATTGGAGAGGAAAATGACCCACTATTGTGAGGCCTGAGAAACATTAAGTATGCTATATGCCCAGCATTCTGCTGGCATGTAACAGAGTAATCAATTTCTGTCAATCTCTTGCTCTGGTCCTTGCAGGAGCCCTGTGCTTTGGAGCAAGTCTGGGAGTGATTGCCCTTTGCCATTAACTAGAATGGTCTGCCTGCTCCTGCTGTGCACCAACCACTGTCGAGCTCTATTTGCGCAGGGCAGGAGTGGTGGGAAGGCCAGCCGGAGGGGTACAACTGGGGAGGAAGACAGGGAGGTATGAAGCAAGAAGGATGAGAGGAGCAGGAGGAGCAGTTACTGAGAGGGCAAAGCAAGCCATTGAGCCAGACTTTTATGAGATTGATCCGGGTGGCATATGGGATTGAGATGGAACTCAGCTCGGAGATGTGTTGGCTACTCAGGCGGGTACAGCAAGAGGCCTGGGGCCAGAACTAGTAAGGAGGAAGAGGGTCAGTGAGGTCAGGCAAGTGTTCTCACTCCTATTCCTGACCTGCTCTTCTTTTGTCCTCCATTGCCACCCAGCGGAGCTGGAGAAGCAGAAAGGTCTGATGCGACCCAATGCCTCGCAGCCCGGAGGGGCCAAGGACTCAGTGAATGGCACGCTGGCCCGCAGCAGCCTGGAAGACACATATGGGGCAGGCGATGGGCTCAAACGGGGTGCTCTCAGCAGTTCCCTGAGAGATCTTTCTGATGCAGGCAAGTCTTTTGGGCCCCTGCTCTGGCTGGGGAGATCAATGACCTGGTGGCCGTGTCACTGACTGCCAGCCTTCCCTCCACCTACCACCCCTGCACGCACCCTGCCTTCATCCAGAGCCCAGGGCATCCTGCCACCAGGGGCCTGGTAGCCAGGTCAGAACAGGAGGAACCCAGGGTTTGGGCCAGGGAATGTGAAGTGGGACCTCACTCTTAACCCCTCTCTTGGGCTGCTCCCTTCTCCTTTCTTTCCTCTTCTATCTCTCCTCTACCACCTCTCCTCCTCCATCTCGTCCTTCTTTCTTGCTCCTCCTCTACTCTCCTCCTCCCCTCCCCACTTCCCCCTCTTCAATGGGGGTGAGGACCTAGGGGTATCTGTCCCTGGGTGGGACCCAGGCCTGGTGCCCAGCAGGGTGGGGCGGGGGGGCTGCTCTGACACTGGGCCTCCTTGCTTGTGGGTGCAGGGAAACGGGGGCGGCGTAACAGCGTGGGATCGCTGGACAGCACCATCGAAGTAAGTGCCCATTCCTGACCCACTGTCCTCTGCATGAGCCCTGCCCTGCTGTGGAGCCCCAGAGGAGGAGGGAATCTGTTGCTCCCCCTCTTCATGGCCGGGAACTGTGGGCTGCCTCTTCCAGCCAACCACTCTCTCCATCTGTCCTCAATTCTGTCTGTCCTCACTCTGCCTGTCTTTCCATCTGTCTCCCACTCTCCGGAGCCCCTTCTGCACCCAAGGGCGGACTCCAGCGAGTAGTGATGCCCTGGGAGTAGGGCGGTGAGAAACTCTTGCTCTCAAGTCCTGCTTTTGGTGCCTGAGCCAGTCACTGGGTCTCTGAAATTTTCCCTGCCTTCACAATGGGGAGGAAGAGGTGGCACTGCTACATCTCCCTCTCCCTGGTTGAGGTGCAGAGCAGAGAGCAGAGGTGACAGTCAAGCTCTGTGTGCAGGGGCAGCTCTTTGTGCAAGTACAGGACTGTCACTGGGTTTTCATCACGCGGAAGTGGGTGTGGGGTGGGTTTTCCTATCTCCCCAGGTCCACCCCTCAAGGACAGGGTGGATTTTAGGGTTGGGGGGTTAGGACACCAGGAGTGGCCTGACTTTGCCCCCTCCCCCCTTCCAGGGGTCTGTTATTAGCAGTCCACGCCCTCACCAGAGGATGCCACCTCCGCCCCCACCCCCGCCGCCAGAGGAGTACAAGAGCCAGAGGCCCGTCTCCAACTCCTCATCCTTCCTGGGCTCCCTATTTGGAAGCAAGCGGGGCAAGGGGCCCTTCCAGATGCCACCACCGCCAACAGGCCAGGCCTCTGCCTCCTCTTCATCTGCTTCTTCCACCCACCACCATCACCACCACCACCACCATGGTCATAGCCATGGTGGCCTGGGGGTGCTGCCTGATGGGCAGTCCAAGCTTCAGGCCCTGCATGCCCAGTATTGCCAAGGACCGGGCCCTGCCCCGCCACCCTACCTCCCACCCCAGCAACCTCCTCTCCCTCCACCTCCTCAGCAGCCTCCACCCCTGCCCCAGCTAAGCTCCATTCCCCCGCCTCCTGCCTCCGCGCCCCCTGTAGGGCCACATCGACACTTCCATGCCCATGGCCCAATCCCAGGCCCCCAGCACTACACCTTGGGCCGACCAGGCAGGGCTCCCAGACGGGGTGCTGGAGGACACCCTCAATTTGCCCCACATGGCCGCCACCCCCTGCACCAGCCCACATCTCCATTGCCTCTGTACAGTCCTGCCCCGCAGCACCCTCCAGCCCACAAACAGGGCCCAAAGCACTTCATCTTCAGCCACCACCCACAGATGATGCCAGCAGCAGGGGCCTCTGGGGGCCCTGGGTCCCGGCCACCAGGGGGCTCCTACTCTCACTCCCACCACCCCCAGTCACCCTTGTCACCGCACTCACCTATCCCACCTCACCCATCCTACCCACCTCTGCCTCCACCCTCACCCCACACTCCGCACTCACCTCTGCCACCCACCTCTCCCCATGGCCCACTGCACGCTTCTGGCCCCCCTGGCACAGCCAATCCATCTACAGCAAACCCCAAGACCAAGCCAAGCCGGATCAGCACCGTGGTCTGATGAATGGAGAGTGTAATCTGGGACCCAGGGAGGTCTGGGGGAGCCACAGAAGAGGGACATTGAGCCCTCTCTGCTTCCTCAGTTTTTCAAAATATATATAAACACATAGAAATGTCCTCCTCCCCACTTCCTTCCCTCCTCAGGACCCATCCTCTAACCTCTTCTAGTCTCCACGGGGTTTTCTTCCAGATTCCAGGATTCTTGCCACTTGAAGCCTGGGCACAGGCTCTCCAGTCCTGGCGAGTGGTGAGGACCTTTGGAGAGCCTTGTTCTCTTTTTCCGTTTTTCATCCTTGCCCTGTTTCCCCAGGAGGTCTAGCTTGGTGGATTCAGACCTTTGGGCTAGGGTGAGCTCCCTGTTGGCTCTGGTGAAGGAGGGGCAGGTGTCAGGAGCATTGAGGGTGAAGGCATCCTTCAGGCTCCTATGGCCTCATGAGCTAGAAGATATGGCCAAACATCAGCTGGTTCTGTCTGCACACTGACCTCAAGGCCTAGTCATACACCTTGATGGGGCTCTGCTTACCAGAGAACATGGACTGTCAGTGCACTCATTGGGTGCACCGATAGACCTACTTCTAGCAGTTCCCAGAAAATGCAGTGCTTCCTCTCTGGAACCAGTCTCTGCCCTCCCTCCACTGAGTCTCAACCTAGGCCTATAAGCTCCAGGATCTTGCCCCTCCTGATCAAAGTCCAGACATGTTTGGAGGGAGCAGAGAGCTCAGATCTGGGATGAGAAGGGCACTGCCCTCCCTCACCCATATTGCATGCCCCTCATTCCCTTCCACCTTTCCCACCCACAACTGAAGACAATGCACTTTACAGATCATACCCACACACACCTTATTGGGGCTGGGCACTGAGCCTCACCCCTGGGGAGACAGGCTCCCTCAGGGCCACCGGGAGCCCAAGATGTTCTTCCAAGACAGAGATTGATGCCATCAGAAAAGGGGTTGGATGCCTCAGTCCTCCTGTTAATCAAAATCTCCACTGCCTCTCCTGCTCTTTCCAGCCCTGTTTATTTATTATAAATATTTTTTTTACGAGCCCCAGTTCCTCTTCTTGCCACACATCCCCAGATACTTTCTCAGCTCCTGCCTCCCACTTCCTCCCCTCTCCTCCACAGGTTGCAGTCCAGACAGACAGACCCAGGCTGGATGAAGGGGCCAGGGGAGCCTGGGGTTTGGGGTGGGGAAGGGTAGCAGTGGGAGGGGCTGTATGGAGAGGAGCTGGGATTCAGGCATTGTCTCTTTTCCTTCTTGTATATAAGAATGTATATTTGATGCCTCATAAAAGACCTTGTGCTCACCTCCTGCCTCTGCCTCCTACTTATGCCCCCTCTCCCATGGTGAAACCCATAGAGAGAGAGGCCTTAGCTCAGAGAGTAAGGGACTAATGGCAAAAGCTCGGGCAACTGGGTTGGTGGGAGGCAAGGTTGAGAGAGAATTCCCTATATCATTTTGTTAATGGCTGCATGACAGAGCAGCCAGACTTTGTTAGTTGATCAAGTTCAAATTCTGTAGTTTCTGGGTTAAGGAGACAACTCAAGCTGCTGAGTCCATGCTTTGCCATGTGGAGTCCCAGGTTCAATCCTCAACACTGCTTGAACCCCCAAGAACAGAATGACCCTGAAGCACAGAACCAGGAGAAGCCCCTGAACACTGCAAAGTATGAGCCCCCGCTTCAAAGAAAATCAGGGCCAGAGCAAGAGTACAGTGGGTAGAGAGCTTGCTTGCTTTGCATGTGGTCAACCCAGGTTTGATCCCCAGCATCCCATATGACTCCCCAAGCACCACCAAGAGTGACCCCTGATGTAGAATCTGGAGTAAGTCCTGAGCATTGCCCAGTATGGCCCACAAACAAACAAAGTCAAATAAAATCAAACCCTTCTTTCTGGACACATTCCCCCAAGGAAAGCCTCCTATCTGAGCCCTTAATTTTGGGGATGATGAGATGTAGTATCTTATGCAGTTACGATGGAACACAAAAATTGCAATAAGGGAACACATACCAAGCTACCTTAGCATTTAAAGTAGGAACTCAGCAACTTAATTCTTTTTTTTTTCTTTTACAGATTAGATACTTCCTTCTCTTGCACCACCAATTCTCAACTTCCCTGGGACTAGTATGGTCTTTCACATGAGTCCTTCTATCCCCCAACTGTCCACATTTCTATCCTTAAGGATGGGGGTGGGTGGTGACCTGGACTAGAAAGCCAGGGGCTAGTTACTTTGTAAAAGTTCTGCACAACTTTAAGGATGCTCTTTCTGTTTACAGAGAGAGGATAGCCTAGAGATAGGCAGGATCTTTCCCAAGTCCACATAACAAGTCAGGATAGGGTTTCTTGGCCAGGTCCCACTCCCATCTCCTGAAAGCCAAGTTTTCAGCATCATTGATTATATCCTGAGGTTCAGCAGAGCCCAGGAAGGATAGGGCAGAACAGCGGCCCTTGGTTAAGGTCAGCAAGATTCCCAGAATCAGTAGTTAATACATTCTTCATATTGGGACCAGAGTACAGCGGGTAGGGCATTTACCTTGCATGCAGCTGACCCAGGTTTAATCCCCAGCATTCCATATGATCTCCCCAAACACCACCAGGAGTGGTGATTCCTGAGTGTAGAGCCAGGTGTAATCCCTGAGTACCACCGGATGTAGCCCCAAACCCTAAGAATAAGAATAAGAATAAGAATAAGAATAAGAATAAGAATAAGAATAAGAATAAGAATAAGAATAAGATTAAGAATAAGAATATTTATACCTTCTTGGAATCTGGATGACTGCCAGAGGAAATGGTTTGAATGCCCCCACTAAAGAGCAGATATAACCAGTGTTTTTTTCTTCCTCGTGTGCATGTTTAAGCATGGACAGCAACTGGCCATATAAAATTTGAGATCTCTGAGAGGACCAGACCTGAGCATTTTAGTAGACACAGATGCAGAATAAAATCTAATGAGCATTCTGTTTATTCCTTCCCTGGTGGACTGTGGTTGCTCTCCTGTCTACCGCCTTCTGCTCATTGTTGGTTTTCTTTTTCTGAAGCTCAGATTTTAGCACTCAGATCCTGATGTCATCACAGATTTGACTGTGTGTGGTCTTTTGGCAAGTCCTCTAGTCCTTTAGAACCTGCTCTTTCACCTTTAAAATGGGGGAGAATAATAACAGTTGCAGAATAATAACAGTTCTGTATGTGAAATGCCTACATCCTGCCAATGCCCAGTAAATTATTCTTTACTACTTCCAGAAACAAATCCAAACTCCTGTTTGGACAGTGGAGGTCCTTTGCTTTGTGGTCCCAGTCAATCTTTGTAGTCCTGACTCTCGTTTCTTGCCTACACTGGGCCATCTACTCACTGTTAAATGGCAATACTTAATGTGTAAATTCCCACCTCAGGGGTTTACCTGCACATTGCCCATCTACCAGATGTGCTCTCTTCAGTATCCCTTATGGAATTTTTTTCACTGTTGTGAGATGGCCTTAAAGACCTCATAAAGTGTGTTGTTTATCATCTGCTCTGAAGTCTTGCATATCATTATCCATCTTCCCCACCAGGCCTTAAGTTGCTTGCAGATAACACTGGGCTGATTCACCATTATTCCTCCAAAACATTGCCCAGCACTGTTTGGCATTGCACGGATGATACTAAATTTTCGTTGATTTGAATAAATAAATATTCTTTTGTCTTTGATTTGGGGGACACATCTGTCAATGATCAAGCGGTCTTACTCCTAGCTCTGTGCTCAGGGATCACACCTGGTGGGCTCAGGGATGCCAAGGATCAAATCCGGCTCAACTGCATTCAAAGCAAGTGCCCTACTTGCTGTACTATTGTTCCAGCCCCTGGATTCCCTATTCTTTTGTTTGTTTTGGGGGGCACACCCTGCGATGCTCTGGGTTTGCTCTTGCCTCTGCACTCAGATATTACTCCTAGTGGTTCTGGTGCATGGGGGACCATATGGGATACTGGGATCAAACTGCTTATGCTGCCTGCAAGTCAAACATCTTAGCGGCTGTAATATGGTTCCAGCTCAGGATTCCTTATTCTTTTTTCACTTTTTGGGCCACACCCAGTAGTGCTCAAGGTTTACTCCTAATTCTGCAGTCAGAAATTAATCCTGGAGGTGCTTGGAGGACCATATGGCATGCCGGGAATAAAATTCAGGTCAGCTGCGTGCAAGGCAAGTGCCCTACCCACTGTACTATAGCTCCACATACTCCTCCCAACCAGTTTTTTGTTTATTTATTGGGGGGGTACAGGGACACACCTGGCAGTGCTCAGGAGCTTCTTCTGACTCTGTGCGCAGGGATCACTCTTGACAGGGCTTGGGGAACCAAATGAAATGCTGGGGATTGAACCAGGGTCAGCCATGTGTAAGGGAAGTGCTTTAACCCCTGGGCTATGTGCTATCTCTCTTGTCCAAGAAAGAATGAGTTTTATTTATATGTTTTGGGGCCACACCAGGTGATACTCATATGTTATTCTTGGCTCTGCACTCAGGAATTACTCCTGGCAGAGATCAGGGGACCATATGGGATGCCAGGGATGGAACCCAGGTAGGCCATATGCAAGACAAATGCCCTGTCTGCTATACTATTACTCTGGCCCATGATTCCTTATTCTTAAAGTAATACCTTTGCATTTGTTGATTAATGCAACCCATGTACCAAGCTTTTTCTCTATTCTGGGACCTCTTCATACTTTCTCCAGCTCTTAATTTCTCTCCTTCATCTTTACCGCTGCCCCAAATACTGGGCTGTTCTTCATCCCCTATGCCCTCCCCGGAGACTCATCTTCCAGATTCTGGAAGTATTGTGGCTCCTTCTCTCCCCACTTTTTAAAGATCTAAAGACAATGGTTGGATATTTTTAAATTAAAAATTTTACTGGCAATCTCTTTGGAAATGTGGATGATGAAGTACAACACATAACATAGGTCAAAAGGACGAAGATCCTAGAATCTCACAGAATTCTTATCATTGACCAGTGCTGTCCAATAGGTCCATCTTTGATGATGAAAATGCCCTTTACTGGTGCTGGAGCAATAGTACAGCGGGTAGGGTGTTTGCCTTGCATGCGGCCGACCCGGGTTCGATTCCCAGCATCCCATATGGTCCCCTGAGCACCACCAGGGGTAATTCCTGAGTACAGAGCCAGGAGTAACCCCTGTGCATTGCCGGGTGTGACCCAAAAAGCAAAAAAAAAAAAAAAAGAAAGCCCTTTACCTGCACTGTTCCACTGAGTACTTGAAATGTGACCGGTATAACTAAAGGCCTGGATTTTTAATTTAAATAACCATATTGGATAGTGCAGGACAAGATCTTCATGAATGGACAGCCTGTCAGGAATAACATGGCCATGTAAATACAGGCACAGAAGGAAGCACAGCCTATATGGGGGTGCAATGCAGGGAAACACTTGACATGTGGTGGAGCAGAGAGGTCAGGGAGCATATTCTGGAAATTTTTCTTTAAATTCTTGAAGGGTGAATAGAAAATAGCCCGGCACAGAGGACATTTGTCAGAGGGAACAGCTTGTGCAAAGTCCTATAGGTATGTACGGCCATGCTTTTGGTTAAGTAGTGAGCAGAGAATGAGAGCGGGCACCCCAGGCAGCAGCATGGCATAGCTGAAAGCATGGAGATGGGCAGTCAATGCTTCCTCATTCCTCTTTTGGTAACAGTTTTTCTCAACCTGGTCTCAGGAGGAGCTAATGAGCCGGATGTACTAAAGACATTAGGCTAAATCATAAGTTACTCTTTCCCCTTTGTAGTGATACACTGAAACTATGTTGTATCCTCCTGTTCTAAGGTTTCAGTTACACTTGGCCAACTGGTCAGAAGTATTATGTTCCATAGTATATTTTTAGACAAACTGATACCATACTCATAACTTTTGTAACAGAGTATATGATTATAATGGCTCTACTTTATTATTAGTTACTATTGTTAATCTCTTACTGTGTCTAATTCATTGTTTACAATATATCATTTTATAGTTACATATTAAGCACAAAATAGACATTTACTTTTCTCTCCACCATCTATATATATAGAACCAAGAGTTCACACAGATGCCTTGGTAACTTGAGGAGGCTCTTAATCTGGGCCACCGGCAGTAAATGGTTCTCAGAGAAAGCAGTAAATGGCATGGGTAAAAGGGAATGGATGGCAGATCTACTTAGGTGACAGAACTCACAGCTCATCAGAACTAAAAGGGGTCCTATTTTCCAAATTAAAAGAGTGAGACAAAGTCCCTCTCATGCAGAAAATAGGAATGGGGTGAGTGTGATCAAGAACCCAGCCACACCTTCCAGGACACCTCTCTACCAGCTCCACTAAGACCCTTGACCCAGGCCATCTCAGTCTCCAGTCCAGAGTGAACTCCCTAATGCTTCCCATTTCTTAACCTCGATCTGCTCATATTCAGGTTTGTTCCCATCAAGATAAGAAACTTGGGAAAGGAACTTATTTCTTGAACACCTTTCTGTGAGGGATGGGAGGTGGATGTAGGGCACACTCAGCAGACATGGCTTTGATTTCAATTCTGACTTTGCCACTTACTAATTATGTTATGGGTAAATTTAAGTTTCCTAGATTCAGTCTCCTCATTTGTAAAACAGGAGTAACAATACTGTTTTCATAGCACCTAGCCCTTGATGAATGGCATACTGTCATCCCGTTGCTCCTCGATTTGTCCGAGCGGGCACCAGTAACGTCTCTCATTGAGAGACTTATTGTTACTGTTTTTGGCATATCCAATATGCATGGGTAGCTTGCCAGGCTCTGCCGTGCGGGCGCGATACTCTTGGTAGCTTGCCAGGCGGAGGAATCGAACTCGGGTCAGCCGCATGAAAGGCGAACGCCCTACCACTGTGCTATGGCTCCAGCCCTGATGAACGGTATTCATCATTATCACTAATCTTCGTTACAACCTGAGAAGAAGAGCTTATTTAGCCTCAGTGGGTGAATGAGAAAATCAGGCCTCAGGATGATGAGATATTTGGCATATCTCAATGGATGAATGTCAGATGGAGCCATATGTGCCTTAGTCACTACAATATAGCCAGAGTCCTGAAAAGTGCTTAATGCATAGTAGGAATTTAATATTTGTGGAGAATTGGCTTTGACTTCTTTAAATACTCTGTGTAGTTTCCATTTGCCTTTCCATCTGTCCTTAGATGTTTGAGCTAAGGACATCAATGAAGGCCATGAGAATTCTGGACTGGACTGAGCAGATTATACATGTGAAGAGTTCATGGTTTTACTGCAATATACACAACCTTGCCTATTTCCTTCCATTTCCTGGACAGTTGTTCATTTGGGTTATTCATCTTGTTTCTGGTGGGGAGTGACTAAGGTTTCCTCAGACACCTAGAAAACTAACAAGATGTCACTGAGAATTTATATTAATTGGGACAAGTTTCCTCACAAGACAAATGGGATAAAGATTCTAAATATTCAAGGTAATAAAATAAAATTATTTTTCATCAAATATATGGGCTCATGGACACAAAGGAAAATTTTAACATATTTTGACATATTGACTGTCAGCTCACAGAAATAAAAATAAGTTAACAGATTCTCAGGGCCGTCCAAGTACCAGGTACTGCATACCCATTCTGCAAGGCAGGCATTATCATCTCCATTTTAGTTTCAGAAGCTGGGACATGCCCAAGACACATAGAAGGTAGCCCCTCTGATCCCAGGGTGTGAATTCTCATCAATATGACCTGCTCCCACAGACAAGGTCTCCTTGGTTTAGTCCTAAAGGAGGAAGCATGATGTAACTAACTGGTACACAGCGTGTGATAAGGAAAAATTAACTAGATGAAGGCATGATATTCCATCTCCATCAAGCATAATTAACCAAGTTTATATGCACAGAAAACATTTGAAGAAAGCACACATTATTTTCAGTCAACGTGAATAGTGCTAAAATATGAATGAAACTTTCTTTCATTTTCTCAACATTAATTGTGCATCATACCAAGTGGTCACATGGACCCTGATCTTAAGGATTTCACAGCCTAATGGGGAAACACAAAATAAGCACTTTATAAGCATACACAAAAATTTTAATCAGCATACAGTGTTTAAACTATGTAGTAGTCCCACAACTTATGAGGAACAGAGGTGATCCTGAATGCAGTAGGTACCTGATGTATGGGTAAAATACTGGTTTGATACTCACTTATAGTTGCAATAAACCTATTCAGAAACTGCTCAAAATATATCACAATAGCAGTAGATGTCCACATAGTAGGTAGATATTTAATAGCATATGACAGGGTGTTATATACAATAATTATAATCAAATATACACATTTGATAAGTATAAGGCAGATTTCCATACATTGGGCATTAATAAGTACAGTTGCTAAACACCCAATAGTATGTGTGTGTGTATATATATATATATGCTTAATTTGAGAGAATAGATGCCACAATATGCACACTAAAGCGCATACAAAAACAGTTTCAAGTGTTCGTTAAAGTATTGACTGACGATGACACTTTGGGGGTAAGAATGAAAGTTCCATCTCTATGAATAAAACGGAATTAAATAAATATTTCCTTCCTCTTCTTGGAACTCAGGAGTCTAAAAATCCATAATCCCAGGGGGAGTGCGCAGCCTCCCGCCTTCCTTCTTTTAAAGTCCCAGATGTGTCATCTGTGAACGCTGGGAACCCAGTATTTTTCCCTTAAGCGGTACTCCAGCACAAAGAGCCGCTCGGCATTAAGAACCTGAAGCCACCTTCCGCGGGCCCTCACAGGAAAGACCGGTAGAAAAGGGAGAGGCTGTTGGGGCGGGGCTCTCGCAGAGCTGAGGTCATCGTTGGCGGGGGGCGGGGGGGGCTGGGGGGGGTGCCAGGGTGAGCCCACCAGCGACCAACGCCAGCTCCTCTTCCGGTCGGTTTTCACAACGCGCATGCGTAGCACTGGCCTTTAAACGTGCAGCGTCGGTCCACCCGGAAAAGGGATCCGATATTTAATTGCTAACTTGCTCTTCCGCCGCTGGAGTGGACTATTTGTTTTTAGTCTGGGAGGTGCCTTTGAGTTTCCGCTTCCAAATAGGGAACCTCCACCAGCCTATTCAGCTCGATTCCAGCGGGACGAAGGCTTCCTAGGCTTCGTAGCTTCACTCCCAGGTAGACGAGACTCGGAGGAACACCCCGCGGAGGGATTCGGTTTGTTGTGGTGAGAAAGTGGAGGGGGGGGTGGGAGACGCTGACAAACCAAGATGGCGGCGGCGGCGCTGAAGGCCGTGGTTAGTGGGAGCTAGCTGTGGTGGGCAAGGCTGCGGCAGTGGGGAGGCACCGGTTGATACTGGGGCGAATGGAATAGGCGAAGGATCGGGAGCAGCTGTGCTAGCCGGAGCCTCTCCGAGCGCGACGGCCGCACGCCCCCTGGGCCCTCTGGCGGGCGTCGGCTGCTCCGTTTAGGGCCTAGTTTCCAAGCAGTGCCTGGGCTTCATACAGAGGCGGCCGCCATGAGTCCTTAAGGGCGCACCATGGAGCCGGGGTCCGACGACTTCCTCCCGCCGCCGGAGTGCCCGGTGTTCGAGCCCAGCTGGGCTGAGTTCCGAGACCCTCTTGGCTACATCGCGAAAATCCGGCCCATCGCAGAGAAGTCGGGCATCTGCAAGATCCGCCCACCCGCGGTAAGCGTGGGGACCTTGGTCGCCGGCACGAGGGCGGGGATGAAGAACTAGGGGAGCTGGCAGAGCAAAGCCTGCGGGGGAGAAAGCGTGAGGTGTGGGGAATTGGGGATGGCTGGGACCGCTGTGGATCCGGCGAGGGTCGGAGAAAGGATGCGGAGGCCAGGGGTCCTCTGGTGGAGGTCTCCATGTGACTGGGAGCCAGAAACCCTCCTCTGACCCCCCCCACCCTCCTCACCTCCTTCCTCCTCAGCCCGCGCTACAGAATCACTCGGGGTGAGGTTACAGACCGGGATTCTTGCTGGGCAGGGGAGAGTTCACAAAGCCACCCATGTAATTCTTGGTGATCACCTGGGGCAAGGCACTAAATAAAGCCTTTCCCCCATCTGCTGTCATCGCTGCTCTTAAGGCTGGCAGTGTGGTGTAATAGAAAGACCCCCAACTCTGGAGAGAGGCAGATCTGAGTTCCAAACTCCACTCTACAGCTTACCAGCTGTGTGACCTTGGACAAGTAATGTAATTGCTAAACTGGTGAAATGGATCCCATGAATGTGCCTTTCGAGAATTGGATTAACAGGTAGCGTCTGTAAGTTGCAGGCACTAGCTAAGTGGTAATTATTGTGACTATGAAGATGTTTGATGTGGTCATTCATTTGCCCCTATGTGAGTTGACTCATATTTACTCACACCCTGCCAGGCCAGTAGACCACTCCGGAAATCAGTCGCACAGGGAATGCTCTATTTGTCTGGCTCCCTTGAGATGAGTTCAGAGAATTATTCCCTGTTATCTTAGTTGAAGACAATGTCAGGGTCTTTTCTTCACATCACTCCCTTATAAAGAGGTTTGGACCAGTCCGCTTGGGGTTGGGGTATGAAATGTTATTTCTACTCTGCAAATCAAATGTAGCAAGTTCCTAGAAAAAAAATATCTTGAACTCCCAGAAACAGATTGGAGCTTGGGAGATTCTGAAAGTATTCTTACAGAGAGCACTTGTTCCAGGGAGGTCAGCAACAAAGGGCATAAATGATATCTTTGCTCCTAGGCCTGGCTTCAAGCCAGGAAAAGGCTGCCCCCAAAGGCTAGGATAGGCTGCTGCTTTGCCGACATGGAGGAGAACTATGTGCCGTTCACTTATCACTTGGGATTCCAGGATCAAGAATTGCATTTGTCTGTAAGAGGGCATTTTTAGTGGGTTGAAAGGGAATGGGAAGCCTCAACTGCCACCTGAGGAGGGCGCTGCAGGCTTCCTTACTGAGTGTTTTCTGTTGCTCAGCCACAGATCTAGCTGGTTTCAAATGGATCCTCTGGGAGGTATTGGGTAAGCTGATTTCTTCCTTGTTGGAGCCTGGCCACAGATCTCTAAGGTATCCTTGTCCATGGTGAGGGAGTGGCAGTGGGTAGCGAGAGGTCAGAAAGGCTAGTAAAAAGGAGAGGCTGGAGTCCTAGACTGTTTTCAAGGAGGCACTCCCGAAGTGCTCTGATAGACCTGTGTGAAAGAGAACTGTCTGACTTGGGAGAAGGGAGTGGGGGGGTGGGGAGAGGGAAGGCGGGTGTGGGTGGATAGAGATAGTTGAACCTAAATTTCTATTTTTCTGTCTTAGGCTAATCTAGACAGTCTGGCTTTGTGCTGGTGTTACCCTTTCTTGGAGGACCAGGAAGGGGGAAAGTGACGCATATGCTTATGTGTGTCTGTGTGTTCTTGTCTGTGTCTGTCTAGTGTTTGTCCTGCAGGATCTATTCTTTGTTTTGCTTCTTTTGCTTCCCTCTTATCCAAGAGACTGAACATTTTTGGGTTGGCTGTTTTCTTTCTATATAACTGTTCCTAGGCCAGCATTCTTTAACCTGTGAACTGATATCTCTCCTACATACTGGGCCACAGACCCACAGTTATAACCAAGGCAATAGACGACTGGTTTTGAACCATTCTACACCTGTGAACCAGTGGTTGAAGCCCACAGTTCTAGGCCACCTTTAGGCATCTGGGCCTTTTGGATGGATTTTGAAGACCACTCAAGTAGTACTTGAACCAGGGTGCGAACCCATATGTGTATGGGATATTTTTGGGTGGATGCTTGTAAATTGGAGCTTTGCCAGAAGAAAGGAATCGTGTTCACAGGGAAGAAGGGTAGGAGAATATTGATATCCCGGAGTAGACCTGGGGGACCTTGGAAGAGCCTTACTTTCTTTACCAGGTAACCTTATCTCTTTATCACCATCATGATAATATTGACATAGTATTCGACACAGTAGGAAGTGACTGAGTGTAGGATGGGGAGGCCCATAGGTTTTAGGTAGAACCAGGCACAAGAGTTTTCTGGGCCTTCCCTAGCTATCTGTCACACCTGCAGCTCTGGCTCTATGATTTTAGCTTTGCCATCTCCTGTCAGGTTGCTTGGTCTTGCACTTATTCCTTTTTTTTTGCTTTTTGGGTCATACCCTGTGATGCACAGTGGTTACTCCTGGCTTTGCACTCAGGAATTAACTCCTGGTGGTGCTCGGGGGACCATATGGGATGCTGGGAATGGAACCTGGCCGGCCATGTGCAAGGCAAACGCCCTACCTACTATACTGTCCTTGCACTTATTCTTATCTAGAGCTTGATTGAGCAGGAAAGGAAGGTGCCTGAAAGTTTGGGGTTTGAAAACCATACCTGGCTCAAGTGTGCTACTTGATGGGAGATCAGAGGACCTGGGGAGCTTGTGTGGGTTTGAACTTTTCCATTTTAATTTAATACCCCCACCCACTGGTGTCCGCTTGAACAAATCGATGAACAACGGGATGACAATGTGACAGTGCTACCCCCACCCACATGTGCTCACTGAACTCCAGATGTTTGCTCCCTGCTTCTTTTGGGGTAAAGAGGGGGGAATAGTATGATGTGTGCATTCAAGTATTAGTCTTTCTGACCTTTTTTTCTAAAAGCAATCATGCAAAAAAGCCAACAGTTTTAGTCTCTGTACATGTGTGTATGCGTGTATGTGTTGTATGTATATACAGACTCCAATAGACACTGAGTCTTGAACCAGAGGTCAGAAGATGTGAGTTCTAGATGTAACCACTAATTTGTTACATGATTTTGAAGAAGTTACATTTGTTCTCCAGTTTCACTGTATCCATTGGTAAAACAAGGACTTTTGTGGTGGTTACTATAGATTCTTTTTACCACCGCAGCAGGAGCCAAAGCTATGGGAAGGAGAGGGCTTTGTGGGAGGCCTTGAAGGGAAAAGCACTGTGCAGATAACCCTTTGTGTAGAACAGAATGAGATTTAAGACCAACACTTTAATTATTTTCTCCAAATATCCCATGCCCTTCCTAAGTCCTCTGTTTTTTTTTTTTGATGCCACAGTTGGGCTTCCCAGCACTTCAAATCCGTATCTTATCTTGGCCTTTGCTTCCCTCTCCCCCTCTTGATCTACTGGGCTGGTATATGAGAGCGGACTAACCAGAAGCCTGTTGATTCTTGTTCCCTGTTCTAGCTTTTCCCTGGGGTGTCTGACTCAGGCCCTTTAAACAGAGCATACATTAAAGATGAATACTTAGAATTCTGCCAGAATTAGAGCTGAACGACCCTCTATATGTGACTGGTTATTAGTTTTCTAATCTGTCTTGTTAGAAAGCCAGGGCAAGAATTCATCTTCTGGCTTGGAGAGATAGTTCAGCGGGGTCAGCCTTGTATGCAGCTGACCTGGATTCAATCCCTACCACCTCATATTATCCCCAGAACCCTTCCAGAAGTGATCCTTGAGTACAATCGAATGTGGCCCAAAACACAAAATTTCCCTTTCCATTTTGCAGATGAGAAAACGGGTTCACAAAGGTAAAATCCTATAGCTTGTAAGTATTGGGGTTAGGACACGAATTTGGGGCTTTGGCTCCAGGTCCTATGTGATTTCCAAGATTAGTATTCCCAAGACTCTCTGTCCTCTAGCACATGCATTGAGGATGTGAGCACATGTTGGTTTGATGAGAGTTTGGTGTCAAATGTTTCAGATTCCATTTCCCTAATTTTTCATATCTTTGTACTGAACTTTTAGGAGAGACTGAAGTTTGTCAGGGCATATGCATGGGTCTTTGGGTGTGGACAGCCAGATATCTGTTTTGAGTGGGTGATGGGTTGGGTGTTTGTCAGGTTTACAGGTCTGCAAAGGAGTGAATGTTGTGCTGAACTGTTTTTGGTTCCCTCTGTTACTACACTATACCACATTAACCCAATTCCTTTTTTCTTGTCTTCCCCCAATCCGCCGCCCCCAGGACTGGCAGCCACCCTTTGCTGTAGAAGTGGACAATTTCAGGTTTACTCCTCGGATTCAGAGGCTGAATGAACTAGAGGTGAGAAGACTGGCAGCTGGTGGCTAGGTTGGAAGAATGGATACCTAAGCAGGATCATTCCACTACCTTCATACCTTCTGTAGTTAAAGGCACTTTACCTAATTAGGCCTTTGTTCTTTATTTTAAAGTTATATGAAGGACATGGAAGAAACTTTAGAGCTTTGAATATAACCAAGAACAAGGCATTTGGCATCTCTAAAGCTGGGGATGTTACTTTCTCACAGAGATTTAATAATACTGAAGTTCCTTTCAACTGACCTACCCTACTTATGTCAGCAAAAGGGAAATTAGGACTGGCTGAGGTCCTTTCTTGCTTGGCTGACTGAATGTGGCCTCATCTATTTATCCACAGCCCCATGCCTTCCTTCTGTGGTAGCTGGTAGTATGGGAGATGAGGTGGATGAACAGGAACAATACAAGAATTAGTTCTGTGAAGGGTAGGTTGATTATAAAGTTGTGCTGGTAGAGGCTCAGGGAGGTAGGCTTTTTCCCTCTCTTTTTTGCTGTGTATAGGAAGTCCAGGCCCTTTGCGTGTATAAATAAGGTTAGGTTCTCCACATAAGACTTACGAGTGTCTAGGGCAGGGTGAATTATCAGGTTCTACACAGTAGTAGAACCATGTGTCTTGCATGTATGAGGCCCCTAGTTCGATCCTTGGCACTGCATGGCCCCCTGAACACCTCCAGTTGTTGCCCCAACATCAGCTGGGGAAAAGAATCTGGGAATGTGACTCAAGTGGTAGAGGGACGCATTGAATTCAGTACCAGACATTCTGTGCCTCCACCAGCATCATTGGGTGTCTTCCAGGTAGCCCCGGAGCTTGCCAGTCATGGCTCCTTTGATAATAAAGAAAGTCCTGAGGTAATGAGAGTGGGTGTCCTAGGTGAGGCCTGTACTTTCCCATAAAAGATGTAGGTTAGATGTAAGCAAACAGTCCTTTTCCTTACTGTTTATTCATAAGTCTTAGTGGTTGTTCAAGAAGAGAGAGGAAGGGTTGAGTACTATGCCCAGCTCATTCTCCTGGACCAGTCTATACCTTTTTTCATCTATGACCCCCTTCCAACATGTGTCCTTCCTTTGGCTTCCTGTCCTACTGGGTACTCACTTGAAGGCCCAAAGGGAGCCATATGACCCTGGTTTGAGAAATACTGTTCCAGATCACAGTTCCTTAACCAAAGAACTATTGAAATTTTGGGCCAGATAATTTTTGTTTGTTTGGGGGCCACACCTGATGATGCTCAAGGTTTACTCTTGGCTCTGCACTCAGGAATCACTCCTGGCAGGCTGTGGGGACCTTATGGGGTGCCAGGAATTGAACCTGGGTTGGCCATGTGCAAGGCAAGAGAACTATCCACTGAACTATCTCTCTGGCCCCAAGCCAGATAATGTTTTTTTTTTTCAGTTTTGCGGTCACACCTGGAGATGCTCAGGGGTTACTCCTGGCTCTGCACTCAGGAATCACTCCTGGTGGTGCTCAGGGGACCATATGGGATGCTGGGGATTGAACCCAGGTCTGCCACATGGGAAGCAGGTGCTTTGCCCACTATACTATCACTCTGGCACCTGCCAGATAACTTTATTATAGAGGGTGGTCCTATGTATTATAAGATACTTATCAATATCCATACTTCATATTTTGTAGTTCAGCATATTGGCATTGCTAAATGCTTCTTGGAACAAAAATCACCCCTCATTGAGACTACTGTTCTAGAATCAGACTAGGTGCTTTTTGGGTCAAGGCAAAAATCATCTTGTAGCGGGTACATGGTCCTTCGAGAAGTGAATTGAATGAGGTTTAGCTAGGGCACGGTGTACCTAGGATGGGGGTAGGGTCAGCTTTTCTAGAGATACAGTGGTGGCTAATGAGGAAAAAGTATAGAGATGAGTTGAAGGTTGGAAAGCTAATGTGTTGTATAGGGAGTGGTGTTCCTTGCCTCTTAGGGTTCTTATAGCTAAGGAGCCATTGGTTTCTTAAGTGTATCATAATGTTCCTCACTTATGAAATGGAAAGAATTGTCCTTGTTTCTCCTAGTAAGATCTGAGCAAGGTAGTATATGGTAAAGACCAATTCTTCCTAGAAACAGGGCCTATGGGTGATTAGGAACTTCAGTGATTGAGTCCTAGTCAGGTTGTTGTGGGCTTGATGCATTAGAAAAATCTTTCACTGAGAGTCTAAGGGAGTTTAAGGGAGCACAGTACATGACAAATTTCTAGGATCTTTGGCCTATGTTTGGTCTAGAGTTCACAGTGCTAATTCAGTATACTGTCTTTTAGTTCTTGAGACCATTTTGTCTCTAGCATGCTCTGTCACACTTCAGGTATCACAGAAATGAGTTTCATGGTACATAAGCAGTGGTACTCTTTCAGAGCCTTTTTTTCTCTGAAATATTCCTAGAGCTTTTATATATCCCTGGAATTTCCCAAGAGCCTTCACTATTCCTCTCATAAGTCTACCCTCAGGAGTAAGTGGATTGGGTAATTTTTTTTGCTTTTATAATTAGAAAATGGGCCCAGAGAGTAGACTGACTTATTCAAAGCTATACAGTATATTAGTAGCAGGGGAAAAGCTAAAATATCAGCCATTTGACCTCCAGTCTCTTAGTACCTGCTTGAGGAAGCACTGCTTTGGAAAAGACATACACATTTTTGTCAGGGAGAGTGAAAGTTTATGTACGTAAAGCTTTGACTGTTGTGACTTGACTGCTTTGGGGCCTTAGGCTTATCCTGTTGATTAGAAGACAGCAGAGATAAGATGGAAGTGGGTTTAGCACTACCTGGAGTTAGGGATTCAGTTGAGAGAGACTGAGATTGGACTGTACCCTTTGACCTCCCATAAGATTAGGCCAGAACCACAGGGACCATGTGGAAGAGGCCAGCTTTTTTGAGTCTGTCTTCTCTAGGCCCAGACGAGAGTGAAACTGAACTACTTGGACCAGATTGCCAAGTTCTGGGAAATCCAAGGCTCCTCCTTAAAGATTCCCAATGTAGAACGGCGGATTTTGGACCTCTACAGCCTCAGCAAAGTAAGAACAGGTTTTTCTTAAACCCATCCCCATCTATACCCTAATGCTCTTGGTATTCTGGGAACTCACTTGGTTTAGATACTGGACCTCTAGGCTGTAGTAGAAGTGCACAGCTTGATAACACAAAAGCTCTGATAGAACTTTTTGGCATCTCTTACTGAGATTTGGTTGTGAGTGGTTGTGGTGGGAGGAGGGGTAAGCCTCCAGTGAAACTATTCATTGCCCTTTCTCTAGGTCTACTTTCTCATGTGTACACACAGCACATCCATATTCCTTTCCATTTCTACTTGCAGATCGTGGTGGAGGAAGGTGGCTATGAAGCCATCTGCAAGGACCGTCGGTGGGCTCGCGTGGCCCAACGCCTCAATTATCCACCAGGCAAAAATATTGGCTCCTTGCTGCGCTCCCACTATGAACGCATCGTTTATCCCTATGAGATGTACCAGTCTGGAGCCAACCTGGTGGTAAGGATGCCAGACTTGGGTGGAAAGAAGCTTCCTCCCAGATGCAGATTTCCACACTTGCTTTCAATGAAACTGGCTCAGTAGACTGGAAACCTGGGACCCAGACTCAACCCTTTTTATTGTTTTTGTTTGGGGGCTATAACTGACAGTGTTCAGGGCCTATTCCTGGCTCTGCACTCAGGAATCACTCCTGGTTGTGCTTGAGAGACCATATGAGTACTGGGTATTGAGCCCATGTTGACCACATGCAAGGCAAGCACCTTACTCGCTGTACTATCTTTTCAGCCCCACAACTTGATCCTTTTCTAATGGTATTTATTTTCTTTCCATACTACTCAGAGTCATAGGTATTAAAGTTATCCGTGTGGTAGCCTGTTTTTTGTTACAAGGTTTTTATTTATAGAGGAATTCAGAAGGGGGAGAGATCTGGGAAGAGATGAAATCTGATTTAAGTGGGGGTGACGGTTTTGGGAAAGATGTTTAAGAGGGGATAATAAGCAAAGGCAAGAGAACAATTTTCAAAGTGTCTGCTAGTATCAGTTGTAAAGACCAGTTAGACAGGGCCTATCTTTTGGTTGGATTAGGGGTCCAGAGGGGTAGAACCACAGATTTATTATTTAGTGGGTGTAGAGAGACATTCTTACTGTTGGGGACTAGACCCCATGTCCTGACCCCTTGCCCCTTACCTGCCCCCAGCAGTGCAATACACGTCCATTTGATAATGAGGAGAAAGACAAGGAATACAAACCCCACAGCATCCCTCTTCGACAGTCTGTGCAGCCTTCCAAATTTAACAGCTATGGCCGGCGGGCCAAGAGACTGCAGCCTGATGTGAGTACTTCCCTTCTTATTTAGAGCTTTGAAGATGGAGAGACTCCTCTCCTACCTTTTGGCCAGAATACTACTTCCTGTTCTATTCTTTGTTCTCTCGGTTCCTCTGGGTTCTCCTAAGCATTAATGTGCCTCTCTCTAGCTTCACTTTTGCTCTTTTCTCTACTCTCAGCTGAACTCTAAGCTGCGTCTTGATCTTTTCATACAATAACCTGCCAATCTTGCTTGCCTGCCTGATTTAATTTGCTCAAAAGGTAGAACTCTTTTTTTTCTTCTTACACTATATGTTAGCTTCAAGCAGAAGTTTATGTGTCAGGCATTCTTCAAGGCACTGGGACTATTAGAGAACAAGAGAGACACTTTCCCTGGCCTGACTGAAGCATGTGATTTAGCAGATCATATTATTCACTGCTATTTATTGCTAGTGCCAAATAGTGTTAGATTTCTTTTTACACATATTTTTATCCTTCAAATACTTTGTAACTATAAGGTAGAAATTAACATTCTTATTTTGCAATTGTGAAAATTTAGATTCTGTCTCATTTTTTTCCAAGTCCAGGGGTAACCTCAGTCTCCAAAAAGCAGCTCTGAATTATTACCCTGGCTTGCCTCTGTCATAGCCCATGCCATGAGTTCAAGTGACATATAATCCAAGCTATTTTTTCATTTAGAATAGGACAGTCTGCCCCAGATGGCAATGTTGATTGTTTCTTTCTTTCTTCTCAGCCGGAACCCACAGAGGAAGACATTGAAAAGAATCCAGAGTTGAAGAAGTTACAGATTTATGGGGCAGGCCCCAAGATGATGGGCCTAGGCCTCATGGCCAAAGATAAGAATCTGCGGAAGAAAGGTAAGACCTGACAGATTGGGACAGTTTGAAGGGTGGCTTTACCTTGGAAGAGGAGGCAGGGCCCTAACTGTCATTTAGAGCCATTCTTTTCTCTCTTAGATAAGGATGGGCCTGAGTGTCCCCCTACTGTAGTGGTGAAGGAGGAATTAGGTAGTGAGATGAAGGTGGAGTCAGCCTCACCCAAGACCTTTCTGGAGAGCAAGGAGGAGCTGAGTCACAGCCCAGAGCCCTGTACCAAGATGACCATGAGGCTGCGGAGGAACCACAGCAATGCCCAGTTTGTAAGTACCCAGCCTTGACTTCCTAATGTTCTGCTTCTTATCCCTTCAACAAGCATTTCCCCAGTATGGCACTGGGATGAGGTTGCATTAAGCAAAGAAATGGGCCTGGTGCGCCCTGACATCAGGTAGTTCACTTAATTGGGGGAAAAAGGCCAACTCACTTGGAACAAAGAACAAGAAAGGGTGATCAAGTACTGTCAACATGAAGTGCTGGAAGGGTCCAGAGAAGGAGACTGTCTCCATTGCTTCAGGATAAAGGCTAAGATTCTCATTACCATGCATGATCCAGTCCCTGCTGACTACTAGCCTCATTCCCCAGCACTGCCCACCTCACTCCTCTGCTATAGCCACACTGAACTACTTGTAGGTATGTTCATTTTTATCCTGAGATGTGCCATGCTTTCTTTCCTCCATCTTTTCACATGCTGTTTCTCTGCTTGGAAGAGTTTTTTTCTGCCCCACTGCTTTAGGTTTCAGTCAGTTCAATTAATTCCTTCCTCAGACCTGTCCCTTTTTACCTTCAGATGATTTGTGTGCTTCCTCTTCTAGTCTCCCACAATACCGTGATAGCTGCTAGCTTCTTTTGGTGGTTTCCATACTGCCCTTAAATTTACGTGAACAGGGACTGGAGAGATAGTACAGCGGGTAATATGCTTGCTTTGCAAGCTACCAACATGGGTTCAATGCCCAGCATCCTATATGGTCCTCTGAGCACTGCCACAAGTGATGCTTAAGTGCAGAGCCAGGAGTAAGCCCTGAGCATTGCTGGTATGGCCCAAAAATGAAAACAAATTTACATGACCGTGTTTTTTTTTTTTGAGTAATGTTTAGAAGGAAGATATCATGTGGTTTTTAAAAAAATTCTTTTTGTTTTTTGGGTCTTATTTGGCAGTGCTCAGGAGATGCTCATGGCTGTTCTCATGGGAGTTACTCCAGGGACTGCTCAGGGAACCATAAGTGGTTGTGGGAATTGAACCTGATCATCTCATATGCAAAACATGTGGTCAGCCCTTTGAGCTATTGCTCCCATCAAATACTAAATCTTATTCATCACTACTACAGAGTATTGAAGACATAAGTGTTCAGTGAGTTATTAAACGAATAAAGATGAGGATGCAAGATTCACAGAGTATGTTAACTAAGTTAAACTCCAGACCAACCATGACTACCTATGCAAAGTCATAAATAGTCCAATCAGCAAATATAGCAGGTTTCTGATGGAGGTTTCTGTGAACTGGAACATTATATAAGAGCCTGATATTTGAAGGCTGGACAAGGTAGGTAGATAACCATTTGCCTCCCTTCCTTGACAGATTGAGTCATATGTTTGCCGAATGTGTTCTCGAGGGGATGAAGATGACAAGCTCCTGCTGTGTGATGGCTGTGATGATAACTACCACATCTTCTGCCTGCTCCCTCCTTTACCTGAGATTCCCAAGGGTGTCTGGCGGTGCCCCAAGTGTGTTATGGCGGTAAGACTTTCCCAGCCCCAGTTCACGTGTGTCTGATAGGATATCTTTGCCTTTCTCATGTATTCTACTTCAGAGCAACATAGTTCACCCACAGTTGTACATTTCAGGTGCCTGGGGCAGGGCTAGGTTGTTCAACACCTTGTCAGAAAGAAGCGGAGACAGCTTTTGTTTGTTTCCTCTGAAAGTTCTCAGACCACCTGGGGAGAAGAAACTGATGATGGAATAGATTGCTTACTGGTGTATAATCACGTGCTAAATTGTGTGTTAGAAACCCTGAGTATAGAAGTTCAAAGGAGAGAAAAATTACATGGGCAGTTATTAGAAAAGGTCAAGAATGAGATTTAGAAGATATGGATATAAAAAGTATTGTTCCTTTAATTTCCAAGGTTTTAATTCCCCCTTTTTTGGAAAGCTTGGGGAATAAATAAATAAACTACATCTTTCACCAGCTACTGACAACCATTTTTAGCAGCCAGGTATACTTTATTCTCATGTTTTTGTTGTTGCATATATAAAATTATCTTTAACGTGGGACCTTGTGTATTTTTGTTTCTTCATATTTATTTACTTTTTCACGGACATGGTGTATTTTTAATGTAGGTTTTCCATCATGTGGATGTAATGGGTGTAATGTTTAGTTGTTGTTCTTTTGTAATAAATTGGTTTGTAGAGATGTAGACTTTATAGTCCATTGTGGGCAGACATTTCCATACTGGGGCATGGAGGAATACAGGAGTAAAGGTATACCCAAAGGGAGTTTGAAAACAAAGGGAGACTGTCCCTAGTTTAAGGACAGTGAGGAGAGCTGCTGAAGCATTAATGAGGGCTAAGAGACCTGGGAAATCTGCTGGGTCCATTTCATGAACGTCCTACTTTCACCCGAATGTTGGTGCTCATTCACATTCTCTCTGGATTTCCTAAGAGGAGATGTTGATGTTCTCAGATGGTTATTAAGAACAGGTGCGTACATGCACATGCACACACAGATGAGGAAAGAGACAAGGGTAGTGCTTTGATAGTGGTGGAAATTACATTGGGGAGGATTCAGGTACCAATAGTTTCATAGGCAGTGAAGCCTGTTACTGGGCTGAATACAGCTTTAATCTGAAGCCGTTAATGTAGGCATAAGGTAAGGCAGAATCATATCTTATGAAGTAGTCTAAAGAACAGCAGTAGTGCATGACTTGACACTGTAAGTTGGTGATTCATTTCCCATCATTCAAGGTACTGAAATGTTCATTGCCATTGTCGCAAGCATATAGTTTAAGTCTGAGCATAAAGGAGCTTTCCCAAGCACCCTATATAAATTCAAATTTTAGCTTAAGAGATAAAAATGGTGGAAGAAAAGCATACGGTAGCATATTTAAGTCAGTGGGTATAGATAGTAATCCTAAAGGAAGAGAAATGCCTGTGGGAAATACTAAACCAGCTGAAGTGGCAGTAGGAAAAGATGGAGCTAGAATATAGGCTTGCCTTTGTGGCCCTCAGTGCAGACCTTGAGCTTTCTTCTCTCTCTCTCCCCAATGTATGCCACCTCAGGATTCTTCACCTATTACCTCTACCTTCGTGACACTTCCTTTGTGTTTCAGGAGTGTAAGCGCCCTCCTGAAGCCTTTGGCTTTGAGCAGGCTACCCGGGAATACACTCTGCAGAGCTTTGGTGAGATGGCCGACTCCTTTAAAGCTGATTACTTCAACATGCCTGTACACGTAGGTGATGGAGGGCTAGGATTGGTGCTGGATGGTCTCAACTTTCCTTGGTCAGGGGAGCCAGGAAATAATGAACCTGTTCATCTGATCCCCTTGTTCCCCAGATGGTGCCCACAGAACTGGTGGAGAAGGAGTTCTGGCGACTGGTGAACAGCATTGAGGAAGATGTGACCGTTGAGTATGGGGCTGACATCCATTCCAAAGAATTTGGGAGTGGTTTTCCTGTCAGCGACAGTAAGAGGCACCTAACTCCTGAGGAGGAGGTAAGTGTTTATTTGTGTTTATGTCAGCAGTGTGATCCGTGGCAAGTCATTTAGTATGTAAAAGACTCAAAATTTGTTGGATATGGGGATACTTAAACTTATATTACATGGTTGCTATGAGATTTAGATGAGATGAAGTGTTTAAGGACATAGTCAATTGTTTGGCTTGATGTATCCAACCATGAGATAGGCTATTTCCTTGTCTGTAAAATAGGGGTTGTGTCTACCTTGCAAGTTTGTTATAAGAATATGATGTATTATATGTGTAGGAAGCATAAGGATCCAGGTCTGCTTCATGGGAAGGCAATGTTTGTTTCACAGGCAGGCTTTAAATTTGCAGGAGTTTTGGTGGGTGCATATAACTATAAATCACCCAGAAATTAAATTGAGATTTTCTCTGTGTGGTGGAAAAGGAAGGTCTGCCTGTGTTTCTTAGATGAGAGCTCAAAATTAAGGTTCCCTAGACTAAGGATTTCAGCTCCTTAGTATGATACTTATGCTAAGGGTTGACCTGACCTGACAGGAATATGCAACCAGTGGTTGGAACCTGAATGTGATGCCAGTGTTGGAGCAGTCCGTACTGTGCCACATCAATGCAGATATCTCTGGCATGAAGGTACCCTGGCTTTATGTGGGCATGGTCTTCTCAGCCTTTTGCTGGCATATTGAGGATCACTGGAGTTACTCCATTAACTACCTCCACTGGTGAGCTGGGGCCCTGGGGAGCCAGGGAGGCAGTCAGGGTGGGCTTTCTCAAGACAGTGGATGGTGACCAATCTCTGTGTCCCCTTTTTGCATGAACAGGGGTGAGCCGAAGACCTGGTATGGGGTACCCTCGCTTGCAGCAGAACATTTAGAAGAGGTGATGAAGAAACTGACTCCTGAACTCTTTGATAGCCAGCCCGACCTTCTGCACCAACTTGTCACCCTCATGAATCCAAACACCCTCATGTCTCATGGTGTGCCGGTGAGTGTCCAGAAAGTGGGAATGGGTAGAAATGATATGTCTGTGGTGGTGGTTTTCATCTGGAATCCATCCCTGCTCCCTTTCTCATTCCTATTCTTAGTTGGACTAAGAATAGAATATCTCTAAAAGATACACAAATAACAGTGGCTAGGTGGATACCCAGTGTGATGGTAAACCCTCTATACTTTGTGTTTAAAAAGAAGCGCTTTAAGGATGGCATCCTCTCTGCATTTCACCTAGCAAAGAGGGAAATTGGTACAAACAGGGCAAGACACATCATTTCCATTCATCTTTTAGCCATAGCCACATGACCTCACATGACCACATTTATAAGGAAAACTGAGAAATGTGATTCTTATTCTGGATATATAGACTATAAATTAGAGATATGAAAGAATTAACAATGAAATTAGAGGTATGAAAGAATTAAAAATGAATACCAATGAACAGTTATCAGTTTCTGCCATACTTTTCAAGTTATAACCCTTCCTAGAGCAGTGAGGTCTTTTTGCTTACTTAATAAGTCAAAAATTCTTTGTTGGTAATCTGTTTCTGAGGGGACTGGAGCGATAGTGGGTAGGGCATTTACCTTGCATGCAGCCAACCCGGGTTCGATTCCTCTGTCCCTCTCGGAGAGCCCAGCAAGCTACCGAGAGTATCCCGCCCGCACGGCAGAGCCTGGCAAGCTACTCGTGGCATATTCAATATGACAAAAACAGTAGCAACAAGTCTCACAATGGAGACGTTACTGGTGCCCTCTTGAGCAAATTGATGAACAACGGGATGACAGTGCTACAGTGCTACAGGTAATCTGTTTCAACATATAAAGTGTACTATATTAAGTAGTACATTTTTAAAGTATAAGATGGGTGTGGGTGTGTGCACATGCATGTCTCAAAGAAAGGTAAACTGAAAAAAAAGTTGAACCCAGAGTCTTGAATTATCCTTCCGGTGGAGTTTTCTCATACCCAGTAAAGATTTTTGTTGTTTTTGGGCCACACCTTGCAATGCTCAGGAATCGCTCCTGGCAGTACTCAGGGAATGATTTGGGGTTCAAGGAATTGAATCCAGTTACCCTCCTGCAAGGCAAGCACCCATCCACTGTACTGTTGCTCCTATTCCCTGATAAAATACTGGATATTCAACCTGGCTTATCTATAAGGGACTTTATATTTACTGGGAGTTTTTTGCAATGATAAGCACCAACCAAATTTTTGGTGTGCATCTTAAAATCTCATGATTAGTACTGAAGAAAGAGGTATTAGTACATCCTCCATCTCTGTTTTAATTCTTATTTTGTGCTAATCTTCTCCAGTTTCACTCACTTAGTCTTGGTTGCCCTGCCATATAGTTCCATATGTGGGACATGGTAGGCATTCAGGAATATTGTCTCCTTGAGAAATCCTCGGACATTGTCTATTTAACAAGGTTATTGGTTCTCTTGATTTTCTTACCTTCATTTTGTTTTGATATACTACACACTTTAATATTTTTGCACTTTTTAAATATATATTTCAATGATATTTAACCAACAATTGAACTCCTTAGGGGAATTAGAGGAAGCATCCTCAAATAGTTCAGGCAACACTCCTCCGCTTTGTAGGGAAGAGTATCATTTTACCTCCACCCAACTCTATTTAAGAATTACCAAAATTAAGTCCATATATTAGGAAGAAAAAGGGCCTTTCCAGTTCTGCTTTTTACAAATAAACATTGGGTCTGACCTTCCCTTGGATTCCTTTTTTCCTCCCTGATCCAGAGTCTTCGCCAGTAATGTTAAGGAAATTTTTTAAGAGTAGAAAAAGAATTCTCTTTAGTCCTTTTTTTTAAAGACTTGTTTATTTTATTTTTTATTTATTTTTTAAATTTTATTGAATCACTGTGAGAGTTACAAGCTTTCATATTTGGGTTATTTTTAAAAGCTTATTTTAGGGGCTGGAGTGATAACACAGTGGATATGGCATTTGCCTTGCTCTTGGCCAACCCAGGTTCGATTCCCAGCATCCTATATGGTCCCCTGAGCACGCCAGGGGTAATTCCTGAGTGCAGAGCCAGGAGTAACCCCTGTGCATCGCCAGGTGTGACCCAAGAAAGCAAAAAAAAAAAGTTCATTTTATTTGCTTTTTGTGAGGGGAAAATGCACCTCCCAAGCCGTGCTCATGGAGCCCAAAGGACACTGCCAACATTACTTGGCCAATAAGGTAGGTCTGTTTATGGTTTGGGCCTGAGGATGCAGAGCTACATGGGATCTGTGGTGGCCGACAGGTAATAATATCAGGGTCACCCCAACTAGGGTTTGAACTTGGGTGCCAGACCACTTGAGTTGTTTCCCAAGTCCCTGTATTACAGACTTGTTTTAAGCCATCCCTGGTATTGCTCAGGTGTTACTTCTGGCCTGGGTATGGTGGCTCCTGGTGGTGGTCAGGGCCCAAGGCATGCAAGGGATAGAATCCAGGTTTCCTGCATTGAGTAGCTCTGTGGCCCAAGTGCTTCCACTTCCAAAGCATTTTTTCTTGTTTATGGCTCACCAGCTTCTCTGGCTAATTGCTGCTTCCTACCTCCTGGATTTTGCACAGTCCTTCAGTGTCTTCAGATGCCTTCGGTAGAGGATTGGGGGGACATAGGGGAGGTGTTTCATTCTAGCAGGCTACAGTTTAGCCAATTAGAGGTCCCTAAGGGCTATCTTTAGCTCCTCCCCCTTTCCCTTTTGTGGGAGATGGCTTTTTCTTTTCAGTACTCTTTGTAAGTTCTACAAATTTAATTGTCTGGTACTGGGCTATTTAAACTTTTTCCTTTCACTACTCTTTTTTTACCTAAGAAAGGCAACTGTGCAAGCACTTCCAGGAATAACTATTATGTTTTTGGTTTTTAAATCTAATTTTGGTTGTTGCACATTCAGAAACCTTTTATTTTTGACAAAGTTTTCTGAAGCCCCCACATACAGTATGTGGGACTGTGGTTCACAATTTAAGAAATTCTGACCTATAGCAGTCTTTCTCAAAGTGATGCCTATTCTCCACCGCCTTCAGGGGTGTCACTGCATGATTCAGAGGAACTATAGTAGCTGAAGATGCAACTGGAGTTGGAGGCAGGGCACTTTCTGTTTTCTTAAAAAAGGAAGGTAGTTTGAGTGTGGAGAATGCGCTAAGTTACTATGTTTTCGGAAAAGGGGGCCTTAGCCTAAATAAGTTTTGGAACCCCTCTGATCTAGAGCCTAACCTCTTAAACTGTGGGTTGTAACCCCATATGAAATCACATAACCGAATGTGGAGCTGTGCTTCCCCCCATCCCCCAACCCCTGCAATCCTTTAAAAAAATTATAAAGCTATTTCTAACAGAGATCCCAGCATTTAGTGTTTCAGCTCCATCCAAGCCAGTGTCAGTGTCCCTCCACTGATGACCTAAGGTTTCCTTCGTCCTCACCTGGCTGCCTTAGCAAACTCATTAAAAGAAAAATTATTGTAGTTAGGGTCACATGCTTAACTAGTGTTGACTCATGGTTTTGATACCTACTTACCTCACCTCTAAATTACCAAAATGTTCAAGACTCTTGATCTTTCTGTTATTGTCAGTTTGCCTCATTCCTTGGCATTTTCATTTCTATAATCCAGAGCCAAGGGTTTACCATTATTTGATACCATCATTTGTCTTAAATTAATTTTTATGTTTTTGTTTGTTTGTTGAGGGGGGCCACATTCAGAAATGCTCAGAGGTTACTCCTGACTCTGCACTCAGGAATTAACTTCTGGTGGTGCTGGGGGAACCATATGGAATGCTAGGGATCAAGTCTTGGTTAGCCCTGTACAAGGCAAGCGCCCTGACCTGTTGTAATAGTGCTCTAGACAAAACGTTTATGGTCTGTTATCAGTAAATGATTTGTATACCTATATATCTAGATGTCATGTAAAAATTTATGGGGGAAGAGGGCTCTTGAATGCAAAATTTTAAGAAACCATGGCCTAGTACATTGTCTTTTCCTTTAGTGTGTGTTAAACAAAACAAAACAGCTAATTCCAGCTGAAATGTACAGAATGTATAAAACACATGTCGAATTTCAAGATTTGTTATGAAATAAAGGATATAAAATTATCTCACTAGTACTTTTGTATGTTAATTGCTCATTGAAATAGTATTGATACATTAAATTAAAATACATTGAAATTAATTGTACCTGCCCCTACTTTTTATATAATGGTGGCACTTTTAAAATGTAAAAGTATGTATGTAACCGGCATTATATTTCTGTTGGACAGTGCTTATCTAAGATGATTTTTGCTTTATTTTTTTGTTTTTGGGCCACAGCTAGCCAATTCCTGGCTTTATGCTTGGGGATCATTCCTGGTGATGCTTAGGGGTACATTTGAAATGCCAGGAATTGAAACCTATTTGGCCTTATCCACTGTATTGTTTCTTCGGCCTCTAATTTTTGCTTCCTTACTACAAACTATCAGCGTATTTTTAAAGGCTTTATTGCAGTATGATATACATACCGTAAAATTCACACTAAGTGAATTCACAGTTCAATGAATTTACAAAGTTATCATCATTACAGTTCAGTTTTAGACTCACCCCTAAAAGATCCCTCATGCCTTATGCAGTCACTCTCCTTTCCAACCTTTCTTTTCAGGCAAATGTAATCTGCTTCTCTTTTTGCCTTTTCTGGAGAGTTAAAATGAATGGGATAATGTGGTCTTTTGTGTCTTTCAGTTAGCATGATCTTTTCAAGGTTTATCCATGTAGCATGTTGTTAGACATTCATTGCTCTTTACGGAGAAATACTGTCCCATTGTATGACTATACCACATTTTGTTTTTCCACTTATTAGTTGATAATAAAATGACATATAGATCATTTTTAACAGCTGCAGAATGTAAGGAAAGGTTTTCTAAATAACTGCGTAGGAGACACAAGTGACATTGACAAAATGAGGTGGTGCAGGTTGAGACAAAGGGTCAAAAGCATAAGTTCTACTTTTGACTGTGCTCCTTAAAATTTGTGGGACTGTTTTCAAATCTGTAAAATTTATGGGCTAGTGCTATATCATTTAGTAAATATTAAAAGGTTGTTATTGCAGTCTTGATTTTCACATTTACAGTATTACATACTACTAGAACTCCCTGTCTATGAAGGCCAACGACCTTCTTCTAGGCAAGGGTGAGATCATTTCTAGGAAATCTTGTACAAATGGAGAGACCTAGAGTTCCCAAACTAAATGGCTCATGTTGGATCAGAGCAATAGTACAGTGGGTAGGGTACTTGACTTGCATGTCAACCTGGGTTCATTATCTGGTATCCCCGAGCCCTCTGGGAGTGATTTCTGATCACTGAGCTAGGCCCTGAGCGCACCACCAGGTAGGTGTGGCTAAAAGCAATTAAAAAAAAATGTCTCAGTTAGATCACCCTACAATGAAGCTCACAGTAGTCTTCAGAGCTTCTCTTCAGCCTAGTCATCTCTTTAGTATAAAAGTATAGGGCTCACTGCACAGTCATTTATTTAGATTGTATTCCAGATTTTTTGCAAATAAATGGGGTGCAGCCCTTTTTTATTGTGCATTACTAAAAATGGTATGGCAGGCAGTGAGAGATAGTATACAGCCACAAATTAGTAGACAATTAAGGAATTTTTTGCATTTAAGAGCAAAATAGAACCAAGCAAAAGAAAAAGAAAATAGGAGGAACAAGGAGAAATAAACTTAAGGTGAAAAAGATGGAAAGTAAAATCTCAGCATCTTAACAAATAAGGACAGGATATTCTTTACAAAGAACATAGAACAAAATGGGGGCTGGAGCGATAGCACAGCAGATAGGGTGTTTGCCTTGCTTGCGGCCGACCCGGGTTCAATTCCCAGCATCCCATATGGTCCCCTGAGCACCGCCAGGAGTAACCCCTGTGCATCGCCAGGTGTGACCAAAAAAAGCAAAAACAACAACAACAACAACAACAAAAGAACATAGAACAAAAATCAAAGCTCTTATAAATTAAATGAAGATATTTTTAAAAATTTAGTTGAAAAAAATCTTTCAGAAATAGAATAAACAGATGAAGATGGGAAAAGATAGAGAATTCATCTCGGTAGTTTAATCAAATAATAGGGGTTTAAGGAATGTGGCTCAAGTGATAAAGCATGTGTATTGTATGTGTGAGGCCTCCAGGTTTGATCCCCAACACTTAAACTAAAGTTAATGTCCCCTTGTATTACCTTTAAGTTCCCTGGCACTGCAACAACAATAAAATTCAAATGATAGAGTTCAGAAGGAAGGACCTGAGAGATAGCTTAGTGGGCTGTGCACATGTTCTGCATACAGGAGTCCCAGGTTTGATCCCTGGCATCACATGGTCCCTTGAGCACCACTGGATGTGGTTGCTCTGGAAACAAAATGAATAGCAGAAAATTGACCAGAAAGGATTGGACATTGTCAAGAAAGGCAGGAAGTCACTTTTTTTGGTACCTCCCAAACTGCTCAGGATACCAAGGGGCCATTCCCAGTAATACTTGACCAACTGGGCCAGATGGTGTGTTTAGTGCCAGGGTTCAAACTCAGGTCCTAGAGTATCCTAGGCCTGACCACTGAGCCCTCTCTGTCCCTGGGAGATATTTATTCTGGGTGGGTGTGCTCATACCCAGTGTTACTTGTGGGACTTTGCAGTGCCAGGGATCAAACCTAGGCCCCAGGCAAAGCAAATCTAGCCATTTGAGGTATTGTCTCAGCCAAATCACTTTTGATACAATCCAGAGTTATGTTTTAGGGTTGATACGGTAAATGCCAGAATTGGCTCTGAGGAGTAGAGAATGATAAGGCTTGCTGATACCATAATATCTTATAGAACTTTTTGAAGTTAAAAAGAAATATTGTTGCCGGAGTGATAGTATAGTAGGCAGGGTGTTTGCCTTGTACATGGCTGACCCGGGTTTTGGGCCCCAACATCCCATATGGTCCCCCAAGCACCACCAGGAGTAATTCCTGAGTACAAAGCCAGGACTAACCCCTGAGCATCGCCAGGTGTGACCCAAAAAGCCAAAAACAAAAGAAATATTAATAAATCTTGGCCAGCTTAATAAAAGCCGATATGCTTAATTTTTGTAAAATTACTAGGGAAATCGCAATATTTTAGTATGTACATTTTTAACTTTGGGTTGAAGTGTTTGATTTGTTAATACAAATAAAATTCTTGAGTCTAGGGACCAGTGATTATTTTCAGAGTGGAGGGTCTGGAAATCTGTATTCTCTGAGACTTTCCTTTGACTCCTTTGAGGACTCTGAACTCAGATCCAGTTTTGTAGACTGGAAAATCTGTCTCACTTACCTTGGTTTGCTTTTCTTTCTCAGGTTGTTCGTACAAACCAGTGTGCAGGAGAATTTGTCATAACCTTTCCCCGGGCTTACCATAGTGGCTTCAACCAAGGCTACAACTTTGCTGAGGCTGTCAACTTTTGCACAGCAGACTGGGTAAGTTTAAAGCTTTGTATGTTAGACTGGCAGGGAAAAGCATCAGGTCCTGGGAAGCTGAGTATGCTCCAGATTTGACCACATTCAGCTTTGAATCTGTCTACAGTTGCCGGCTGGGCGCCAGTGCATTGAGCACTACCGTCGACTGCGGAGATATTGTGTCTTTTCCCATGAGGAACTCATCTGCAAGATGGCTGCCTGCCCTGAGAAGCTAGACCTGAACCTGGCAGCAGCTGTGCATAAGGAAATGTTCATCATGGTGCAGGAAGAGCGGCGTCTACGAAAGGCCTTGCTGGAAAAGGTGGGTGGTGAGGAAGATTAGGTACCCTAAATTGGCAGAGGTTGGGAAAGCATAAGTATTGCCAAGAACTGGAACATGGAGCCTCTAATCTTGGGGTGTAGTGAAAAGAGCTGGATACATTGGTATTAGAAACCATGTTCCATTCTCATTAATTTACTTTACTATACTGAGCATATCCTATCTGACAATGGAGATCATAATAGTGCTTATATTTTTGGATAGATGAATGGTTTTAAGGTTTTTGTTAAGTAACTGCCTCATAGGAAGTATTATATTACTCATCATTGTATAAACCAATAAGACAAACCAGCATATAAAACCTCCAATGCTGAATAGCTGAAAAACTTGAAAATTTCATGGACTCACTTTTTCACTTTTTTGGAGGTAAGGGTGTGTGTGGCACACCTGGTAGTGCTCAGGGCTTACTCCTAGCTCTGCACTCAGGGATCATTCCTAACAGGGCTAAGGGGACCATATGGGATGCTGGGGATCAAACCTGGGTCAGCCACATGCAAGGTAAGCGCCCTACCTAACTGTACTATCACTTTAGCTCCATATTCTCACTTGGTAAATGCGAATAATACCTAGCTTGTGAGTTGATTGTAAAATTTGAATAATATTGATCACTGTGCTTGTAGCATAGCAGCTATTATTACTGGAATAGCTAATAAATGACAAAGAAAAATTGAAATATGAGTTATTTCTTGGGAAATTTTATTTGACTACATTCAGATGGTGCAGTAGCTCAGACTATTAGAATAGTTTTACCAAGTAGTTCTCTTAGAGATTTCTCATCTATGTCGATTCTATGTGTCTATGAGTCGACTGATTGCTTTCTTAAAGCACCATACTACCTAATTAGGGAATTAACTTGGTTTCTTCGAGTGGTTGCAAAGGAATTCTGGCTTTGAGCGATCTTTTACTACCTATGAATAATAATTTTTGTATTGCACTGCTCACTTACAATGTTTCTATGATAATGGGGTAAGTTGTAGCTGTAATGTTTAGAAGTTTAGGAGCTGTCAGTCTGTGCCATTAATTGATGAGCCAGCCCCTGGGCTCTCCCTAGCTTTATTTTGTCTCTCTGGTCATGTTGCTGTTAAATGATGTGACGGGGCTATGCCATATTACCAGAAGAAATCAGTGCACGATATAAAGATTCAATTTTCTCATCTTGACATTCATGTATCTATTTTTTTTGCTTTTGGGGTCACATCTGGCGATGCACAGGGTTTACTCCTGGCTCTGCACTCAGGAATTACTCCTGGCGATGCTCAGAGGACTATATGGGATGCTGGGAATCGAACCTGGGTCGGCTGCGAGCAAGGCAAACACCCTACCTGCTGTGCTATCCTCCAGCCCGACATTCATATATCTTTAGATTTAAATATCTGTAAAATATGATGAGTTCTTTTCTGAGGAGAGAGCTCATCATTTGTATCCTATTATCAGAGGATTCCATGATCAAAAATATTTTTTTTCTTTTTGGGTCACACCTGGACATGCACAGGGGTAACTCCTGGCTCTGCACTCAGGAATTACCCCTGGCGGTGCTCAGAGGACTATATGGGATGCTGGGAATCGAACCTGGGTCGGCTGCGAGCAAGGCAAACACCCTACCTGCTGTGCTGTCCTTTAGCCCCGGCATTCATGTATCTTTAGATTTAAATGTCTGTACAATATGATATGAGTTCTTTTCTGAGGAGTGGGCTCATCATTTGTATCCTATTGTCAGAGGATTCTATGATCAAAAATATTTTTTTTCTTTTTGGGTCACACCTGGACATGCACAGGGGTAACTCCTGGCTTTGCACTCAGGAATTACCCCTGGCGGTGCTCAGAGGACCATATGGGATGCTGGGAATCGGACCCGGGTTGGCTGCATGCATGACAAACGCCCTGCCTGCTGTGCTATTGCTTCAGCCCCCCAAAATATTAAGGGGCTTTATCTAAGCTTAGAGCATCTCTGGCTTTTGAGTTAAAATTGACTGCACTCAGATTCTTCAGTAAGTTATTATACTCTCTCTGAGATTTAGTTCCTCCTTAGTGAAATGGGTATCTGTAAGATGGTATCCTTATCTGAAAGTAAGTATTTATTGAATTGAACATTTTTTGGTCTCCCAAGCAGTGCTGAGGAGTGGTCCCAGCCATACTTGACTTGGCTGTGTAGGCCTGAAGGTTTGATGCTTGGCATCCACCAGAGTCACATCCAGAGCTGTTTGAGGGACCATGCAGTGCTGGGATCAAACTTGGGGTTTCTGTATACAAGGCTTTTGAGCTATTTTCCTCACTCAATGTCTTTCTTGGTGAAAGCCATTCCACCGGGGATGAGGTGATACCTCATTGTGACCTTGATATGGTCAAGTTAAGAACTGGTGTGATGAATCTGGTGCGACCTGACCCTGATGATGATGGTGATGTTGAGCATCTCTTCATGTCCATATCGGTCATTTTCTTGTCCGTACAGGTTCCTGGGCCATATTTTCATTTTCGGTTAGATCTTTTGTTACTATTTTTGTTGTATGAGTTGCTTATTTTGTAACCAGTTAGTAGTTAAGATAATTTGCAGATGTTTTCTCACATTTCATAGATGGCTTTTTTGTTTTGTTATTTGTTCTTTGCTCTCCAGATACTTTTATTTTTATGTAGTGCCACTTATTTTTTGCTTTTGTTGCTCTTGCTTTTGGTGTCATTCCAAAACACATTGCCTAGACCAATATTAAGGAGTTGTTTCCCTATGCTTTATTCTAGAAATTTTGCTGTTTTAGGTCTTAGATTTAAGTTTTTAATTCATTTCCAAATTACTTTTTCATAAGCAGTTTAAGAAAGGGGTCAGTTTCATTCTTCTGTATATTATCATCTAGTTTTTTGCCAACATTTGTTGAAAAGATTATCCTTTCCTATTTGAGTGCTCTATAATACCTTATATAGTGTTGGTTATCTGTGAGGGTTTCTTTCTAGACTTGGTTTTGTTCCATTGGCCTATGTGTAGTATAGTTTGAAATTAAGGTAGGTAATGTTCAACTTTATTCTTCTTAGGGTTTTTTATGATTCTACTTATTATGAGTTCCAAGATACTTTTATGATTTATTAATCCTCATTACCAGTCGGATGCAGATGGTACTTTATCTCCATTTTACAAGATATGGGAACTGAAATTAGTATTTTAGGGGGGTTGGGTTGGGTTTGTGTGTGTGTGCATGTGCATGTGTGTGTGTGTGTGTGTGCGTGTGCATATGTGCATATGTGCATGCGATACCTAGCTCAGGGCTCACTCCTGGCTCTGAACTCAGGGATTACTCTGAGCAGGACTTGGTATCATATGGGGTGGTGGGGATTGAACACCATCCACTGGATGTACAGCAGATATTCAGTCTGTTATACTATTTCTCGGACCTGATGCACAGAGGTTTAAATGATATACTCAAGACCATACAACTAAGACGTGCCATTGAGATTTGTAAAGTACAATGCAACCATATTGTGCAGTATTAGGTATTAAAGTCAGTATAGAAGACAATTGTTCTACTCAAAATGTCCCCTTAAAATCCTAAAATTTGGGCTGGAGAGATCATATAGCCAACCTTGGTTTAATCTTCACCACTGCATGGTCCCTGAATAACACTGCGGGTGACCCCTGAGCACCACCTATTGTGGCCACCAAGCCCCCCAAGATCATCACTGTCATCACGTTGCTCATCGATTTGCTAGAGCGGGCACCAGTAACGTCTCCATTGTGAGACTTAGTCGTTACTGTTTCTGGCATATTGAATACGCCACGGGTAGCTTGCTAGGCTCTGCCGTGTGGGCAAGATACTCTTGGTAGCTTTCCAGGCTCTCCAAGAGAGGCGGAGGAATCAAACCCGGGTCAGCCGCGTTCAAGGCAAATGCCCTACTGCTGTGCTATCACTCCAGCCCCCCAAGATAATAAAATTCTAAAATTTGTTACAATGTATAGCATTGTTTTTCAATTATTCCATTTATTTTAATTATTTCCCTCTATTTTTGCAGATCAAGCAGATGAAGTCTCAGTTTAGGTTTGGAATCTGTGTTATTAAAATTTTAAAAATGTATCATTAAACACTGGTTACAAGCATTCAGAGTTGTATTTCTATAAGTCATACAGGTGTACACAGTATGTGTTCCTACTAAGCAGCTGACATAATGCATAGAATACAGTGCGTACTAAATCACTAGAAGTCATTGTTCTTCTCTAGTACTAGGCCTTTGACTTGGCCACTCCCATATTTTGGTGTCTTTTTGGTGCCTTAGCCCACCACTTTCCTTACCTTCTCTCATCCAAAGAGCCCTTTCAGCTATCTTACCTGATTTTTTCTTCCTCTTGTTCCTTTAGGTTTGTGATTTCCCCACTTTAGAGGGATTGAAGTTTTAGTTTTGGGGAACACACCCAGAGGTGCTCCAGGCTTACTCCTGGCTCTATGCTCAGAGATCATTCCTGGTGGTTCTCGGGACCATATATGGTGCCCAGGACTGAACTCAGGATGGTCCTATGCAAGACAAAATACCCTACATGCTGTATTGTTGCTCTGGCCCCTAGACTCTGAAGTTGTTTTCTTTTTTGTTTGTTTTTGGGCCACATCTGGCAACGTTCAAGGATTATACCTGGCTCTGCACTCAGGAATCACTCCTGGCAATGGTCAGGGAACTATATGGGATGCCCGGCATCAAACCCAGGTCAGCTGCTTGCAAGGCAAGTGCCTTGCCTGCTGTACTATCTTTCCAATACAAGTCTGAAGTTTTTAGAGGTAGTGTGTTCATTGGAGTTTGGTTTTCTGCACAGCTCTCCATACAGATTTGATTCTCAAGTGGAGTGGGGCTTAATGGTAGCTGAGATTAGGGTTTCTCTGGCCTCGTTCTGGTTCTATATACAGATCTTTGCTTATGATGGTGTTACATCTCAATAAACCTAATTTATCAAACATCATTGCTTAGTCTACACTACCTTAAATAGACTAAGAACACTTAATAGTAGCCTACAATTGGCAGGATAACCTAACAAAGCCATCTTTGTAATAGTGTTAACTTTATCTCATAATTCATTAAACTACATGACATGGTTTACTAAACTGTTGCTCACTGCCACTCCCCAGCATCACAAGAACCTTACCATAAAATATTTGCCTAGGAAAAGATCAAAAGTCACAGTGTATGGTCTCTACTCAATTTATACTGTGTTTGTAAAGTTGCACTGGAAAGCTGGACTATCATATGTGAAAAATTGGGCAATTATAGGTCAAATTATTTTTAAATTGAGATTGTAATATGCATGTGTTGGTATGCCCCTAGGGTATCACAGAAGCTGAGCGAGAGGCTTTTGAACTGCTCCCCGATGATGAGCGTCAGTGCATCAAGTGTAAGACCACATGCTTCTTATCTGCCTTGGCCTGCTATGACTGCCCAGATGGCCTTGTTTGCCTTTCCCACATCAATGACCTCTGCAAGTGCTCCAGTAGCCGACAGTACCTGCGGTGAGCAGAGGGTTAACCTGGAGGAATGGGGTTAAGGAGGAAGATAATAGAGCTGGACTAGATGTGCTCCTGCCCGCCTTCTTTCCCCAGGTATCGATATACCTTGGATGAGCTTCCTGCCATGCTTCATAAGCTGAAGGTTCGGGCCGAATCCTTTGACACGTGGGCCAACAAAGTGCGAATGGCCCTGGAGGTGGAAGATGGGCGGAAGCGCAGTGAGTGATGGGGGGATGGAGGGACTCCACAGGCAAGTTCTATTCCCTTCTCTTAACAGAGCTTCACCCTCTTCCTTTGTCTTTACTCAATACTACTTACTCCTTACTACTCTTTTCTCTCTCCAGGCCTTGAAGAACTGAGGGCACTAGAATCTGAGGCCCGTGAGAGGAGATTCCCTAACAGTGAGCTGCTACAGCGATTGAAGAACTGCTTGAGTGAGGCAGAAGCTTGTGTGTCCCGGGCTCTAGGACTTGTCAGTGGCCAGGAACCTGGGTATGGTAGCATGAGGTGTTGGGTAGAAATAGCCTACTGAGAATCCAGTGTCTAGGAAAAGTACTACAAAGGATGGATTCTTGAGTAATCATGATACAGACTGGACTTCAGTAGGAAGTGGATAAACACTGCATTGTGAGGTGGCCTGGGAAGCATTCGGAAGGGAGACAGACCAGGCAGTTACAGTACAGAATAGACCCTCAGTGCAGTGGAAACTACAAATGCTTTTATTTTATTGGTACCTAGAGGAGATTCCAAATATGCAGAGAGATTTTTTTGTGCAGCAAGTAAGTTATATTAACCTGATAGCTTTAAAGTTCATGGTAGACAATGGACTGAGAATTCCATCTTTTCTTGGCATTGGTTTCTAAATTTCACCCTCTGCACATATCAAGTGGTACTCTCTTCTGATTCTTCTTGTCACAAATAAGCTCCTGTTATTAAGACCCTTCCTCTAATCTGGGTGGTTTTTCCTGGGGGAAACTGTTTAGTATAAGAGGTCAAGTTAGGCTGGAGGAAAGGTATTGGGTCTGAGCAGAGAGCTGTAGGGAGGGTACTGGATATGAACTTGAAACCCCACATGTGAAACTTCCATAGCCCCCACAGGATACCTGGTCTACAGATGACCCTGGATGAGCTCCGGGCTTTTCTGGATCAGATGAACAACCTGCCTTGTGCCATGCACCAGATTGGGGATGTCAAGGTGAGAATGGGTGGGCTTGAGTGCTATTGAGGGATCGGGGATTGCGGAACTCTGAGCAGCAGGCCACTGTTGGCTCCCTTAAAAGCTTCAAGTATTTGAGCAAGACAGGATGCATATTTTGGGGCAGGGGTGGAGTGGGAAGAAGATGAGAGATAGGAGGCAAAGGTCTAGTGAGTGTCTTTTAGAAGTAGAATTGGAGGGAGGGGATAGCTGGCAAGGGTATGAGTACGGGCTGCAGAGTCAGGGAATGTTTCCTGGTGGAGGTGGAAGAGGAGATGGAACAAACAAGGTTTGTGAGCCTGAAAAACTGAGTCACATTCAGTCAGTGAAATGAAATAGAGAGGGACCGGAGTAGCAGTACAGCGGGTTGGGCGTTTGCCTTGCATGTGGCCAACCTGGGTTCAATCCCTAGCATCCCATATGGATGCTGAGCACTGCCAGTTGTAACTCCTGAGTGCAGAGCCAGGAATAACCCCTTAGCATAACTGGGTGTGACCCCAAAAGGCCCCCCCTATAAAAAAGAAATGGGATGGAGAAGGCAGTGGACAGCAAGGTGAGCATAGGTATTTGTGAGAAGGGCAAGCACAGCAGAGCATTTTTGGGGTAGAAGGTCTCCTGGTGCTATAGTTTAGACTCCTACGGGGGCATAAATACAACAGATTCCTGGCCCGTTTCTATTAAGAATTTACAAGAATCTATATTTTAATAAGCCTCCCAAAGTATATTTGAGAAGGCAGTGAATGTTAGGAACCACTGTCCTAAGGCTTGGTGGAGGAGAGTCCAGCTATGTTAGTCTCTTTCCCAAAAAACTAGAGGGTCCTAAGGTAGGTGGGGCAAGGGTATCTGTAGCACCTCTTAACTGGTCCCACCTGAGGAATTTGCTCTTCATCCTTTGTCCCTGTAGGGTATCCTGGAACAGGTGGAGGCCTACCAGACTGAGGCCTGTGAGGCCCTTGCCTCACTGCCCTCTAGTCCAGGGCTTCTGCAGTCCCTGTTGGAGAGGGGACAGCAGCTGGGGGTAGAAGTGCCTGAGGCACAGCAGCTTCAACGCCAGGTGGAACAGGCACGGTGGCTGGATGAGGTAAAGCGCACGCTGGCCCCATCAGCTCAAAGGGGCACCCTGGCTGTCATGAGGGGACTATTGGTTGCGGGTGCCAATGTGGCCCCTAGCCCTGCTGTGGATAAGGCCCAGGCTGAGCTGCAGGAGCTGCTGACTATTGCTGAACGTTGGGAGGAAAAGGCCCACCTCTGCCTGGAGGCCAGGTAAGTCCAGCCTCCTGCATTCCCTCTTACACCCCAACCTTCAAAGAGAAGCTAAAAATGATGCTCATGAGTGGCTTTGGGCAAGACTTTCCTCCCTTCTTTTGTTCCCTTTAGAAAAAATGTAACATAATATGTGTTTATATATGTGTTTTTAATATCATAGAGGCAGAGATTTATGGGGAAGTTATAGCTATGTAGGTGTATGGAAGACTAACTCCATGGGCCAACATGAACACAACAGAGACACAAATACCAACAAGCCAATAGACATGTTGGTCAAAAGAGACTATGCACAGGCAAATCTGACAAACTCTGGAACTAGATTAATGCCACAGGTTGCCTGTAGGCACTGCCAGAAGGCTGCACACAAACAAAAACATTGGATGGTTTTGAACCCTAGCATTGCTTGGTCTCCTGAATACCATCAGGTATGTCCCAAAAGCCAAAAAAGAGAAAAGACTGTCAGGAGTTGCTTACATACAGTCTGGAACACATGAGGACTGACGACTACCCACAGGCAGAGTTTAAGCAAGTAGTCCCAAGTAGCTCTAGGGGTTCGTGCTGATGTATGTCGTGGTCAGGCAGACCATCCCAAACTGAGCTCTCTTTTTTTCTCTACCTCTAGGCAGAAGCATCCACCAGCTACGCTCGAGGCCATAATTCATGAGGCAGAAAACATCCCTGTTCACCTGCCCAAAATTCAGGCTCTCAAGGAGGCTCTTGCAAAGGCTCGAGCCTGGATTGCTGATGTTGATGAGATCCAAGTGAGGATACTGTTATCTTTCAGCCCAGACCTTTATTCTGCAGGGGAAGATGGCACATATCATTTGTGCTAGGTTGGGTTGACTAAAGTGAGAATGGGAGCATGGCACATGATGAGTAGGCAGCATGAGAACTTGTGAGATTGGCCTGAGAGAGGGGAGGAAAGAGAACAGCACAAGCAAGGAGAATAGAAGAGACTACACACACATCAACCTGGTTGGCCTAGGGGGTTACTTGGTATCTGGGGAGCTAAGTCAGTGGACGAAGGGTTTGAGGGAGAGAACCAGGAGAGTGCTTTCCTTAAGATGATCTCGGGTTGGGGTGGGTTTTTTCCCCTTGCCTTAAGAATACAAGTTCAGGCATCTTTGCAGCTCAGGGCCAGACATAGAGTAAAATCAGTAGGTGTAAGCAGGTTGAATTAGACTTTCTCTTGCCTCTTTCCCAGAATGGTGACCACTACCCCTGCTTGGATGACTTGGAGGGCCTGGTGGCTGTGGGCCGAGACCTCCCAGTGGGTTTGGAGGAGCTAAGACAGCTAGAGCTACAAGTGCTAACAGCACACTCCTGGAGGGAGAAAGCTTCTAAAACCTTTCTTAAGAAGAATTCTTGCTATACGCTACTGGAGGTAAGGCCCAGGACCCTGACCTACAACCTCTCCCGGCCCTCGCCTGGCTGTGGTGAGACAACTTGTATGATATTGTGGGGGTTTGTGGGCAGTGTGGAAGGGAGGGGAGGGAGTGGGAGGCAGGGAAGCCTGGTCATTCCACCTCTGTCTGCCTGCCTCAGGTGCTCTGCCCGTGTGCAGATGCTGGCTCAGACAGCACCAAGCGCAGCCGGTTGATGGAGAAGGAGCTGGGGTTGTACAAATCTGACACAGAGCTGCTGGGGCTGTCTGCGCAGGACCTCAGGGACCCAGGCTCTGTGGTAAGGAGCTTGGGCCCAGATAGGGAGAAGAGCCAGGCGATGATTAGTGTCTGAGCCGGGTGACCATGGGCAGACCACTGAGTTTTTGAGTCTTAAACTAAGTTCCCTGAGTCTTAGTTCTGGTTTGGGAGAGGGGTGTTAGTGGTACCAGACAGGGAAGGGTGGGGCTGCTGACTTATTCTTCCCCTGTCCTGGGCATGGCAGATCGTGGCCTTCAAGGAGGGGGAACAGAAGGAGAAGGAGGGTATCCTGCAGCTGCGCCGCACCAACTCTGCCAAGCCCAGCCCATTGGCATCGTCGACCACAACTTCCCCTGCAACTTCCATTTGTGTGTGTGGTCAGGTGCCAGCTGGGGTGGGAGCACTACAGTGTGACTTGTGTCAGGACTGGTTCCATGGGCGATGTGTATCTGTCCCTCGCCTCCTCAGCTCCCCAAGGCCCAGTTCCACTTCATCCCCACTATTGGCTTGGTGGGAGTGGGACACCAAATTCTTGTGTCCACTGTGCATGCGCTCACGGCGCCCGCGTTTGGAGACCATTCTAGCACTGCTAGTAGCCCTGCAGAGACTGCCTGTGCGGCTGCCTGAAGGTGAAGCCTTACAGTGCCTCACGGAGAGGGCCATCAATTGGCAAGGCCGTGCCAGGCAGGCTCTAGCCTCTGAGGATGTGACTGCTCTCTTGGGACGGCTGACTGAGCTTCGGCAACAGCTGCAGGCGGAATCCAAGTCAGAGGAGCCCACTACCTACCTGCCTGCCCCTGCCTCTGACTCTCTCAGAGAAGGTATTGGCAAAGATAGGCCTAAGGTGAGCTGTCTAGCCCCATTCTTATTCTCAAATTCCTATATCCTGGTCCTCTTTCCTGTTTAGGCTTCAGTCCTGCCCTTGCTGGTTTGTTTTTTTTTTTGCTTGTGTTTTTACTTATTTTTTAAAACTTTTTTTTATTTAATCACTGTGAGATAGACCATTACAAAGCTATTTATGATTGTTTTCAGTCATACAGTATTCCAGCACCCAACTCTCCACCAGTGTACATTTCCCAGCACCAGTGTCCCCAGGTTCCCTCCCATCCCGTCTGCCTCTATGGCAGGCACTTTTCTTTCTCTCTCTCTCTCTCTCTCTCTCTCTCTCTCTCTCTCTCTCTCTTTCCCTCTCCCTCTTCCTTTCTCTCTTTCTCCTCCCTCCCTCACCCTCTCTCTCCCCGCCACCCCTTTTGGATTGTCCTTGCTTTTTGATATTCAGACTACTTTACCTAGCATCCCTTCCATTCTGCATCCTGTCCAGATCCTTAGACTGCTCCTGCCAGCAGCCTGTGCTTGCCGTACTTCAGGAAGTGGAGGGTCCTAAATTGGGATTAAGGGGATTAATGGAGCTTGGCTCTTCAGTTACTACTCCTCATTCTTTCTTATATATCAGGTCCAGGGGTTGCTGGAGAATGGAGACGGTGTGACCACTCCTGAGAAGGTACCCCCGGGGGAGGGCTCAGGTAAGAGAGGTAGGTCTAGGTGTAGGTAAGCTATTAACTGGATAGCACCAGAGTTGTCTTTGCTTTGTCTTAGTGGTGGGAATATAGCAGCATCCTCTAATCATCTCTCTGCACACCATCACTATCCACCCTCCCCCCTCAGACTTGGAGCTGCTGTCTTCAATGTTACCACAATTGACTGGCCCCGTATTGGAGCTGCCTGAGGCAACCCGGGCTCCACTGGAGGAGCTCATGTTGGAGGGGGACCTACTGGAGGTGACCCTGGATGAGAACCACAGCATCTGGCAGCTATTACAAGCTGGACGGTCTCCAGACCTAGAGCGGATCCGCACACTTCTGGAGGTGAGAGTGGTCATGGGTTGGGCCAGGAGGTCAGACCAAGCAGGCAGGGAGCCCAGGTCTGACCACTGGCCATACCTCTTTGCCTGTCTATGATCACAGCTGGAGAAGGCAGAGCGCCATGGGAGCCGGACCCGGGCCCGGGCCCTGGAGAGGCGACGGCGGCGGAAGGTGGATCGGGGTGGGGAGGGTGATGACCCAACCCGAGAGGAGCTAGAGCCAAAGAGGGTACGGAGCTCAGGGCCAGATGCTGAGGAAGCCCAGGAAGAGGAGGAGCTAGAGGAGGAGACTGGGGGTGAGGCTCCACCACCTCCCCTCCCCACCACTGGCAGCCCTGGCACCCAGGAGAACCAGAATAAGAACAGCTTGGAGCCAGCATTGGGGGCCAATTCAGATCCTTTGGTTCCTTTTCCCACTCTGACTCCCCGGCTGCATGTGTCCTGCCCACAGCAGCCACCTCAGCAACAGTTGTGACAGTAGCTGAGCCTAGCACAGACCCTTACAGAGAGCCCCCGGCCTCAAGGATCCTCTTTCTGACCATCAAGCCTGCTTCTTGGGAGGTGGGCGAGTTGGGGGGGGGATGGCCACACCCCCAGCCCACCCCTGAGTCCCTTGACTTTTATATTCTGACTCCAAGGTATTGTTCAGACCTCAGCTCCTGGGGGCCGGCCCCTGGAGTTCCCCTTCCTGGTAGCCTCTAACCAGCATTCCCAGACACCTGAGGCAGATAGATGGATGGGCAGGTGGGCAGAGGGGGTTGGCTGGGGCTAGGCCAGCACCATTCCAGAAACAAGGCCAGTGCTTATGTATACTGGGGGAATCTCCTCTCCCTTCTCTCCCCAGTTCTGGCCCTGGCCAGGCCATGCTACACTAACCTCACCTCCTCCTCTCACTCTTTATCCTCCTTCCCCTCTTTACCAACTTCTCCCTTTTTCTTCTTCCCTTGATCAGTCTACCCAGGAGGAGGAAATTTCACATAGCTGTGCTTACAGTTTTTTATTTTAAATAAATTTGGTTAGGGAGCTAACAACTCCCTATGATCTGAAGAAAGCTTTTGGTGCTTGTCCTCACAGCCACTTCAACCTTTCTTTCCTGTCCTACCCTGTATCCTTTCCTCCTCCTGGGTTCATGTTGTAATAAAAGAAGATTGTTGGTGTGTAATTAATTTGTTCAAAAAAGAAAAAGCAAAAGAAGAAACTTGGTTCCAATTGAAACCTATTTTAATTTTATTTTATTATTTTTCCTCTTCTTAGAAATAAAACCCTTAGCAACATTTTTTGGAAACCTGTTTCTGAAGTGTATTTCTCTTCAAAGGGGGAGACTAGTGCCTCCAAGTTCTGAAACCAAGTTCTGCCAGTTCTCCTTAACCCAGCCTCCCTGGGTCTGCCCCCAACTCCAGTCTCCACATAGGCCTTGCACACCTTACCTGCAACATCCTCCTCGATTTGATGCCCTCCAGTCTCCACAAGCCCCTAGAAGGATTTTTCCTTGTTACTTTTATTGAAGTGTAACTTACACACCTTAAAATTTTACCTATTTTAAATGTATAAATCCAGTGATACAGTTGTCTCTAAAGTGCAGATCTCATTGAATGTCACTGTTTCAAGCTGTCCATGATGCTCTATTAAGATCAAGATTGTATACTTTTATTCATTTTGGAGTGCTTTCCTGTCTTACCTAGATGTCATGTCCAGGGACCTTTTTCCTGATTTTCTTCCACCCTAAAGCGTTCTTTTCTGTACCTATGAATGGGGCCTAAAGCTCAGGTGTGTTGACATTTGCAACTGCTGAGTTTCTTTTTTAAAAATTCTTTGGAGGATGTGGGCATAGGGAGATAGCTTAAATGGCAGAGTACATGCCTAGCACATACAAGACCCTGAGTTCAATCCTTGTTCCGCATGGCAGCCCCTTCCTAGTCCCATTCACAGCACCACAAGTGTGATGTCCTTATTTTTTTTAAAAAGCTTTATTGCAGTATAATGTATGTACCCTACAGTTTACCTAAAAGAAATTATACTCCTTAGATATCACCGCCCTTCCCCAGTTCCCCAGCCTATGACCATCATTAATTTATATGGATTTACCTATTTGGACATTTTATATAAATGAAATCATAGAATATTCAATACTTTGTGACTGTGTTCTTTCACTTACCATAATGGTTTCGAGCTGAGTTCACTTCTAATGGTTTTATGTTAGACATATTTCTTCACCTGAACCCCAATGTCTTCCATATGAGCATTTTAGACTAAATTAGGTGTTATTACCTGAGTTTGTTTACATGTTTTTGTGGGGATTGAGGCATGTATTTTTAATCATGAAGATCTTGCATCAGTTCATAAGAGGAACCTTGTCCCTCCAAAGGCTAAGAACTATTGTTTGTGGTCCTTGATACTTTGTATTTCAAGTTTACCCATATGAAGTATATATGGATACATAGGCAGAGAAGCTCTAAGGCAGCTACCAGCTTCCCATCTTGTTTAGATCTGAAAAAATTGGCCTTCATTTCAAGGGGCTCCGTAAAGGCTGAAGAGCACAGCACACTGCTACAGTCTACCCTCTTGAAAATGCTATGTGGGTCCACTGTCTAAGCTTTTTAGTTACTGCTAGTGGTTGTGTGAGAAAACCTACCTCTTCTGGCAGCTTTGGCAGGAATACCTGGTTCAGCTCTACCTTTTTTAGCTTTCTAGTCAGGAGGCATTGGGCTATATAAGAAGAGGCTGAGGCTAATGAACAACTCTGTCTTCAGCATTTTCACCCCAGTTCAAGGGGAAATGCTGGCCTTTTGTCTACTCACCTATATGGTACAATCTCAAAAGACTGAAAGCCGAGAGGAAGGAGCTTAGTCTCAGTGCCTCACTATTAGTCTCCAGTCCCAAAGCAATTAGCCATCAGAAGTGTGAGAGGAAGAGGAGGTAACCTATGATCTGTACAACTAACTTCTAGGCCAGAAAGTTGTTTGGTCTAGGTTACAGGCCTCTAGGGTACAGGACCCAGGCCTCAACGATTTTCAGATATCCTGCCCCATCATGGTGGGCATTTGTGCTGTGAGCCCATGGAGAGGCTCTAGTCCCCATCTGGATATACTCAGATCAAATTTGACCTTCAGAGGGGCCGGAGCGATAGCACAGTGGGTAAGGCGTTTGCCTTGCACGCGGCCGACCCGGGTTCGATCCCCGGCATCCCATATGGTCCCCCAAGCACTGCCAGGAGTAATTCCTGAGTGCAAAGCCAGGAGTAACCCCTGAGCATTGCTGGGTGTGACCCAAAAAGCAAAAAAAAAATTTGACCTTCAGAGTTTGCTCTGGTTGCTGACCTGTCCGGTTTTCCCAGACACTCCTGGAAGGGGGAAGTAATTGGTTTAGAGGAAACCCAAATGAGTGAGAAATGGGGAGAAAGAGGATCTGGTAGCAGAAGTAGCTTTCTTGTTAGTTGTTTTCTGTTGTAGAGATGCTAACTTAAAACTGTATCCTCCCAGAGTTTTTCGTATCCCTTAGAATGACTCTTGAATCCAAGGACATAGAAGAAAACATCATTTCTAGAGTCTTTCCCTAACCCCTTCCCTCAGGCCCTTACCTTCTCCTTCTCTGCTACCTCCATTGGACTTGGATTAATGAATCTGTCTTTCCTCCCCACAACTCCCCATACTGGATTTCCTAGGGAAGAAAGGGCTTGACTACATTCTAAGCTCAGGAGAGAGGAGCAACAGTTAGGAGTCCCATTGCATGTCAACTCTGTTTCTTTTTCATGGCATAAAGTTCACTGGTAAGGGTACTATTTCATGGGAGTAGGTCTGAGGTTCATGATTGTTGGGCCCTTAAGGGGAAACACTGACCAGGCTTTCCAAAAGTTTTGAAATTGTGATGGGAGAAGAGGGATTGGGAGGCAGAGACAGGTAGGTCCCCTGCCCTTGAGCATCTATATTCCAGAAAAGGGTAGAGATTGGCCCCTTATGAAACCCATCCTGGATAGTAAGTTATATATGGGAAATAACAAGTACCTTTCAGATATGTAGGGAACCCTTGAAGAAAAAGCCTGGCCCTTGCATATTAGCCTCAAAAAAGCTGCGTTTCCCAAGTCTCTTGAGTCTAAGGCCTGTGCTGCCTGACAGAAGTAATCCAAAGTAATCAGCCTGCCCCAGGGGGTTCAATGTTACTCTCTGCTATTGGTAGGTAGGAACTCAACATCACTAGGGCCAGACTGGCTTTAGTAGATAAACCCCTCCTGTTGAGCTTACACATAACCTTCATGTCTGCCTATTATTTGTTCTGTATTGCTCTAGTAAATTACTTCAGAAACCCAATAGTTTAAGACAAGGACATTTATTTCATAATTCCTGTAAGCAAACTTTCTGCACAACTTAGACTGGGTTTCGATTTCAGTATCTTATGACAGGCTATAAAGTGTCAGCCAACGCTCCAGTCATCCCTTGGAAAGGGGAAGACTGAAGAAGGATCCACCTTCAAATCTGTTCATGGGAGGATTCATTTCCTCTCAGGTTTTTGAACTGGGAAGGAACTCAGCTCTTCATAGGCTGTTGATAGGATGCTTCCCTCAGTTTTCTTTTTTTTCTTTTTCTTTTTATTGAGTTACTGTGAGAAACACAGTTACAAGGCTGTTCATGGTCAGGTTTCAGTCCTACAGTGTTTTAACATATCCCTCCACCAGTTTACATTTCCCACCACCAATGTTCCTAACTTTCCTCCCCACAGCCTGTCTTTATGGCAGGCATTTTCCTTTTCCTTTTTTCTTCTCTCCTCTCTCTTCCCCCCCTTTTTGGGCATTATGGTTTGCAATACGGATACCAAGATTATCATGTTTGTTCCTTTACTAATATTTTCAGCATGCAGTTATTATCCAGAGTGATCAGTCATTTCCAACTATCTTTGTCATATCTTCTCTATCCCAACTGCCTTCTCCCCCAGCACTCGAGGCAGGCTTCCGACCGTGGACCAGGCCTCCTTGCCCTTGTTTCTACTGTCCTTGGATATTAGTCTCATATTATGTTTTTTCATATCCCGCAAATGATACAAAATTCTGTATCTATCCTCCTGACTCATTTTGCTCAGCATAATACTCTCCATATTCATCCATTTATAAGTGAATTTCATAACTTCATTTTTTCTAATATTCATATTCCATTGTGTACCATAGTTTAACCGGTCATCTGTTCTCGGGCACTCTGGTTGTTTCTAGATTCTGGCTATTGTAAATAGTGCTATAATGAACATACAAGTGCAAACAATGAGATATCTCACACCACAGAGACTGGCACACATCAAAAAGAACAAGAGCGTCTAATGCTGGTGTGGATGGACTCTTCATTATTGGTGGGAATGCCAAATGATTCGACCTTTTTGGAAAACAACATGGGCATTCCTCAAAAAGCTAGAAATTGAGCTTTCATACAACCCAGCAATACTACTTTGGGAATATTCCCTCAGTTTGTTTGTCATGTGTACCTTTACATAGGGCAGCTCACAACATGACCTCTTAACAAAGCAGTCAAATGAGAGGTTGTGAAGACAGGAGAAATTCATGTGTGCAAAGTGGAAGTTAATCTTACAACCCAATATCTGAAGTAATACTCCATCATATTTGCAATATTGCGTCCAGGTCATATATGCAAGGGGAAGGGAATCACAGAAGCACAAATACCAAGAGGTGGAGATCACTGGGGACCATCTTGACATAGTATCCTCTACCTTCTAGTGATTGACATCTCTTCTACATGCAAGATACAGTCACCACTTCCCAAGGTCTGAAAGTCTTGTTCCAGTGCAATATTGCTCATTCCAATCTCAAATTCAGACTCCTCAGGTGTATGCATATGGCTCCTTAAATAAAGTTTGCCCCACCTGTAGATCTGTGACAAGTTTTCTTTCCCTAACACCCTAACATACAGTGTTGGAACAAGCACAGTATCACTGCTACAAACATTTTAGTTCAAAGGAGCCTATAGCATTTTGGAAATCCAGCAGGACAAATGATTAAGTTTTCAAAGCCTGGGAATATTCCATGCTCCTGAGCTCTGCAATCTGGGGTTTTGGTTCTACCCTCTCTGTACTCTATTTTCAGAAAGATGTCAGGGTTTGCAGCTGAATAATTTTTCAAGTTTAATTCCTGCCACTAGAAGTGCTGGTCCAAAGGCTTTTCCTGGGGAGTGGGGGAGGGAGAAGGCACAGTGCTTAGGGCTTAATCCTGGTTAGCATTCAGGGTCATTTCTAGTGAGCTATGGGGACCATATGGGGTGCCAGGGATCAAACTTGAGTGGTTTGCTTGCAATACAAATATCCTACCCGCTGTTCTAGTGCTCTAGCCCCAAGGAGGCTTTTCATTTTGTAGTGTCTGTAATCAACTGCCACTGGTAAATGATACATCTGAATCAGTGAAGCTCTATGCCCACCAGTGCTCAAGGCTTACTCTTAGCTCTGTGCTCAGGGCTCACACGTGATGGATTCTGGAGACCATATGAGGTACCAGAGATCAAACCTGGGTCAACTGTTCAAGGCAAGCATCCTACCTGCTGTACTGTTTCTCTGGTCCTAAATCTTTGACTATCAATGTAACCAGGCAACCCACCTATGGTTAGAATTTTCCTTCAATGGGCGCTGACATTTAAGCTAGCCACTTCCAGCTAGTATAAAACCATCTGTAAACCAACTTTAAGTAGGGTTTCTTAGTTACTTCATCATAGAGAATGCCCCATGATGCCTCAGGTGTGAGAAAGGAATGAGTGCATCCATTGGGAGTATAATTCATCTGATCAAACAGCTTGTTTTCTAGACCCATTTATATAAACCTATTTGGTGATGGAGTGCTGCTGCATGTAGGCAACCTCATGGTGGATGAGGTAACATAACTTCTCATGGGCAACTCAGCTTGCACAGATCACATAGTGTCCTATACGCAATCATTTGAAAATTTTCTGCTCTTCCTTTTTTTCTGTTCCTGGGACTCCTGATAACACAATGTGGATACTTTTAATTTTATCTTCCATTTCTTTAAAATTAGATTAAAATAAGATTAAAACCTTTTTAATCTTTTTTTCAATTGATTTTAAGAAAGTACTTACTCTGATATTTCCATTCATTAATTTTTTCCCTTCAGCTGCAGTCCTACCTTTGACGCCCTCAATACCATGTGTGCCCCAATAATGTAAACAGGAACTAGGCAAGTTACAGGATAGGATTTGGGATCCCCTGGCCCAGTGTGAAGACTCAGGCCAACATTTCAAGTATGATCTGATTCCTCTGGTGAACACAGTGAATGCATCAGGAATCAACATGAACTCAGAACAAGTATCCAGCCTATTTCAAAAGGTCTGTATATTTTCTTGTCCCCCAGGGCACACACTTGCTGTAATTCTTATGGGAAACACAAGGAGTGAGGGTTCATATTTGTGAGAAGTATAGCAAAGTTCTTGACAGGTCCTTCCCTTTATCCCCAGAGCCAGAGAGATAATACAAAAGGTAAGGCACTTACCTTGCACAGGGAATGACCCTGATTCAATCCCCAGCACTGCATATGGTACCCAGCACCACCGGTGTTCACTCTTGACCACAGAGCCAGGAATAATTCCTGAGAAACACCAGGTATGCCCCAATCCACCCCCCTCAAAATAAAAAATGGAGAGGCTCTCTGATTCATGAACTGGAGGAGAGACTGAGACTACTTTTTGGTAGAGTTTGCTAGAATGGGATTATGTTGTTAAATCAAGTAAGCCCTTATTAGTCTGTTTGTGTATTTACTGTTTACGTGTCCACCACTGTAGATCCTTGTAGGTCAAAGCTTTCTGAAATCAGACCTAACTTATTCTAAAGGTGATCTGTCATCCTCTTTGAAATCAGAGACCTGTTATTGTGAGCTCTCATTATGCCCGTGACTTACAGAATAAAAACCTCAGCCATACTTTCTTATTACTTGGTTTTATTTAGAATTTTTTTACTGAATCACAGTGAGATACACAGCTACAAAGTTGTTCATGATTGGGTTTCAGTCATATTCAGCCATTATTTTTAAGGATACGGGTACGTATAAGGCAAAGGTAAATTCTGGAATAAAAAAAAAGCCTGTCATTTCAGACAATAAAAAGTTACTTCTTGTTTCTGCAATATTCCAAAGCAGGTGTTAATAATTGGACTACCCTCTTATAAGTGGTGTCCATGCACATTCTGTCTAGAGGGCCTACCATTTTCAGAATATGGTTATCATTGGGATGAGAAGATTGTGCTGGGGTTGGGAGTGCATGGAAATACATCTGACCTCGGTTCAATCACCAGCACCACATATAGCCCCTCCAATAATCACTGGGTATAGCGCTGGAGGCCCCTAAGAACTGCCGGCTATGGCACTGGTGTCATCTAGCACTATAGGCCCTAATCCACCTAGTCACATTGGCCAAGTATCTCTGGGAATTGCTTCTGGGCACTGCTTTGTAGGTCCCCAAAATAAATAAAGTTATAATTTTACTATGGTCATTTTTCAACTTCACCAACCAGAAGAAGACTTTTAAGAAGTAGGTCTAAATGTAGTTATATACGTCACTTCTCATATTCCATTAGCCAGAACTCAGTAAGCAATCATACTTGGCTACAAAGGATGCAGGGAAATGTCAGATTCCATCTTGAGAAAGGAAAACAGGTTTAATGGTTACCTAAATAGTCTTTGCAACATCTCATAATGTGCTCTTCAAAACCCTGTGAAAGAACTCCATGTAGAGTGGGGGTAGGGTATATCCATCCATTGTCCGTATAAGTCTTGTAAAATCCTGTGTTCTGACTGACATATGATGGAATGGACATCGGCTGTTATTGGCTGCCAGTGGATTGTCTATATTGTATGGCTCACAAATGCTCTAAATCTCCAAATGGCCCTTGGCAGAAAACAAGTTTCCCTACCCCTGATGTAGAGAGCAAGTTAAATGTGTTACACATGATTAATTGATTCCAGCATCCTTGTGTTTTCTTTTTAATGAAGGAAAAATAGTTTTATTTAAAGAAATGTACTAGAGAAATGTGAGAAGAGAGATATATGTATTCAAGAGAGAACACGGCTTCTCAGGGGAGTGGGTGGGGAGCCGATACCAGCATTCATATTGCCCTAAACCTTTGGAAAGCAGTTTTTCTTACCATTATACTGCGTGTTGGGTTTAGGGCCATACCCAAACCTCTGCACTTGTAGGATGTCAGTGTTTGAGGGACCATGCTGTGCAAGGGATTGAACCCGGGTACTGAATACAAAGCTTACATTTAACTATCTCTCAGGAATTTTAACTGCACCTAACACAACTCCTGATTCTAGTTTTCAATCAATCAACAGACATTTAGCTGCATCAAGTAAGCATAATCAAGATTACTGACAAGTGAAAGTTATTAAAAAGTTAAACTCTACAAAAACCAGTAAAGACACTGCAGAAAAAGAGCATTATAGGGCCAGGGATGTGTTCAGCGGTAGAGCATATTCCTTGCCATATGTGAAGCCCTGAGTTTGACCCCTGGCACTACAAATTTTTTTTATAATGGGGCCAGAGAATGCAGTGGGTAAGTCCTTTGTCTTGTATGCAGGTAACCCCGGTTCAATCTCTGACTCACCAGGAGTGATCCCTGAGTGCAAAGCCACGAGAAAGTCCTAAGCACTGCTGGCTGGGGCCCCAAACCAAAATCGACTCCCACAGAAATATATGTATGTAGAAGAGAAACCAGTGTTCACTATGCATATAGATATGCAATTCTCAACAAAATACTAAACAACTAAATCCAATAGCATATTAAAATTATACACAGCAAATTGGATTTACCCCCAAAATGCAAAAGTGGTTAGAAAAGAGATAAAGTTTATACATCATATTAATAGAACAAAATTAAAAAATGTACTCTACCACCTCCATTGATTCAGAAAAGGCATTTCAGATAAGAAAAGGCACACAAATTTAAAGTTTTAGGCTATTAGATCAACACATTAAAGTTGTGTTTTTATACACTAGCAAGAAACAATTAGAAAATCAAATTAAATTCCATTTAAACGAGCAGAAAAAAAATTAGCTACATCCCTATCAGGATACCCATGACATTTTTCAAAGAAATAGACAAAACTCTCCTCTAAAATTAGTATGGAACAAGAAACCCCCACGAATATCTAATGCAATACTTGGGAAAAAGAAGATGGGTGGCATCACCTTCCCCAACTTCAAGCTGTACTACAAAGCAGTAGTAATGAAAACAGCATGGTATTGGACTAGAAACAGACCTGCAGACCAATTGAACAGAATTGAATATTCTGTCACAGACGCTCAAATATATGATCACTTAATCTTTGACAAAGGAGCAAGAAATGCAAAGTGGAACAAAGAAAGCCTCTTCAACAAGTGGTGCTGGGAAAACTGGGCAGCTACACACAAAAAATGAACTCTGACCTCTGTCTAACACCAGGCACAAAAGTCAGATCAAAGTAGATTAAAGACCTCAACATCAGACTTGAATCCATAAAATAAATGGAGGAAAATGTAGGCAGAACCTTCCATGACATTAAAGCTAAAATCATCTTTAAGGATGAAACACCACTGACCACACAAGTGGAAACAAATATAAACAAATGGGACTACATTAAACTAAGAAGCTTCTGCACCTCAAAAGAAATGGTGACCAAAATACAGAGAGAACCCATGAAATGGGAAAGAATATTTGCCCAATACTCATCAGATAAGGGATTAATATCCAGGATATACAAGACACTAGTAGAATTGGACAATAAAAAAAATCCACCGCTCAAAAAATGGGAAGAAGTGAACAAAAGCTTCCTCGAAAAAGAAATGCAAATAGCCAAAAGGCACCTGAAAAATGCTCTTCATTGCTAAAAATCAGGAAGATGCAAATCAAACCAACAGTGAAATACCATCTCACACCACGGAGACTGGCACACATTCAAAAGAACAAAAACAACTAGTGTTGGCGTGAATGTGGGAAGAAAGGTACGCTTCTTCATTGTTGGTGGGAATGCTGACTGGTCTAGCATTTTTGGAAAACAATAATGGGCATTCCTTCAAAACCTAGAAATTGAGCTTCCATATGACCCTGTAATACCACTTCTGGGAATATATTCTGAGGATTCTAAAAAGCACAGTAGAAATAATATCTTCACCTGTGTGTTTTTTGCAGCACTGTTCACAATAGCCAGAATCTGGAAACAACCTGAGTGCCCAAGAACAGACGACTGATTTAAGAAACGTTGGTACATCTACACAATGAAATACTATGCGGCTGTTAGGAAAGATGCAGTCATGAGATTTGCTTATAAGTGGTTAGTCATGGAGAGTATCATGCTAAATGAAGTGAGTAAGAAATAGACATAGAAGGACTGCACTCATTTGTGGAATATAAATAACATGAGACTGACACCCAAGGATAGTAGACACAAGGGCCAGGCATATTGCCCCTTAGTTGGAAGCCTGTCTCAGGAACTGGGGGAGAAGGCAGCCGTAATAGAGAAGGGATCACTAAATCATTGATGGTTGGAGGAATCGGTTTGGGATGGGAGATGTGTGCTGAAAGTAGATAAAGGACCAAACCAGTATCTATATTGCAAATCATAATGCCCAAAAGTAGAGAGTATGTGGGAAATTGTGTGCCATAGAGACAGGGGAAGGGTTGGGGGGCAGGGATTGGTGGTGAAACATTGGGGACTGGTGGAGGGATGGGTGTTCGATCATTGTATGATTGAAATTCAAACATGGAAACTTTGTAACTATCTCATGGTGATTCAATTAAAAAAATAGCTACAAGTAAGCTTAACCAAAGAAAGAGACTTGTATATTAAACATTGCTGAAAAAAAATTAAAGGAGATCTAAATAAATGGAAAGGCATCATGTGTTCTTGGGTTGGAAGATTTGTGTATTTATATGATAACACTACCCAAAGCATGAAAATCCCAACAGCCTTTTTGCAGAGCTATGAAAATACCAATTCTCAAATTCATGTGGAGTTATAAATAATTCTGAGTACTTAAAACAGTCTTAAAAATAAAGGACATTAGGGGACAGAGAAATAGTACTTCAGGCAGGGTACTTGCTTGCAAGCAACCAACTTCGATTTGACTCCTGGCACCCCAGATAGAGCCCTGCGCATAGAGGCAAGAGTAAGCCCTGAATGAATAGGCACTTTGAAAACTCGACCCAAAACAGTAAACCTCAATCAAAAAATAGAGAACAAAATAATTTAGCCAATTAGCTAGAGAACTTTTATTTTTTAAATTATTAAAAATTTTCAGGTCATTTCAAAAGTTTATTTCCTGCTGTCTTTTCTCCTTAGAAATAATGCTCAAGCATTTGAGAAGCAAAACTAAGACAAACAGCAACACATGCAAAGTAAAACTTCTCTTTTTTCCAATTGGCTTTAAAAAATAAAAATTCCCGTTAAAAAGCATAACACTTCCTTATATAAGGATACTAAACTTTTCTTTTGGAAAAATAAATTGGCACTAGTACTTAAAGAGGGAGAAACTGGGGGTTAGACTTCTTGCTGTAGACATCGTCAGTTGGAGTAGTTGGAATGCTATCCAGCTTCGAGGAATGGTGAAATTATGCTATTTGCTGCAACCTCGATGGAATTGGAAGATGTCGTGTTGAGTCAGTAAAAGTATAAACACAAGATGATCTCATTTATCTGTGGTGTAGAGATTAACCCCAGAGTACATGGAGGAGGAGAGAAGGAAAGAAATAGAGGGGAAGAAACAAGATGAGAAAGGGAAGTAACAGGTGATCTGGGGTCAGGGCCCTTGGGGACACTGATAGTGTATACAGACTGCAGATTCAACAACACTGAAAACGAGATCTGGATCACAACCATTGAACTTTGAAATGTGCCTGTCAAGATGGCAGGCTTTGGAGTGAAGGGAGGGAGGGAACTTGGGGACACTAGTGGAGGGAAGTTGACTCTGGCGGTAGGATTGGTACTAGAATGTTATATGTATAAAACTCAACTATCAATAACTTTGTAAATCATGGTGCTTTAAATTAAAATTAGAATAGAAAAAAAGAGTAGACCGTGAAAACTACTAGGTGAGGCCCCCAAATCAAAATAAAGTAGGTTAAAAAAGAACAAAGTTAAATAGCCATATGGTTTTGACAGGGGTGCCAAGTTCATTCAATGAAGTTTCTTCAACATATGGTGGTGGACAACTGAATTTTTCCTGAGAAAGAATTAACTTGAATCCCTACTTCGTATCATACAGCATAACAAGCTAAAATACAAGAAAGAACTAAAGTCATAAAACTTATAACAATTAAATCTTCATGATCTAGGATTTAGCATTAGATTTTGAAGTATGACACCAAAGACATAAGTAATAATAGGTAAATTTATATTTATTAACATTAAAACCACGTCAAAGGGCATTATAAGAAAGGGAAAAGACAACCTATAGAGTGAAAAGAAAGTTTGTAAATCATATCTGGTAAGAGTTTAATATTCAGAATATAGAATGTACAAAATCAACAAAATACAACAACCCATTTAAAAATAGGCAAAGGACTGTTTTTGACGACATTTCTCTGAAAATATACAAATGACCAACAAACATAAAAACTGCTCAACATAGTTATTAGGTAAAAGCAAATCAAAATTACAGTGAGATGCCACTTCATGCCCACTAGATGGCAATATTATCAGTAAAATAAACTAGAGAGTAAAATAAAACCGTAAACTAGAGAGTAAATAAAACAGCAAAAGTTAAATTAGAGAGGCTGTGGAGAAATTGCAACAAAATGTGGAGAAATTGCAATTTCTTTATAATTTTCATGGATATGTAAAGTGGTGCAGCCACAGTGGAAAGCAATGACACTTCTTTTTTGGGGGGGGGGGGCGGGAGGTCACACCCTTATCACATCTTAAGTGATGCTTAAGGCTTACTCCTGGCTCTGTACTCAGGAATCACTCATGGTGGTACTTGGGGGACCATATAGGATGCTCGGGATTGAGCCTGGGTCGGCCACGTGCAAGGCAAACGTCTCCCCACTGTACTATATTTCCGGCCCCCAGAATGACACTTTTTAAAAATTTTAACCGCCATGAGATACGGCAAGAAAACTTTCATGATCTAGTTTCAGTCTTACAATGATCGAACACCCATCTCTCCACCATGTACATTTTCCACCACCAGCGTCCTCAGTGTTCCTCCCGCCACACCCACCCCATCCCACCCCTGCCTCTGTGGCAGACAATGTTCTTCTTTCTCTATTTTGGGGCATTATGGCTTGCAACACAGATACTGAGAGGCCATTATGTTTGGTCCTTTACTTTCAGCACGCATCTCCACCCCGAGTGATTCCTCCAATCATCATTGACTTAGTGATCCCTTCTCTATCTCAGCTGCCTTCTCAAATGGCACTTCTTAAGGGAGGAAGGATAATACACAGGTGACGACTGTGGCATTGGAATTATGTTTGAAACCATCATTAACAGAATTGTAAATCACAGTATTTCAATTAAAAACTTTTAAGCTAAATGGCTGGAGCCAGAGAGAAGGAAGGACCACCAACCCGGGTTTGGTCCCTGGCATCCCATGTGGTCCCCTGAGTACTGCCAGTAGGATTCCTGAGTGCAGAGCAAGGAGTCTCCCCTGAGCATTGCCAGGTGTGGCCCCAAAACAAACAAAAGAAGCTAAATGGGGTCAGAGAGATCTCAAAGGGTTGAGTGCATGCTTTGAATGTGGGAGATACTGGAACCACATGGTCTCCCAAGCACAGCTGGTGTAATGACCCAAGAGCACAGCACTGGAAGTAGCCCCAAGAACCTCTGGATGTGGTTCGAAAACAAAACAAAATGCTAAAATCACCAAGGAATTCCACTTCTAAATATATTGCACCTCCCCCACCCAAATGGACTTAGATACTTGTGCATCATTGTTTATTTCAGTATTATCCATAGTAGCCAAAAGGTGGAAACAACCCGTGATGAATAGTTAAAATGTGAGTACATATATTTAAATATTATTCGACCATGAAAATGAATTCTGTACACATTCTACAACCTTAGAAACATTTAGGTGAAGTGATCCAATACGAAAGAAAAAAATATTCTTATATGAAGTATCTAGAATAATCAAATTGATAGAAACAGAAAGGTTGGAAGTTACCAGAAGCTGAGATGAGGAAGAAAGGTTAGTTATTGCCAAAATAGTAGAGACTTTGTGCTTGCAGCGATGAAAAAGTTTCAGAACTAGATCATGGTAATGGTTGTAATTAATGCCACCTAATTGTATGCTCAAAAATTTTTTAAATGGTACATTTTATATTACACATATTTTACCATAACAAAGATATCGGTTCAATCTAAACTTTCTATTTTTCATTTCATATTCATAGAATAATTTACCACACATACCACTGAGAATTTTATGAAGATAAGTTAGTTATATATCTTTTGTTATGTAGATTTTGGATGAAGGGAACTAGGGTGAGAAGGGAGATACAGTGGGTTGTAAAGACTTCAGAACTATTTCTAATTCATTTCTCAAGGTCTCACTCTTCCATAATCAACGACCTTTTGCTTTTATATAAAAGACATGAGATTTTGTGACTTCAATTTGCGTTATACATAAATAACTTTCAGGATTTGGCCTTATATTCATTTCAGGCTACATCAGGTTATTTGGCTAAAAGAAAAGAGGTTTCTTGGTTTTTAGGTATAGACCAATTGAGGTTTGTTTAATTTTTTCTTATTTCCCTCTTTCCTTTGCTCTTGTTATGGCCAGGGGTTGCACACGTAATTTTAGTTGTGGGTTTGCCAGTTGCAATGTTCACACATTTGATCGGAGCAGTCACTGACAGTTGAACTCATTTAGATGTCAATGTCTCTGTCATCCCATTGCTCATCAATTTGCTCGAGCGGGCACCAGTAACATCTCCATTGTGAGACTTGTTGTTACTGTTTTTGGCATACCAAATATGCCACGGGTAGCTTACCAGGCTCTGCCGTGCAGGTGAAATACTCTCGGTAGCTTGCCGGGCTCTCCAAAAGGGGCGGAGGAATTAAAACCGGGCCGGCCACATGCAAGGTAATGCCCTATTCGATGTGCTAGAGCTCCAGCCCCATTTAGATGTTTTTGCACATATTCTAGTTGCAGTGCTTACTGGGAGTCACATCCCTCTATTGTAGAGCTTATACTTACCCGGCAGCAGTGTGATCAAAATTTGATGTTGGCACCAAAAATGATAAATAATAGGGTTGCTGGGATCCTGCCCAAAGCTTAATGGCAGCACCAGGTACTGAACCCATCCATATGCATGCTTGTGAAGCAGGCATTTTAAGCTACTGAGGTGTTCCTCTGGGTCTTTTGTAATCATTAAAGCAGATTTGTTTCAGCAGAATATGAGACACTGTTCCATACCCATACCAAACCTTGGTATTGTTAATTTTAAAATATTGGTTGCTGGAGGAGTGTAATATCTCAAGTGGCATTTCCCTGATAACTAGTGAAGATTTCTTTTTTAAAAAATATTTTTGATAGTGAGAGATGCCTCCAGACCCCGCATCAGGCTGAATTTCAGATCTAGAGCACCCAGAAGTTAGGTGGGTGAGTCCCTCCACCCGCCCTAGCAGATTCCTGGCAGCTGAAAAATTCCAGAACCCAATTGCCACCATGCTCACGGCTGGACTCTACAGGCTTGGGCAAGCATCATCCATGAATGAACTTGTTGAAAAACTCAGGTATGCAGGTTTGGTGACTGAAATCTCCAGGCTCCCACTGAGTCAGGGATGGGTGGCCTCCCTCTACTCCCATGTTCTTCAGGGAGCCTGGTAGACATGCCCATGAACTGCCGCTGGCACCAAATAAACTCATTAACTGGCCATGATCCAGAGACTTGTAAATAAATCTCCAAAGAGACCAGCGAGTTGCGGAGATGCTTCCTGACTCCAAAGTTGAAAATTAAACCCCAGCTGTATCATCCCATCAATATTTTAGAATTCCTGAAGTGCACGGTCACTTTTGCCACACAACATCTCCTATTCTACATCACTGATATATCAGGAGTAGGACACCATCTTGGATGAGATATAAAGTAGAAGGTAACCAATCTCAATCAACACACAAGACTTAACCTGTAATAACATATTAGTAATCTTATACACAAAAGCTCCATGGTGAGATTCAACAATCTTCACACACTTTCTTTTTCTTTTTCTTTTTTTTTTTTTTTTTTGCTTTTTGGGTCACACCCGGCGATGCACAGGGGTTGCTCCTGGCTCTGCACTCAGGAATTACCCCTGGCGGTGCTCAGGGGACCATATGGGATGCTGGGAATCGAACCCGGGTCGGCCGCGTGCAAGGCAAACGCCCTACCCGATGTGCTATCACACACTTTCTTTTTAAGGAAATCTTTTTTGATCATTCTTAGTGAATAAATCATAACAAGCAATACAAAATACATCATTTCGTACTTATTATTGGGGCAGGCGCAGGTGGTGGATGGGAAAATAGAAAATAATTGTGGTGGGGAGGTGTAATGATGGTAATATTGGTGTTGGAATATTGAGTGTAATAAAGGACTGTGAACAATTTTATAAAAATAAAATTAAATTTTGAAATGCTCTTGATTGAGGCTGTGATTTGTTCATCACAGGGGGAAAAGTATTGTAATACTGTTAATGATAGTTTCCCATGCACATAATTCTAACACAACACCCATCAGTAGTATACCCACCTTCCTCCCCAAAAAATACCCAACACATTTTCATATATATAATGGACATTTAGAGAGTATCAATTGCATTGCTTATTTTTTTCTATTGATTACTTCTTTCTCTTATAGAATTGCTGGACTTCATTTTATACTCTGGGTATTAAATTTTTGATCTGTTTTATTTTTTTAATTTTATTTTATTTTTATAAAGTAGTTCACAGTATTTAAGTATTTATATTATTTATTCTGTGAGCTATTTATTCTCAGGGAATTATAGCATGGCTAATAAAATAATCTCACATAGAATTTTTCTTCTAATAACAGGTTTCTTGGTTCTCAAACTTATGCCTGTAGTAATTATTATAAATATAAAGTATAAAGTATTTATATAATACTTAGTATTATATAAATAATACTTAGTATTATATAAATACTTAAATACAGTATTTATATAATACTTAAATTTTGAACACCAATCTCACCACCATTACACATTATTTAATTTAGGGAAAAATTTTTGATTCTGCAGAATACTTGGAAACTTTCAGTTAGTTATTGCACTTTTTTTGCGATTTTTTTTTCTATTTGGGTTACACCTGGCGATGCACAGGGGTTACTCCTGGCTTTGCACTCAGGAATTACTCCTGGCGGTGCTCAGGAGACCATATGGGATTCTGGGAATCGAACCCAGGTCGGCCGCGTGCAAGGCAAAGCCCTACCCGCTGTGCTATCACTCCAGCCCCCATTCTTTTTTTGCGATTTTTGTACATTTATTTTCATTAAAAGCCCCAAAGTTGAAATTCTGTGAGCTATTTATTCTCAGGGAATTATAGCATGGCTAATAAAATAATCTCACATAGAATTTTTCTTCTAATAACAGGTTTCTTGGTTCTCAAACTTATGCCTGTAGTAATTATTATTATTATTGCTTCTTCTAATTATTATCCTCTTTCCCATTAGTATGTTCATTTCCTGGTATACAGATTTTTGACATTTTACCCTCTCATTTGGGTTTTGAACTTCTTGGAGAGCTGCAATCATCTGAGGTTGAGCTGAGTCTAACTGAAAAGGGCCCTATCAAGATTTTTATGTTTAGATGTATAGCAGCCTCTAGGCAATCATGACCAATATTTACTTTGAGTATATAGTTTTTATTAATATATGAAGGAAAGAATTGTCTCAGATTGAACATGCTGATATATGTTAAATTTCTCAAAAAAACCCGCCTATTTAACTTTCAAAACAAAAAGGAAAAGGATCATCTCAAAATATTAAATAAGAAATAATATCCATTTGTTCTTGTTTTTCAGTGTGTTTTCTGATATCTCTATATAATGTGTCTTTGAAATCCAAACATAACCCTTATTCTCACACCACTTGGCTTCTTGTTTCAGCCAACTGTTAAATATCTGTGTTTAAAATTAAACCTTTTCTTTTCCTCAGCTTTACCTTTCGTTTTTTTTCTGTAGATCTCATTCCATTAACCACAAGGTTTGATTGCTGAGGTCACTCCAGGACTCTGCGCCAGGCTGTTGTTTTCACTTGGGGCTTCCCAGAGGGGGCCAGGTGAGAACCCTGGCAGCCAACCTCCACTGCCCAACCACCATCACACTGCAGGCTGCTTTCCAGACACATTATAAGACACTTCCTACCCATTTTCCATAATTACCACACCATATTTGATGGAGTTCAGACAGTAGGCAACAAATCATAAGAGTAATGAGTAATAGATATATATGTACATACACACACACACACACACACATACCTCTCGGAGACCCGGCAAGCTACCAAGAGTATCCCATCCGCACTGTGGTGTATTCAATATGTCAAAAACAGTAATGATAGGTCTCATTCCCCTGACCCTGAAAGAGCTTCCAATCATTGGGAAAGACAAGTAAGGAGAGGCGGCTAAAATCTCAGGGCTGGGAGAAATGGAGACCTTACCAGTGCCCGCTTGAGTAAATTGACGAACAACGGGATGACAGTGATACAGTGATACATTTTATTTTCATAAAGTAGTTAACAATAGTTCATTACAGATAATATTCAAACACCCACCCAACCAGCGAACATCTTCCCACCACAATAAGAGGGAAGTGTGTGAAGGTTTTTGCATTTCATTCTGGGGCCATTTAAGCCTACATATAAGAGAATGTAAGCAAGTATGTTAACACCAAACACATGTGTGCTGCTTTAGGTACATCAGTGGGCTAGAGTATAAGAGGATGTGTGACCGCAAATGCGGCTGCGTGCTCCAGGAAATACTGTGTCACTGGGTTCCAGGAGCTCTGTTTTATAGTCTCTGAATTTTGACCATTGAGGAGATTACATGGTGCCCAGGAGTAGTTTGTGGGTGTGACTGTCAAGCTACTGGAAAACTGGGGATTTGGGTGGAGGAGGCCCAGTCCTTATCTGAGCAGGCTTGGAGATCTCAGCCACAGGTCCCACATACCTGGGTTCCCCTGCCGGTTCCTTCATGGGTGAGGCTTTTCTGAGCGTGTGGAGAGTGGCCTTGAGCATGGCTGTGGCTGCATTCTGGAGGTTTCCAGCTGCTGGGGTTCTGGTTGGGGTGGAGAGGGAAACTCAATCTGCCCCCGTCCAAGGAGTCCCAGTGAAGACAACCTGGCATGGGGGCAAGGAGATTCTGCCTTTGATCTGTTTTAAGTGATGAAAATATCTTTTCTCTTATTTGACTTTGCAGTGATTATATTGTTTCCATGTGACAAGATTTTTTTTTACTTTTGCCCTGGGGGTAGGGAGTGGTGGTTGAGGGCTATTCCTGGCCTGATCCCTGTTAGTGGTTGGGGATTTGAACCAGGGTTGAAGAATGCAAAATCAAACACCTTAACCCCTGTATTCTCTCTCTGGCTCCAGAGTTATGTTTTATGTCAGTTTTATCAGTTCTTTTATTTCAATCATTGCTCACTTTGATGTTTTGTTTTAGAAATCTTTTGCCCTTCCAAAGTCAAAAATACTTTTCCTATATTATCTTTGCTTTTTACATTTAATTTCATAATCATCCTATGAATTGTTTAATTTTTAAAATTTATTTGAATATTTGAGTATATGAGTGAAATAAACGCCCTACCCGCTGTGCTATCACTCCAGCCCAGTACATATTTTAGTCAAATAAAAAAGGTAATTCTTTCCTCTTTTCTGAGCTGTTTGTTACACAAACAGCTTTCTATCCTCTGTCAAGAATACAGTCCTAATTGCCATTGCCTTATATATTTTTGTATGATTTTTAATTTTAAAAGTAATTCACAGTATTTCATTACATTTAATATTCAAACACCAATCCCACCACCATTACATCTTCCACCACCATATTTTGGGTGTTTCCATTCTGAAGCCCAATCACTGCCCCAAAGTAGAACCTATAAAATAGAAATAATATATTTTTTATTGCTTGTTATGAAAAACCACTGAAAATGCTACAAAAAAAGGATCCTTAGAGGAATCTTAGAGGGTGAAGGCGTGGAGGCCACGCCCTTCACCTTAGAGGGTGAAGATTATTGTATTTCACCCAGGGGCCATTAAGTCCTTCTATAAGAGATCATTAACATGTTGTTAAATGTTGAGCCTTGTGTGCTTAAATATATGTATGTAAAAAAAAATATTTCCCTTTAAGATTGGTTGCCTCCTACTTTGAATGCCATCAAATGTGGTGTGGAACTCTTGGAGCATGCGTGGTATGTGGTATAAAGTGTTGCGTGGCCTTGGTCCAGGAATAGGTTCACTCGTGGGTGAGGCTCGGCCCAAGCATGTGGTGAGCGACCATGAGCATGGCGGTGGTTGAGTTCTGGAGGATTTTGGTTGCCAGGGCTGTGTCCCTTGGGGCGGGGAGAGGTCTCCCTCTCTCTGGGGTGCCTTGAGTGGAACAGCCTGGCACAGGGTCCGGTGGCATGGTTATGGCGAGAGTCATATTATGCTCCCTTCTGGGAGAGAAGGACATGTGATCTGGATGGTGGCTGATGATGAGATTATCTGGTGCCAGCCAGAGGTGGTTTATGGGTGTGACTGCTGAGTAGATGGAGATTGGGGTGGGGGGCGGATACAGGCAGAGGATCTCCATTCCCGTTGAACCCAGAGTTCTCATTCACAAAGTCCCTCATACCTGGGTTTTCCAGAGGTTCCCTCGTAGGTGAGGCTCGGCCATTGCCTTATATATTAAAAAATACTTTGAACATCTGATAGTGCAATTTATCCCGCACTGTTATTCGGGAGTTGTGACTATTTGGGGCCTTTTTCATTTCTGTATAAATTTTGGAAGCAATCAAGTTCCACAAAAACAGCCACTGCTACTCAAAATTTTAATTAGAATTTGATTGAATCTATGACTTTGGGGATAACTGACATTCCTGCGTGCACAGGCTATAAATATGGCATATCACCCCATTTGTTTACATCTTTTTAAATCTTTTGTGTGTGTGGTGGGGTGGGGGGGAGAGGCACACCAGGTGATGCTCAGAGCTTAGTTTTTTAAAAATTATTTATTTTTGCTTTTTGGGTCACACCCAAGAATGCACAGGGTTCACTCCTGGCTTTGCACTCAGGAATTACCCCTGGCGGTGCTCAGGCGACCATATTGGATGCTGGGAATCGAACCTGGGTCGGCCCCGTGCAAGGCTAACACCATACCCTCTGTGCTATCGCTCCAGCCCCTCAGAGCTTAGTTTTAGCTCTTGCTCAGGAATCACTTCTGGCGGGTTCTGGGATCGAACCTGGGTCAGGTGCGTGCAAGGGAAGTGCCTTCTTTTGTACTTCTGACCCTGCTCAGGAATCGCTCATGTCAGGGCTAGGGAGGCCTAAGTACTGCTGGGGAGCAAAGCAGTGTCAAAAGTATTCAAGGCAGTACCTTAACCTCTGCACTCTCTCTTCAGCTCCCATGTTTTTCCTTCCTTCCTTCCTTCCTTCCTTCCTTCCTTCCTTCCTTCCTTCCTTCCTTCCTTCCTTCCTTCCTTCCTTCCTTCCTTCCTTCCTTCCTTCCTCCCTCCCTTCCTTCCTTCCTCCCTTCCTTTCTCTCTCCCTCCCTCCCTCCCTTCCTTCCCTCCCTCCCTCCCTCCTTCCTTCCTTCCTTCCTTCCTTCCTTCCTTCCTTCCTTCCTTCCTTCCTTCCTTCCTTCCTTCCTTCCTCCCTTTCTCCCTCCCTCCCTCCCTCCCTCCCTCCCTCCCTCCCTCCCTCCCTTCCTTCCTTCCTTCCTTCCTTCCTTCCTTCCTTCCTTCCTTCCTTCCTTCCTTCCTTCCTCCCTTCCTCCCTTCCTCCATCCCTCCCTCCCTTCCTCCCTCCCTTCCTTCCTTCCTTCCTCCCTCCCTTCCTTCCTCCCTTCCTTTCTCTCTCCCTCCATCCCTCCCTCCCTTCCTTCCTTCCTTCCTTCCTCCCTCCCTTCCTTCCTCCCTTCCTTTCTCTCTCCCTCCATCCCTCCCTTCCTTCCTTCCTTCCTTCCTTCCTTCCTTCCTCCCTCCCTCCCTCCCTCCATCCCTCCCTCCCTTCCTTCCTTCCTTCCTTCCTTCCTTCCTTCGTTCCTCCCTTTCTCCCTCCCTCCCTCCCTTCCTTCCTTCCTTCCTTCCTTCCTCCATCCCTCCCTCCCTTCCTCCCTCCCTTCCTTCCTTCCTTCCTTCCTTCCTCCCTCCCTCCCTCCCTCCCTCCCTCCCTCCCTTCCTTCCTTCCTTCCTTCCTTCCTTCCTTCCTTCCTTCCTTCCTCCCTCCCTCCCTCCCTCCCTTCCTTCCTTCCTTCCTTCCTTCCTTCCTTCCTTCCTTCCTTCCTTCCTTCCTTCCTTCCTTCCTTCCTTCCTTCCTTCCTTCCTTCCTTCCTTCCTTCCTTCCTTCTCTCAGGGGTCACTCAGGAATGACTCCTGGAAGTCTTGGTGGACCATATGGGATGCTGGGGATTGAACCTCTGTCAGGCATATGCAAATCAAGTGCTTTAGCCACTGTACTATTCAGCCCCAGTGGAAAAAAATTGCCATATCATTTTCAATAAAGGCCACAACTTACATTCCCACCAACATGTGCCAAAAAACAATTTTTTTCCTTGCCAGCACTTGTTTTCAATTTTTTTTATATAAGTCACTCTCATTAGTGTAAGGTAGCTTTGATTTGCTTTTTCTTAATAAAAGTGACATTGCGCATTTTCCCATGTCATCTGTATGTTTTATTTGGAGAAGTCTTGCTCATTTATTGATTGGGTCACTTGCTATTTTGAGTTGTGTGAGTTCTTTACATATTTTGGACATTAGTATCTTCTCAGAAATACGATGTGTAAGTTATCTTCCATTTCTAGGTTGCCTTTCTTACTATCTCTCTGGCCCCTTTTTTCTTTTTTTTTGGTACTTTTTTTAATTAATAGTTTATTTTTAATTAGTGAGACAACGTGAGGGTACAGTTACAGATTTATAAAGTTTTGTGCTCATGTTTCTCCCTTACAAAGTTCGATAACCCATCCCTTCACCAGTGCCCATTCTCCACCACCAGTAAACCCAAAATCCCTCCCCCCCTCACCAGTCCCGTCTCCCCCCACCCCACACTGCAACTATGGCAGGGTATTCCCTTTTGTTCTCTCTCTATGATTAGGTGTTGTGGTTTGCAATAAAGGTGTTGAGTGGCCATTGTGTTCAGTCTCTAGTCTATATTCGGCCCGCATCATCTTTCCCCCACATGACCTCCAACCACATTTTACTTGGTGTTCCCTTCTCTGAGTTGCCCAGAATGAGAGACCAGCCTCCAAGCCATGGAGACAACCTCCTGGTACTTATTTCTACTATTCTTGGGTGTTAGTCTTATAGTCTATTATTCTATATTCCACAGATGAGTGCAATATTTCTATGTCTGTCTCTCTCTTTCTGACTCATTTCACTTAGCATGAAACTTTCCATGCTGATCCACTTATATGCAAACGTCATGACCTCATTCTTTCTAACAGCTGCATAGTATTCCATTGTATAGATGTACCAGAGTTTCTTCAACCAGTCATCTGTTCTAGAGCACTCGGGTTTTTTCCAGATTCTGGCTATTGTAAACAGTGCTGCGATGAACATATAAGTGCAGATGTCATTCCAACTATACTTTTTGGCTTTTCTGGGATATATTCCCAGCAGTGGTATTGCTGGGTCAAATGGGAGCTCAACCTCTAGTTTTTTGAGAATCGTCCATATTGTTTTCCAAAAGGGCTGAACTAGCCGGCATTCCCACCAGCAGTGTAGAAGGGTCCCTTTCTCTCCACATCCTCTCCAACAGCGGTTGCTTTTGTTCTTTTGGATGTGTGCTAGCCTCTGTGGTGTGAGGTGGTATCTCATGGTTGTTTTGATCTGCATCTCTCTGATGATTAGTGACGTAGAGCACTTTTTCATGTGCCTTTTGGCCATTCGTATCTCTTCCTTGGTAAAGTTTCTGTTCATTTCTTCGTCCCATTTTTTGATGGGGTTGGATGTTTTCTTCTTGTAGAATTCAACCAGTGCTTTATATACCATTGATATCAACCCCTTATCTGATGGGTATTGTGTAAATATCCTTTCCCATTCTGTAGATAGTCTTTGTATTCTGGTCACTGTATCTTTTGCGGTGCAGAAGCATTTTAGTTTAATGTAGTCCCATTTGTTGATCTCTGTTTTTACTAGATTGCATAGTTCCGTGTCATCTTTGAAGATACCTTTATCTTCAATATCGTGGAGGGTTTTGCCTACCTTGTCTTCAATGTACCTTATGGTTTGTGGTCTAATGTTGAGGTCTTTAATCCATTTTGATCTGACTTTTGTGCATGGTGTCAGGTCGAGTTCTAAGCCCATTTTATTGCATGTGGTTGTCCAGTTGTGCTAGCACCATTTGTTAAAGAGACTTTCCTTGCTCCACTTCACATCTCTTGCACCTTTATCAAAGATTAGATGATCATACATTTGAGGTTGTGTGTGGGGATATTCCACCCTGTTCCATTGGTCTGCAGTTCTGCCTTTGTTCCAGTACCATGCTGTTTTAATTGTTACCGCTTTGTAGTAGAGTTTAAGGTTGGGGAGGGTGATGCCTCCCATCATCTTTTTCCCAAGAATTGTTATAGCTATCCGTGGGCATTTATTGTTCCATATAAATTTCAGGATTGCTTGCTCCGTTTCTTTTAAGAATGCCATGGGTATCCCTATAGGGATCGCGTTAAATCTGTATAATGCTTTTGGGAGTATTGCCATTTTGACAATGTTTATTCTCCCTATCCATGAGCAGGGGATATGTTTCCATTTCCTCATGTCCTCTTTTATTTCATGGAGTAGCGTTTTATAGTTTTCTTGGAATCAGCTTAACTAAAGAAGTAAAGGACCTCTGGCCCCTTTTTTTCAAAAAACATTTTGTCAGGGAAGTGTCTGCCTGCAATGTTTAGGAAACTCAGGGGCCTCTCTTGGTGATTCTAAACCAAGTATGCAGATGATTCATTGCAAGAGCCTGAGTATGCAGTAACTCTGCATCCCTGCGGTGCTTTAGATTATCAGGGCCACTCAGGTGGTGCTGGTAAGACTCCAGGACTTAAGGGAACTATGTGGTGCCAGGGATTGAACTGAGGTTAGCTACATACAAGGCAAGAACAAGTGCATTAACTCCTGTAGTATCTATCCCGCCTTTTAAATTTTTTGTGGTAGTTTGTTGTGTGATAACATTTTATTTATTTATTTATTTATTTATTTATTTTTATTGAATCACCGTGAGATACAGTTACAAAGCTTTCATGATACGGTTTCAGTCATATAATGTTCCAACACCCATCCCTCTACTAGTGTACATTTCCCATCACCAATGACCCTAGTTTCTCTCTCTTTCTCTCTTCTCTCTTTCTCTCCTTTTGGGTATCATGATTTGCAATAGCAATACAGATACTAAGAGTCTATCATGTTGATCCTTTACCCACTTTCAGAACACATCTCCCATCCAGAGCGATCCTTTCCAACCATCATTGTCATAATGGTCCCTTCTCTATCCCAACTGTCCTCTCCCCTAACTCTTGAGGTAGGCTTCCAACTATGGACCATTCATCATGGCCCTTGTTTCTATGGTCCTTTGGTGTTTGTCACATACTATGTTTATATATATATATATATCCTGCAAATGAGTGCAGTCATTCTATGTCTGTTCTCCATCTGATTTATTTCATTGAATATGATACTCTCCATGTCCATTCATATGCGAATTTCATGACTTCCTTTTTTAACAGAATTTTCTAACAGAATTCTAATTCTAATTAGATATTAGATTATAATAGCTAATACTATAATACTGTATTATTGTTTAGATGAATTGTGTAGGTGTACCATAGTTTCTTTAACTAGTCGTCTGTTCTGTAATAGCTTTTTAATTTGATGTAGTCCCCTAAGTTATGTTTTTAGTTTATTTATTTTTAAATTAGAGAGTCACTATGAGGGTATAGTTACAGATTTGCATATTTTCATGCTTGTGTTACCCTCATACAATGTTTGAGAGCCCATCCCTCCACCAGTGTCCATTCTCCACCACCAATGAACCCAGTATCCCTCCCACACCCCAATCCCTTCCCCCCCAACCCACCCTGCCTCTGTGGCAGGGCATTCCTATTTGTTCTCTCTCTCCTTTTGGGTGTTGTGGTATGCAATAGGGGTATTGAGTGATTGAACTGTGTTGAACTGTGATTGTCATATACGTTCAGGTATGTTTCTTATATTCCCAATTTATTGAACAGACTTTAATTATAAATTGATGTTAAATCTTGTCAAATATTTTTAGCACCTATTGATATGATCATACATTTTCTTTCTTTTTGTTTCTGTGGTATAGTATATTAATAATTTTTGTATGTTGAAACATCCTTGAAACTCTGGGATGAATCCCACTTGGTTGTTTTTAATTATTCTATTGATGTGCTGTAGATTTGATTTGCCATGATTTTATTAAGAAGTTTGTAAACCTTATTTATCAGCACTACCGGTCTATAGTTTTGGTTGTTTTTTTTTTTTTTGCTTTTTGGGTCACACCTGGCGATGCACAGGGGTTACTCCTGGGTCTGCACTCAGGAATCACCCCTGGCCGTTCTCAGGGGACCATATGGGATGCTGGGATTTGAACCCGGGTCGGCCGCGTGCAAGGCAAACGCCCTACCCGCTGTGCTATCTCTCCAGCCCCCAGTTTTGGTTTTTTTTATGGTGCTGTCCTGTTCAGGGCTTGGGGATCAGAATATTTCCATATTGACTGCTTTGGGGCATGTTTCCTTCCCTCTTTGATTTCTTTTTTTTGTTTTTTTGGACCATACCCAGCAGTGCTCAGGGTTTACTCATGGCTCTGTGCTCAGAGATCACTCCTGGAATTGCTGGAGATTGAACCTAAGTTGGTCGCATACAAGGCAAATACCCTATTTTTTTTTTGGTGTGTGTGTGAAGAATTTGAGCAAGACGGGTATTCTTTGCAAGTTGTATAGAATTCATTTGTGAATTCAGAGTTCATTTGTGAAGTCATCTGGTCTGGTTTCTTTATTCTTAGGGAGATTTTTAAATTATTGTTTTATGTTGTGTACTTATGATGGCCTACACAAGCTATCTCTTCCAGTTTCAGTCTTGGAAGTTTGTATGATTTGTCCCGTTATTCTTAGTTGTCCAATTAACTGTCCCGTAGATGATCATAGTCGTTTCTTATAATTTCTTCCATTTTTTGCAGCATCATTTACAACTGTGTCTCTTTAATTTCTAATTATTCTTATCAGTTTTTTTTTATTTCTTTGTGAGTGTGCAGCCCAATATGCCACAACTTCTTTATACATTAATCTTTCGTTGGATATTTAGGTTGTTTCTATATCCTGACTATTATACTTAGTGTTGCAATAAACATAAGAGTACGCTATCTTTTTGAATTAATGTTTTTGTGCTTTGCAGGTAGATGCGAAGAAGAAGAAGTGGATTTAGATGGATTATATGGAAGTTCTATTCTTAATTTTGGAGAAATCTTCCATTTTGATTTCCTTAGAGTAAATTTATCTACTGAGAGTAAATGAGGGTTTCTTTTTACCACATCCCCGACAAAACTGGTTGTGGCCCACCTTTTTGATATAGCCATTCTCACTAATGTGAGATGAGTCTCACTGTTTTCACTCACATCTCCTTGATAATAAGTGATGAGAAACACTTTTTGATATGCACACTGGTCATCTATTCTTCTCTTGGGGAAGTGTCTATTCATGTCTTGTCCCCATTGATTTGATAGGATGGTTGTTTTTTGTTATTTTTTGTTGAAGTTTTTGAAATATATTTTGAATATTATCCCCTTATTTAATATATGGTATTAAAATATTTTCCCCATTCAATAAGCATATCTTTGTTTTAGCCCAGTTTCTTTTGCCATGCAAAAAGTTTTCAGTTTGATGTGGTCCATATGTTTACTTCTGGTATTTTTTGCCAATGGAGTAAAGTCATCGAAGATACCTCTGAGATCCATACACTGCAGAATTTTACCAATGTTTTCCTTGATATATGTTATGGATTCTGCTCTAATCTCAAGGTCTTTAATCCATTTTATTTTATTTTATTTTATTTTATTGCTTTGGGGGGGTTACACCTGGCGGTGCTCAGGGGTTACTCCTGGCTCTGCACTCAGGAAATACTCCTGGTGGTGCTTGAGGGACCATATGGGATGCTGGGGATTGAACCCTGGTCACCTGTGTGCAAGGCAGATGCCCTCCCCACTGGACTATGGCTCCAGCCCATACCAGCTGTGGTTTAATAACTTACCTGGAAGTTTAATAACTTACCCTCTTACCTAGAATGCAGTTATTTAGTTGGCAAATGCTTTTCCTCCATACCTTGTCCATAAGGTCCAAAAAAACTGATTTCAGCTGACAGTGCCAAAACTATACCATCATTTTCCGACCTGAAGGATGTATTAACTTTTAAGCCCTGTCACAATTTAGTTTTAAAAATATTTCTTACTTTTCTCTTCCATGACATATCAAACAAGTTTCATTACACTGATGGCATTACACTGACTGGACCTAACAGATCAAGAAGAAACAATAGCCCAGACTTTTTTTTAATAGAACATCAATCTGTGTGCCAAAATGGGAAATAAATACAACAAAAAAGTAAGGTCCTTTTACCTCAATGAAATTTCTGGAGTTCAGTTGTGTGGACATTTTAAGATACCCTTTGAACAAAGTATAACTTGTTGCATATGCCCTTCTGCAACTTAAAAAGAGGCACAATGCCTTATGAGTATGTTTTAATTTTAGAGGAAATTTATCCCTCATTTGAGATTTAATGAGTAGCATATTTAATAGGTAACACAAATTACTGCAGGCTATTTGAGGCCTTAGGCAGGCCTCTCTGTGTGAACTGCAGTACAGGCCTGTAGGAATTTAGAGCAATATCCTTTCATACTCTGCATAAAAATACTCTCCTTTGGAGAGACAACTCTTTTTTGTTTTTGTTTGTTTTGAGGAGGGGCTCATAGAGCAGTGCTCAGGGCTTACTCCTTGCTCTTTTTTTTCTCAGGGATACTTCTGGTAGAACTCAGGGGACCATATGAAATCCCAGGGGCAAGGTTGACCTGTGCAAGGCAAGCATCCTATCCACTGTGCTATCTCTCTACCCCCTGGACAGAGAGCTTTTGGCCTGATACTCAATTTTTCTTAGTAGAGGCTGAATGTTTACCAATGGGCTATCAAGTCACCATGCAACCTGAACTTCCCATCAGGAATTGTGCATTTTCTTTTTCTTTTCTGATTTGGAAGCACTTTCCCATGTTGGATTTATTGGCCAAAAAGTTCTCATGAGTGAAAAATGTTTAATATGCCCTATATAGATAAATACAAGACAGTATTCCTCAAGATTTTTTCCTGACAGTAACACCAGCATCACTAAAATCTCATAATACCAGAATTTTATTTTGTTCTTTTATTCTTTTTATTTTTTAATCGAGTCACCGTGAGAACAGTTACAGGGCTTTTAGGATTGAGTCTCAGTCATACTATGCTCAAACACCCATCCCTTCACCAGTGCACATGTTCCACCACCAATAACCCCAGCATACCCCTCCTCCCACTCCCCCCCTCCTGTGTGGCAGATGATTTTCACTTTACTCTCTCCTTACTTTGATTACATTCAATTTTCGACAGGAAACTCACTATCATTATTGGAGATTTTTCCCCAACAGTCAGACCTGTCGGAATGGCATCATTTTATTGTATGTTTTCTATTGTTGGTAACAAAGAGCATATGATGTTGCACAGTCAAGAAAGCGGCCGCCCAGATTTGTAATTCTGGTATTAAGTCCAGAGGTATTTCTGCCAGCAGCTGCTGCATTCTGAGATTGGTTTCTGTGGCGCTGGGATCATGGCTGTTCAGGAGCGGAGGAGCTGTACATGGGCAACGGCTCGGGGTCTCATTTGAGCAGGAGGCAGGGCCGGTTCTGCCTCCCCCATTGCAAGATTCCCTATGCATCCCGTCCCATCACTCCAAACTCTTACCTCTCTGTCCAATTGGTTCTGAACAGTGGCGGTCGCCATGCTGTCCAGGGGGTAAAGGGCTAAGGGACAGAAACCCTTCCCCTCCCAGGGCTGCACGGGACCATAGCTTAATTCAGAGTCCAGGAGTATATCTGCCAGCAGCCGCTGCATTTCTGAGATTGGTTTCTGTGCCTCTGGGATAATGGACGCTCAGGGGTGGTGGAGCCATTTCTGAGCATATATTTTGTATATCAGGAAAGGTCGCACAGCCACATAAGTGGCCGCGCGGTTTGGAGATGTCCCAGTCCTGCATACCAGAGCCGTGTTAGTAGAACCTCAGTGTCACCGGGGCTCCATCTGGAGAAGGTGTTCTGGCTGTACCTTCTCTGTCTGGCACCCTGGTGTTGTTGGCCCGGTTTGGGATCTGGAGCAATCTCCGGCTGGCAGTGCCTTCCGGAACGGCCTGTATTCTTCCGAATTGTGCATTTTCTAACTCATCAACCCATACCCATCATTCCATTGGCAGTGGTATGTAGGAAATCTGATCCGGGAGAGTATTGAAGTTAGATGAAAAAGTGGTCCAAATGTCCATGGTCCTCACTTCTACTACACTTTTTTCTTCCAACTCCTCATGAGGAGAGTTCCTTATGATTAGTTGACAGAGAAAAAGAATATTAAGGACTAGGTTACTGACAGCACTATAGTACATTTCTTCAACATTCCCAAAGAGCAGTGCTGAAAAACTCCACTGAGCAAAATGTTGAGTAGTGCATCTGGTACTGATTTTGTTCAGATAGATAAATATGCAGACATGTAATTCTACACTGATTTACAAGCTGTGTCCAGTGATTTGGCTAGAAAGCCTAGAACTTGGAAGGAACAGGATTGGAAAAAACTGTTACAAGGAAATCTGGGGAAGATGCATGTGTATGTTATAATGAACAAAGATGTGAAGATATTTGTGTCCAATATTAGAGTTCACCAAATGGTGGCTCCCAGCAGATGAAGAGTTTAATAATCTAGTGTATCCACCGGATGACCTATTCTATGCATATTGCTTAGCTCCTTTTTCAGCCACCCTTGTCGTTGCCTAGTGAGCTCATGAATAAAGTCACGATTGTGGCAACACAGAGGTTATGGTGGGCTAACCAAAATGGACTTCCATTCACTACGGTCACTCTAACTCTGATCCTCTAAGTGACAACTCATGCCATCTGCAGAGATAAGCACCAAATCTGCAATATGAAAACATTTGCTCAAGCAGGCAGCAGTAACATCTCTTTTGTGAGACTTGTTATTTCTGTTTTTGGCATATTGAATACGTCACAGGTAGCTTGCCAGGCTTTGCTATGCGGGCGGGATACTCTCGGTAGCTTGCCGGGCTCTCCAAGAGGGATGGAGGAATTGAACCCGGGTCAACCACGTGCAAGGCAAACGCCCTATCCACTGTATCCACTCCAGTCCATGGTAACATTACCTAGGGGAAATCAGTTAATTATCTTGTAGCAGGTTGTTTACTTTGGACCATTCCATCATCAAAAGGACAGGCAGGCAGTATTTTGTTCTTTATTAGGGTTTGTCTTTCTTATACATGTCTGACTAAACTACTATCCATAGACTTGCAGAATACCTTTATCACCATTGCAGTATCCACACATCATTGGCTATGATCAAGGAGGATTCACCTGACTGAAAAAATTAGATTATTGGGCCCACTCTCATGGAAGCCTTGCTACCTACCATGTTCAGCACTAACCTAAAGCAACTGGCTTGATAGAGTTGTGGAATAGTTTTTAGAATTTCAGTGACTGCATCAGCTATGCGGCATTCCAGGTTACATCTAGGTATTCCAGGTTACATCTAGGTTTTCTACATGTCCTTTTATGCTCTGAATATGTTCAATATAGGATCCTAATTTTCAAATAGTCATTATTCATGGGTCTGAGGATCAAGGGGGAGAACTGGAAATAGCACCATTCACTATTACTTCCTAGCAGCCTACTAACAAAATGTTTACTTCCTGTTCCTGTAATGTATGCTCTTCTGTATCTAGAGATCTTAGTTTCAAAGGGAGGACGTTTTCTCCAGGAGACACAACAATGTTTCCATTGAACTGGAAGTTAGGATTTTCACCTGGCTACCTTGGGCTCCTTATGCCTTTGAGTCAAAGAACAAAGGACGTATCACAACAGGTTCATTACTCTGATGGCGTTACACTGGTTAAGATTCCATTCCTGTGTACCAAGGGGAAATTGGAATGCTGATACACAATGAAGATAAGAAAGAATATCTTTGGAGATCTCTTAGGGTATCTTTTAGTATTGCCATATCCTTTTAGTATTGTCCGTGTCATTGGAAAACTACAACAACCCAATCCGGGTCAATTAAGAATAGTCCAGACCTTTCAGGAATAAAGATCTGGGTAACTCCAACAAGTAAAGGAACACAGACAACTGAGGTGTCTGCCCAAGGCATGGAAAACACAAAATTGGAAATGGGGGGCTGGAGCAATAGCACAGTGGGTAGGGCGTTTGCCTAGCACGCGGCCAACCCGGGTTCGATTCCCAGCATCCCATATGGTCCCCTGAGCACCTCCAGGAGTAATTCCTGAGTGCATGAGCCAGGAATAACCCCTGTGCATTGCCGGTTGTGACCCAAAAAGCAAAATTTAAACAAAATTAGAAATGGGCAAAGGTAATTACAAAAGGTAATTCTGTAATTTTGTGATCAGTTACAGAAGCTAGGACTGCAATTATGACTATTTCTTTCATATTTAGATATAAATATATATTTTTGTGAATTATTTCTCTTGTCCATATTATATGTGTGTGCACATGTTCTCTTCCTTCTCTATGCCCTTATGTAAAATAAAATATATGGATTTCATATTATAATATTTAATTACTATTAACTTTATATCATAGTGTGTAAGTTACAGGATATTAAGAAGAGTAACTATCACTCAAGGAACTTTACTTCCTTTTCTGGGGAAGAGGTTAGTGCATTTTTGGTTAAATTCAATATATTATATTAGATAGTTTGACATTGCTATTATCTTCATTTGGAGTTTATGGTTAAGGAGATGCATGCATGCCAGGTTGGTGAGGGGTATGATGGTTAAATCTATATGTCAGTCTGACCTGGTCATAGACCACCAGCTATTTGACCAAATGTCAACCTGGGTGCTTTGGTTACAGTGCTTGGTATGTTTATTTGATGGTGCTTGGGATGGTATTAATATTTAAATTAGTAGGCAGAGTAAAACAGATTGCTCTCCCTAACACAGGTGGGTTTTATCCAGTTCATTTAAAGCCTCCAGAGAACAAGGGAGAAAATTTACTGCCTAATCATCTTCAGACAAGCACATGAACTTTTTCCTGACTTTGGATTCTAAATCAAATACTGGATCTTCTTGGGTTTCAAATCAGTTGACTTTTGGACTGAAATTCTGATATATTTTCTTTTTCTTTTGGGGTCACACCCGAAGATGCTCAGGGGTTACTCCTGGCTCTGCACTCAGAAATCACCCCTGGCGGTGCTCGGGGGACCATATGGGATGCTGGGAATTGAACCTGGGTCGGCCGCGTGCAAGGCAAACGCCCTACCCGCTGTGCTATCGCTCCAGCCCCTCTGATATGTTTTCTTGATCCTCAGGTCTTCAAACTCAGTTGGAATTACACGAACATATGTACACCAGTATGCGTAAACATATTCTTTTATTTCGTTCTTTTCCTCTGGAGAACCCTGATTAATGCCTGGCTGATACAGATTTGGAAATAAATATTTTTTAAAATTTTATTTATATGTTCTTAATGGATTTTCATTGTATTATGCATTAACTATTTTAAAATTAATTTTGGGGTCAAACAAATAATAGTACAGTGTGTAATGTGCTTGCCTTGCATGTGGTCGACCTGGGTTCAACCCCCAGTACCCCATATAGGCACCCGCCAGGAGTGATCACTGAGCACAGAACCAGAAGTAAGCCCTAAGCACCGATAAGTGGGCCCAAACCCAATAAATAAATTAAGACAGACTAATTTCATTGATCCGAGGGCATAGGTCTCAAGTACAGTCCCCAGAATTGCCACCTGCACTGAGAAACAACCTTGAACTTCTGCTATTGGTGTCCCCAGCATCACAAGTGACTTCTGGACATACTTCAGTTAAGTGTGTATAAATACCTGGTTTATAAATACAACGGGGTGTGATCGCTTTCAGTTACAGTGTAATGCACTTCATAACTGAAAAGATATGTGAGCACATCCGGGAAGAGTGAGCCCTGGTGAGCACATGTGTGAACACCAGAGTGATCCTAGTGAGCACTACAACAAGAAACTTAACTAAACAGTTTGAACACCATTAAGCATGTGTACAAGGACCACCACTGACTGAGAATTTCCTGAAGGACCCCTCCCTCCAGAAAATAAAGCCATGTATGTGGAATTTTAAGATACACAGTAAGGTGCAACACCAGAACAAAAGCAAGACACCTTCAATTAGCACCAACCCGCCCAGTGAATTTTCAGACAATGATTTTAGTAACACTATCGCAAATTGACTTTTACTGATCACAGTTTTGATAATTCCATTTGGCTGTGCTGTTGTAACATACAATATGAAGTAAATTTTATCTGCAGGAGGACAGGTTGGGACAGTGGATGGGAAACTGAGGACATTTGTGGAGGGTGGTGGTATTGGTGTTGGAATGTTTAATGACTGAAACAACTATATTATGAATTTGGTAAATCACAGTGTTATAATAAAAATGCTTTCATTAAAACAAATCAAAACACTTTCTGTCCCTTTCCAGTCTTCAAGATGTCGAAGCGAGGACGCGGTGGGTCCTCCGGGGCCAAGTTCCAAATCTCCATGGGTCTGCCGGTAGGAGCTGTGATCAACTGTGAGGACAACACAGGAGCCAAAAGTCTGCACATCATGTCTGTGAAGGGGATCAAGGAACAGCTTAACAGACTTCCCGCCGCTGGTGTGGGTGACATGGTGATGGCCATGGTCAAGAAAGGCAAACCCGAGCTCAGGAAGAAGGTACATCCAGCAGTGGTAATATGACATATAGGAGAAGTCATATAGGAGAAAAGATGGCGTCTTTCTTTATTTTGAAGACAATGCAGGGGTCATAGTAAATAATAAAGGTGATATGAAAGGTTCCGCCCTCACTGGACCAGTTGCAAAGGAATGTGCAGACTTATGGCCCAGGATTGCTTCCAATGCCGGCAGCATTGCATGATTTTTTAGTGTATTTGTTAAAAAGAGGCCATTAAAAGTACTTGCTTCCAGGATGAGGGAGAGGGGATATGACTCAATAGATTCCATCTGTTAATAATAATAAAAAATCGCTCTCAAAAAAAACCAAAGAAAACAAAAGCAAAACGGCTGGAGAGTTGGTTCACAGAAATGGATTTGGGGGGTATGGTGCCACCAACAGGTCAACCTGTACCTGTGGGGCAAGTGCATCAGCAGCCTGATGATGCCTTCAGGCATCCTGACACCCCAAAATTGCCACTGTGCCTTTGGCCAGACCCCAACAACTGGGGACCAAGTTTACCAAGAAATTAAATGGCCAAAAGTTAGGTATGTGGTGGCCATGCCCACAAACCGCCTCCGGCTCAGTTATACAAGTTCATTTATTGGTCATATTTCAGAGATCCATAGATAAATCTCAAAAAAGATCAAAAGCCACAGTTAATCTCGGGTCCGTGCATGGCTGAACAGACTGGTGTAAATTGGAGGGGGCAGGTTGGCCTGTGCCTGCCCAAGGAGAGTTCCCCAGCAGCTGCTTGATTCCAAAATCCAAAATCGCTGCCATACCTTTGACCTGACTCTACCGTCTTAGGATGGATCTCACCACTATATAACCAGCTGAAAATTTGGGTATGCAGTTTTGTGACTGAAATCTCCAGGCTTTCACGAAGTTCCGCTACCTCCCCCCACTTCCCAATACACATGGAAGCACCGGCAGTCACCCCCACAAATCAACTCCAGCGCCACCCTGTAAACTCTATTACTGGCTTTGCTTCAGGGACCCATAAATAAATCTCTAAAGAGATAAAAAAAAACCAGAGACACAGCAGTGAGTCCTGGAAGACACCACAGAGCTGGAGATCTCTCCAGGTCCCATACTGAGCCAGTTTCACCAGGGCACCTCAGATGGAGCAGGTGCACTCTCCCCACCTACTCCAGATGGAATCGTGGTGGCCAAGAGCTTCCACAAGCAAGGCCCAGATATGCAGATTCCAGGATTAGATCTCCATGTCTCATGGCAGCATAGGCACCAGGTTCTCCCTCCCCAGCTTCCTGCCTGCTTGTCAGCCTGGCTGTGACACCCACAGTGTGCCTCCAGGTGCCATCTTAGGCACCAACAGCTCTGGTCCAGAATAGCCCAATTGAATCCCAAAATGGATTAGTGTCCACAGGAATGTCTCTGGAACTCAACCATTTACAATTTAGGATTCCATAAGTGTGCGGCCGCAACACCCATGATATTCAAAATGAGCAATGGACAATAAATGATCTAGCATCTGATCCTGGCAGGAAGGTTTGAATGGTGGTGGGAAAATTCAAGCAAAACATAATGTCCAAAAGCAGAGAGAGTATTGGGGAAATTTCCATGGAAGCAAGGTGAGGACTGGGGTGGCGGGGAGAAGATATACTGGGGGCACTGGTGGTAGAAGGATTGCACTGATGGAGGGATGGGTGTTTGATCATTGTACAGCTGAATCTCGAACATGAAAGCTTTGTAACTGTATCTCACTGTGATTCAATTAATAAAAAAAGTAATGTGGAGTACATGCCCAATTAAATCAGCTTAATCAATGGCTGAATAAATAGCAGTACGCCTACATTAAAAGAATAAGTGAATTTGATGGGGGAGGGGGGTTGGGGGTTGAAAGGAGGATGAGGGAAGTGGGTATGATGGGTATGGTATTGGAATGATGTATGCCTGAGACCATCATCAACAGTATTGTAAGTCACATTATCTCAATAAAAAATTTTAAAAATAAGTATATTGCTGATTTTTGTATATTACTGTATTTTCTGTATATTACTGTAATTTGATGTTAACAAACAACAGTAATACACAGAAAAGAAAGCTAAAGAAATTGGGGAAATGGCAGGGGAAAAGGATAGAAAGGAAGGAAGGAAAGAAGGACGGAAGGAAGCAAGGAAGAAAGGAAGGAAGCAAGCAAGGAAGGAAGGAAGGAAGGAAGGAAGGAAGGAAGGAAGGAAGGAAGGAAGGAAGGAAGGAAGGAAGAAAAAAGAGAGAGAGAGAAAGAAAGAAAGAAAGAAAGAAAGAAAGAAAGAAAGAAAGAAAGAAAGAAAGAAAGAAAGAAAGAAAGAAAGAAAGAAAGAAAGAAAGAAAGAAAGAAAGAAAGAAAGAAAAGAAAGAAAGAAAGAAAGAAAGAGAAAGGAAGGAAGGAAGGAAGGAAGGAAGGAAGGAAGGAAGGAAGGAAGGAAGGAAGGAAGGAAGGAAGGAAGGAAGGAAGGAAGGAAAGATGGGAGGGAAAGGGGGAAAGAAAATGGAAAAGGAAAAACTGAGAAATTAAAATTAATTTTGTTTCTTCTGAGAAACAGCTATGCTTGGAGTATCACGTTTCATTCAAGTGAGAGAAGGAATCCGGAGTTCCGACCTCTATCGAAGATCAAGGGTTAGGGATGCTGCCTCATTTGCCAAGGCGTCAGAAATCAGATGGGCCGGACATGTAATGCGATTTGGAGACAACCACTGGACTAGAGATGTTACTGACTGGATTCCACGGGACGTCAAAAGAATGCCTGGCCGGCCACCTACGAGATGGTCAGACTTCTTCCTCATGACCCTGAACAAACAGTTTGATGCTCTTCATGTTCCTGGAATGAGCAGACACCATTGGGCAACACTAGCACGTGACAGGTCAAATGGAGACGTTACTGGCACTCGCTTGAGCAAATCGATGAGCAACCGGATGACAAGTGATACAAGTGATACAAGTGGTATTTCTTCTAGCAGCAACCAATAACAGATGCTGGTCATTCTGATAATAAAGACAAAACTTCTATAACTTCGGTATTACCAGAAAAGTTGTAAAGCGACCTCCAGTACACAGTTTTTACTTTAGTCCCCAGAGTTTGTTCTCAATTGATATTATCAATGTCCTTGTTTTGAGGTTACACAGCGGCATGTGTTGGAAGTCATGGGCACTTTTGTGAGAGGGGGCTAACTGTGTACACCGAGACCATAAGTGTCAACAACGGTGTAAACACATGAACTTAACTGTAATACATGTAAAAGAAAAATAGTTATATAGCAATTGATCTGGAAGAAGTAAAAAATTATAAAAGTAGATAACTGAATCCAATTAAAAATATATACGTGATGCACATACACACAAAACAAATTGTCTTGATGTTCAAGAGCAAAGTAAAAACCAGGTTAGTGGAATGAGTGCCAGAGGTCAGTAGACCACTGTGAAGTACAGCCCACATAGAGCTGCTGTCAGAAGATGGAATCATACATGAACTCATTTATGTCACTCACCATCATAATTGCTGGTTCTAGGAGTTTATGAATAGAACCATGTGACTACTGAACTGTTCAAGTACAGTTTCGTGAGAGGGCATTGGTGGGGGGCACGGGCCCTGGTAAATGGACTGCTGTTGGAACGTTGTTTGCCTGAAACCAAATAATGAATAACTTTGTAATCTATGGCAACTAAATAACAAAAAGTTTTAAAGTATAGACTTAAGCACATTAATGGCCATGATCCAGAGACTCACAAATAAATCTTGGAACAGAGCATCTCACTGCAGAGATGTCTCCGGACCCCAATTATTTAAAATTTTAGAATCCCAGGAGTGTGTGACATCTCATACTATTCATAACAAGCAATGCAAAATAAATTATTTAGCATCTGCCTATGGAACAGGCTTGAGTGGTGGTGAGAAAATTTGAAACAATGTGGTGGAAAGATGTAATAGTGGTGGGATTGATGTTGAAATACTGAATGTAATCAATTATTGTGAACAACTTTATGAAAATAAAATTTAAAAAAATTTAAAGTATAGTTTCAAATACTTAGAAACTGGCTTAAAATGTAAAACTTTTAGATGTATTTAAGTTTTTAAACCATTATTAAAACTTTTAAAAATATATTAATAACTCCCACACCTGAAACCAACCAATTTGTAGCTGTCACACAGGTTGGAACACTCCAACATGAGAAGGAAGTTCACTTGTATTTTGCCCTTGGAAGAGACCTGATATTTTTGTATTTTCTTGGACTCGAGCACAGCGGGTAGGGCATTTGCCTTGCATGCGGCCGACCCGGGTTCAATTCCTCCATCCCTCTCGGAGAGCCCAGCAAGCTACCGAGAGTATCCCACCCGCACGGCAGAGACTGGCAAGCTATCTGTGGCATACTCGATATGCCAAAAACTGTAACAAGTCTCACAATGGAGATGTTACTGGTGCCCGCTAGAGCAAATCGATGAACAACAGGACAACAGTGCGACAGTGCCACAGTTCTTTTTGTTAAGAATAACCTTCATATATTGTATTTGACAAGGTACTCCCAGACAGATTTTAAGAATATCCATCCTATCCCACACCCTCACCAGACATGAAGATTGGTTTGCAGTTCTTTACATCACCACCACTGGATTTTATCCTGTTTCTTTGTTTTTTAAAATTTCTTTCTCAGGGCTGGAGCAATAGCACAGCGGGTAGGGCATTTTCCTTGCACGCGGCCGACCCGGGTTCGATTCCCAGCATCCCATATGGTCCCCTGAGCACCGCCAGGAGTAATTCCTGAGTGCATGAGCCAGGAGTAACCCCTGTGCATCACCAGGTGTGACCCAAAAAGAAAAAAAATTAAAATTTCTTTCTCTCCTCTCCCCTCCTACCTCCTCCCTTCTCCCTCCTCCCTCCCTCCCTTCCTTCTTCCCTTCCTTCTTCCCTTCCTTCCTTCCTTCCTTCCTTCCTTCCTTCCTTCCTTCCTTCCTTCCTTCCTTCCTTCCTTCCTTCCTTCCTTCCTTCCTTCCTTCCTTCCTTTTTTCAATATTTTTGGCAGATGGCCACAGCTGGCTGTGCGCAGAGCTTACTCCCGGCTCTATGTTCAGGAATCACTCCTGGTAGAGTTCTGGAAACCATATGCAGTGCCAGGGATTGAGCCTCCCAACCGGGTGTGTTGAAAGGTATTGAGAGGCCACCCCTTCCTCTCATCTGAGCCACCAGGAACACCGCCCCCATCCCCACTGGCCACAATGAAACCCAGAACCACGAAGGGATGTGATGAAAAAGGAACTCTTACCCACTGCTGGTGGGAATGTTGCTTTGTTCAACCCCTATGGAAAACAATATGGAGATTTCTCAGAAAAGAATAGAGCTGCCTTATGATCCAGTAGTTCCTCTTCTTGGTATTTATCCCCCAAATACAAAATGGTTATATGCATACCATTATTTATCGCAGCACTAAGCATAATAGCTAAGACATGGAATCAACTTAAGTGTCCAACAACGGATGAGTGAATAATGAAAATGTGGTCTATATACACAATGTAATACTATGCACCTGCAAGGACAGATGAAATTATGTATTTTGTTTTTAACTTGGATGGACCTGAAGGATATCACATTAAACAAAGTAAGTCAAAAGAAGAAAATAGGGGAGGGGGCTGAGGTCCTTGGAGGAGGAATGTGGGTACTCTGGTGATGGGTGTGGTGTTAGAATTATGTGCATGGAAAAATATTATTAATGGTATTATTAATCTCAGAAACCCAATACAGAGCTATTTAATAAGAGAAAGAATAATTGGCTTGGTCTCAATTTCAAATGCAGTAAATAACAGATATGATAAAACTAACACAGCATGAAGACATAAGGAAGAATGTCCCTGTCTTAATACCAAGGGGATCATTTCATTTGTCATCAACAGAGACAGGGACATTAGGACTCCAAAGGTGGCATAGTAGGACTGGGGATGAATTGAGTAGATTCAGTGTAATCACACAATTTCTTCTCTCACTCCCTTCCATCTTCTCTCCTTCCCTTTTTTCCTCTCCCTCCCCTCTCTCTTTCTTGTGTTTTTTTTGGCACACACACAGCTGTATCTAGCGATTACTCCTAGCTCTGGGTCTGTGCTTAGTGATCATTTCTGGTGGGACTGAGAAACCTATATGTGGTACCAGAACCCAGGTTACTGCATTTTTCTGACCCAAACTCCATAGTTCTTTTCTAAACTGAGGATGATTGAACTTAACTAAGTTAACTCATGTTAATTCAAGTTAACTCTTTTCTAGACTGAGGATGACTGAAGTTAACTAAGTTAACTCATGTTCCCAAAACAGCCTTACTTTTGTTTTTTGTTCTTTTTTTGGGGGGTCACACCTGGCAATTCTCAGGGTTTACTCCTGGCTCTGCACTCAGGAATTACTCCTGGCGGTGCTTAGGGGACCATATGGGATGCTGAGAATCGAACCTGGGTCGGTCGTGTGCAAGGCAAACGCCCTACCTGCTGTGCTATTGCTCCAACGCCTGTTTTTTGTTCTTAAACTCTTTCTAATACATGGTACAACATGGGACTATATTGCTGAGGCCTGAGGGTTTGGCATATTGCTCTTGTGGGACATGAATTTAGAGTCCTGTTTTGTCCACTGTTTCTTAAAATGTTGCTGTAAAGTGGGCTGAAGTGCTTTTGGAATCCTTTAGAAACTTGGGCAACAGGTAGACAAAACTCTGGAAAAACAACTGGAGGGGACTTCAAAATCCTCCACTTCAGAAAACAAACATGTAATTGATTATAAAGCTATCAGTTAAGTGCAGAGCCCCTGAGTGTGAGAAGGAAACCACTACAAGGAAAGCTACCTCCTGCCAGGCCTGCCAAAATATTGGTGGGATGTGTGCCTAGGGATGCAGGACTGAAGTCAGCATGAATACCTGCATCCTCTGGACACCAGAGTTTTGCTTAGCTATATGGTTACTCACTAAGGCAGTCATACAGCCACATCTGAAACCCACTTGGTCTTTACAGTGTGGGAGCTGTTTCCTACAACCTAGATTTTCAGGGAGTTGTGATTTTCAGACTGAGGCAACACTATGCTCTTTGAAGGAAAAGAAGTAAGTTCAAACTGTCACGTGGGTCTAGGCTCTTTGTTTTTGACCATAGAAAAGAATATCCAGAGAGGGCAGTAAAGTAGAACAGTTTTATTAAGGAAGGGTACTTGTTCTGAGGACATGGTTCTCAGAACATACTTGTTCTGAGAAGACCATGGTTCGTGGTCTTCTCCAGAGAGGGATAGAGTAGTGAGTTCCAAAAGTAAAGAAAAATTTTCACTCTAAAGAAAGACTTGGACAACCTCAGGGTGGAGTGCCATAAAGTGAAAAGAAGAAAGATTACAAGTGTCATGTTGGGATGTGGGTGACTCTATCTGCTTTGGGGTGGCTGTTTCTATAAGATTTTTTCCAGGCTGCTTCAGTCATTTTTAGGGAATTGTCAAGGAGAAGGACTTTTAGCTCTGGTATTCTCTCCCAGATGGGATCTGGTCTTCATCATGAGCTGATGTAAAGGGTTGGCTCCTTTTCAGAGCTTCTTGTCATTCAAAGTTTAGTTTTATGGATTCCTGAAATGTACTGCTAAGGGGACCTCTCCTAGACTGCTTACCTCAGTAATTATCTTTTGGGTATTCATGTGACTTGACATTGCACCTATTAGTTTTCGATTAATCCAATTTAATGAGCTCAGCTCCTTATCCTATTTGGTGTTCAGGTACAGAAGGTATTAGAAACTGGTCACTGTCACTGTCATCCCGGTGCTCATTGATTTGCTCGAGCGGGCACCAGTAACATCTCCATTGTGAGACTTCTTGTTATTGTTTTTGGCATATCAAATATGACACGGGTAGCTTGCCAGGCTCTGCAGTGTGGGTGGGATACTCTCGGTAGCTTGCCGGGCTCTCTGAGAGGGATGGAGGAATCGAACCCGTGTTGGCCACGTGCAAGGCAAACGCCCAACCCGCTGTGCTATCGCTCCAGCCCAGAGACTCATATATGCAAAGCAAATGCCCTTCCACTAGGCACATATTCTAATGCCTAGTTTCTTAAATTGTGGATTGCAACCCCATATCTGAATGTGAGGTCATGAAAATTTTGTTTTAAAATAATTTTCTTTATGATTTGTTGTCAATTAATATTTGGTTTGTATAACTATATGCTTAAATACTTGCAGTTGCATACAAATTTCTTGGGTAAGTAGGAGTCATGAGTGGAAAAAGTTTAAGAAGCTCTGCTTTGATGTGTTGTGATTCTCTTTGATTTTGTATATTCTGTTCAGTGTAGAATGCTCTTGGGTTTGAAAACTAACTTTATTTTGAGCTTTTGTTTGTTATCACTATTTTTGGATTTGGGGTCCATATCTTGCAGGTGCTATGCCTGGTCTGGTGTCAGGAAGCCACTCACAGTGGTGCTCAAAGAACCATAATGGTGCCAAGGACCAAATCAGAGTCTCCTGCATACAAAGAATGCACTCAGATAGTTGAGCTATCTCTCCAGGCCTTTTCAAAAAAATTATTTATTTAGTAAAGCAACATAGTTTTTATTGAAGAAAACTTACTTACAAAGATGTGAGGGGAGAAAAAGAGAGGCATACGTATTCAGAAGAGAACACAATTGCCAGAGTGGAAAAATGAAATATTTTAAATTTTTTAATGCATTCAGGACTCAGAAAGTTTCTAAAACTCATTTTTGCAGCTTATGGAAAAATGGTATAACGGGTTTTGGTCCACACTCGGCTGTGCTTAGGGTTTACTCCTGGCTCAGGTATTACTTCTGGCAGGCTCAGGATACGCGGGCCTTGCAAGTGGTTAGCCATGTGCAAGGCAAGCGCCCTATCTGCTCTCCTATCTCTTCAGCCTCCAATATAACAGTAATTTAGAAGCTTCCTGTATCATTCATTCACCTGTCTCCTTTCCTGCTTCAGAAGACACCATTACCCTGAACTTTATATTCCCACACCATACTTTCATTTTTTGGAAGTTTTCCCTCTTCTATACATGTGGATATGCAGGCTAAATGTATGCGTCTTTTGTGAAAACTTGAGTAGCAAGCACATAACTACATGGTTACTGAAGTTACTATTAGGTAAAGATGTCCAGGAAAGAATAAGTTGAATAGATTTTTGGGTCAGTCTGACTTCGGTTTCCCTAGAGTTTAATGAGCTGCTTGCGGGGAATTTAATGCATGAGGTCATGTCTGAGTCCAGGGAAATAAAAACATGGCTCTTCGAAGTCAGCATACTTCCAGTGATTTTGTGTGGACCAGAAATTAATTGTGTAGTACCTGTGGTTTGATGGGGGTAGACCCCTCAGATTTCTCTACTTCTATTCTCCCCATAATTCCACTTTCTGAGAGTAAATGACAGCAAATAACTTCTGTGAGGTAGATAGGATGTATTCAACTGATCCAGGTTGCTGCAAGTCTTGGAGGAGTGTGTTCAGGAGCTTCAGTAGTACGAGGTCAAAATCAGCCAAATAGGGCTAGAGAGGTAGCACAAGGGATAAGGTGATGGCCATGCATACAATCAACTCTGGTTCAATCTCCAGCACCACATATGTTCCCCTGAGCACCACCAGAAGCGATTCCTCTACCCAGAGCCGGAGCAAATCCTGAGTATTGCCAAGTGTGACTCAAGCTCCCCTCCCCCCAGAAAAATGAGCATTCTTCAGGTTCATCTGAGCATTCTTCCCCCATTCCACTTCGGTTTGTTTGCTTTTGGGCCACGCCTGGCAGAGTTCACAGGTCACTCCTGGCTCTGCACTATGGAACTGCTGCTGGAAGTGCTTGGGAAACCATATGGGATGCCAGGGGTCAAGCCCAGGTGGGCCATGCACAAGGCAAGCTTCCTACCCACTGTACTATATCTCTGTCCCTCAACTGAGCATTCTGTCCTCAGGTTAACAGGGTAAAGGTGGGGCTGTTTCCTCAGTGAAGAATGGATAATAAAGAATAAATGCAATAAGGAATGGATGACATAAAACAAGGAAAAATATATACTTTCTCTTAAGCTTTTCTTTCATCAGAGGGCCATTGGGGATACTGAACTTGACTACATACTGCCACACTCACTTCTAAAGTCCAAATTCCCCACCACCACTAGCAGTACAATGAGGGTCCTTATGCCCCCACATTCTACTATGTGAAGCATTTCAAACAAATTGTCCATAAGACCAAAAGTAAAATCTTATTGTTATATTATTTTGTACTTGTTTTTGATAACCAGTGCAAGCGGCTAGCTTTTCTTATGCTTGAATTTTTAAAAATTTTTGTCTTGTATTTCAGAAAATGCTTGTTCATATCACTTGTAGATGGGTTCCCTGAAGCCTTTCCATTGTTTTGGCTATGTAGGCTCCACTGACGGAGCCGCTTCTGTGAGAAGACCATATCCTAACCAGAGTTTCTGTATGTTGTGTCAGGTCTATAGTGTTTTTGTATTTCCATGTGAATTTTAGGATCAGCTTGTCAAGTTCTGCATAAAAGACTACTGGAATTTTTAGAGATTATATAGAAAATATACATCAGTATGAGGAGAACTGACATCTTAATATTAGGTTTTCTGACCCATGATCAAGATATATATATATATTTCCTTTGATTTTATTCTTTCAGCAATGTGGAAGTTCTTCTAAATCCTTTTCAGAAGGTCTTCTAAATTCTTTTCAGATTTACCCCTAATTTACACTTTATTAATTTATTTTAGGGGGGCACACCTGGAAATGCTGAGGGAATCATATGTGACCCATAATTCACATTTTTAGATGTTGCTAAGACTGGTATTTTTAAAAAACATGTCCAATTGTCATTCCTATATACATTCAGAATATAAAATTGTTTTGTGTATTTTATAAAAATCTCGTAACTTTCTATATTTAATAGTTATAGTAACTTTGCTTTTTGTTAGATTTTACTCTTTTCTACATAGACAATCATGATACAAATTTGTCTCTTCATTTTCAATCTAGATTTCCAAATTTTCTTTTTCTTGCTCAACTGCATGGATTAGAAAATTCACTGAAATGCTGAATAGACAGTAAGGTAGCAACAAAGGTCCAAAGGCAACATAACCAGAGAACTGATACACCCGACTGAGTTGGTGGTGAGTGGGTAGGGTTTGAAAGGGAAGGGAGTTGGGGTTCTTGGAGGAGGGAGGTGGGTACACTGGTGATGAGTGTGGCATTGGAATTCCGTGCATGAGAAATCATTATTAACAGTATTGTAAAACACAGAATCTTAATCAATACATTTAAAAGAAGGAGGGGATAAGTAAAATGTTGAACAGATGTAGTGATTGTGATAGGACATTTCTCTATCATTTTATAGGTGCTTAAATTAGATCAAGGAAGTTCCCTTTTTTTCCTACTTTACCAAGGGATTGTTTTCTCTTTTTCACTGGAAATAGATATTGTATTTTGTCCGCATTTCTTAAAACAATCGTGCAATTTGTCTTTTTTTGTTTGTTAACATGGTGAATTGTACTAAATGATTTTCTGATAGTAGAATAATATGAATTCCTGAGGCAAACCTGACTTAATATATGGTTTTAATAAATCATTGTATTTGATTATGAGATTTGATTGGTTTATTATTGGGCTTGTTTAAAAATATTTAATTTCTCAAACTTTCACTTTTTTTCATTTCTTTTATTAGTGAATCACCGTGAGGTAAGGTTACAGACTTACAAACTTCCGTGCTTACACTTCAGTTATACAATGAATGGTCAAGTGTCCATCCCTCCACCAGTGCCCATTTTCCACCACCAATGGTCCCAGCATCCCTCCCCCCACCCCACCTCTGTGGCAGGGCATTCCCTTTTGCTCTCTCTCTCCTTTTGGGAGTTGTGGTTTACAATAGAGGTATTAAGTGTATTAAGTGGCTATTATGTTCGGTCTATAGTCTGCTTTCAGGGTGTGTCTCCCATCCCTAGCGGATCCTCCTAGCACCATTTACTTGGTGATCCTTTCTCTAACTGAACTGCCTTTTCCCCCCATATGTGAGGCCAGCTTCTAAGCTGTGAAGTAATCCTCCCAGTACTTATCTTTAATAATCTTGGGTATTAGTCTCCCATTCTGTTACTTTATATTCCACAAATGAGTGCAATTTTTCTATGCTGGTCCCTCTCTTTCTTTTTTGGGGGGTCACACCCAGCGATGCTCAGGGGTTACTCCTGACTCTGCACTCAGGAATTACTCCTGGCGGTGCCTGGGGAATCATATGAGGTGCCAGGGATCAAACTCGGGTTCGGCCACGTGCAAGGCAAATGCCCTACCTGCTGTGCTATCGCTCCAGCCGCAGTACCTCTCTTTCTGATTCATTTCGCTTAACATACTTTCCACGTTGATCCATCTGTATTCAAATTTCATGACTTCATTTTTTCTAACAGCTGCATAGTATTCCATTGTGTAGATGTATCAGAGTTTCTTTAGCCAGTCATCTGTTCTCAGCACTCCGGTTTTTTCCAGATTCTGGTTATTGTAAACAATGCTACAATGAACATACAAGTGCAGATGTCATTTCTACTATACTTTTTTGCATCTTTGGGATACATTCCCAGAAGTGGTATTGCTGGGTCAAATGGGAGCTCAATTTCTAATCTTTTGAGAATTGTCCATATTGTTTTTCAAAACGGCTGAATCAGTCGGCATTTCCACCAGCAGTGGAGGAGAGTCCCTTTCTCCCCTCATCCACACTAATACTCGTTGCTTTTGTTCTTTTGGATGTGGGCCAGTCTCTGTGGTGTGAGATGATATTTCATTGTTGTTTTGATCTGCATCTCCCTGATGATTAGTGATGAAGAGCATTTTTTCATGTGCCTTTGGCCATTAGGATTTCTTCTTTGAGAAAGTTTCTGTTCAGTTCATCGCCCCATTTTCTGATGGGGTTCGATGTTTTCTTTTTGTATTGTTCAACTAGTGCCTTGTAGATCCTTGATATCAACCCCTCATTGGGTGCGTATTGGGTGAATATCCTTTCCCATTCTGTTGATTGTCTTTGAATTCTGTTCTCGGTGTCTTTTGCAGTGCAGAAACTTCTCAGTTTGAGGTAATCCCATTTGTTTATCTCTGTTTCCAATTGGTTGGCCAGTGGAGTGTCCTATTTAAAGATACCTTTAGCCTCGATGTCATAGAGGGTTTTGCCGACCATGACAAACTTTCACTTTTGATACTGTCCTTAAATTTATCTCCCATCAAACATGTCTGGGATGTTTACTAAAGTTCAATAAAATAGGGCCCAAGAAAATTTAGAGCAGAGACTGGAAGTATTTTTGAAGTAGTTTTTCCTACCTCTGAAAGTACAAATAAACTTTTGCAGCAGACTTTTTTCCTCAACAGATGTATGACCCAAGCCTGAGAATCATCATATCCTTCAAAGTCTCTCAAAGTCTGAAAAGTTGTTACAAGAAGAAAGTCATGGAACCAAGTAGAAAGCTCAAAGGAATAAAGCACATCCTATGCATGCAGGAGGCCTGGGTTTTACCCTGGTATCACACTGTCCCCTGGACACTTCTAGAAGTGGCCCCCAAGTTCCAATCTGGGTATAGCCTCTAAGCACCACTAAGTATGGCCTAAAAACAAAAAATCATTTTTAAATGCTTAGGAAACCCCTATATCTAAATGAAACCCTTATTGTCATTGCTGCTTTTCCTCCCATTTATTGCTCTGCTCCAATGAAGATATAGCCAATCTGGATCAACTATCACAAGCTGTCAAACCTTAAACACTATTTTCCCACATGATATCTTGTCCATGATATCTAATGAACTTGATATTTCACAACCTAAGGTGTCCAAATAACTTCTTCAAGAGTCTTTTGTTGTTGTTGTTTTTAAAAGTATTTAAGTACTTATTTATTTATTTACAAAGTTGTTCATGATTGGGTTTCAGTCAATCAATTTTCCGACACCCATCGTTCCACCAGTGTAATATCCCAGCACCAGTGCCCAAGTTTCCCTTCCACCTCTCCAACCCCCCCACCCCCACCTGCCTATATGGCAGGCACCTCTGTTCTCTCTTTCTCTCTCATTTTTAGGAGCCTTGTATTTTATTAATGGCTCTTGTTTCTAAGGTATTGGTGGAAACATACAAGGCATGATACTCTGTGCTATTTCTCACTACACTACATGGTCTTTTCCCTTTAATACACTCAGTGCAAATATATTAATGTTAATAACAGAAAACATATACAAGGTGCTTTACTACATGGTAGAAACCGTTTTATTGATTTGGGGGCCATACTGAGTTGTGTTCAACTGTTTGAACCCAGGCAGCTTGGGTCCAGGGTACACTGTACTACCATGCTCTAAAGTGGTAGGGGTGCCAATGATCCATGCTCATAAAGGAGTGTACAGACTCTAAGGCTTCAGAATGTACCATGTCTTTGCTATCTGTGGTCCACTTGACCAAATCTTGCATCAGTGACAGGTTCTCATTGCTGGCGATACCCAAATATATTTGGAAACAAATACTATGATGGGGAAATTTACTATCTTCAGAGTAACAAGAAAAAAAAACTGCTCATGAAGCAAGGTTAGGAAGGTATATAAAGGAACACTCAGAGAAGTCAGTCAGAAGGAGATAGATAGAAAATGATCTTACTCATATGTGAGACTTAAAGATATACAGGAAGGTAGCAACAAAGGGCCAAAGGCAACATAATGGGAAAACTGATCCACACAGTTGTATTGGGGGGGCTTAGGAGGAAGGAGTCTTGGTGTCCTTGGGAAAAGAGTCCATTGGTGATGTGTGCAGTGTTGGAAATATGTGCATGAAAACCATTATTAATAGCTTTGTAAATCACAGGATGGCAATAATTTTTAATTATTTTTTTATAAAGTAGGTAACAATATTTGATTACATTTAATATTCAAGCACCAGTTTCACCACCATTACACCTTCCTACCATCATATTTTAGATGTTTCCATCTAGAACTCCAACCCCTGCCCCAAAATAGAATTGAAATTATATATTTTGGATTGTTAGTTATGAAAAACCTCTGAAAATGCTACAAAAGTTTCCTTAGAGAAAAGAGTATGAAGATTGTTGTATTTCACCCAGGATCCATTAAGCCCTTCTATAAGAGATCACTAACATGTTGTTAAGGGTTGAGCCTTGTATGCTTAAATATATATATATGTAAATATATATATATGATATAAAAATATTTCAAAGGTTGGTTGCCTCCTACTATAAATGCTATCAAATGTGGTGGGGTACTCTTGGAGCATGGGTGGTGTGTGGTATGAAGTAATGCGTGGCCATGAATGCGGCTGTGCGGTACAAGAATAAGTTCACTCATGGGTGAGGCTTGACCCAAGTGTGTGCTGAGTGGTTGTGAGTATGGAGGCAGTTGAGTTCTGGAGGTTTTCGGCTGCCAGGGCTCGGTCCCTTGGGGTGGGGAGGGGTCTCATCCGCCCCCCTGCGGGATGCCCTGAATGAAACCGCCTGGCACGGGGTTCAGTGGCATGGTTATGGAGAGTGTCATGTTATGCTCCCTTCCATGAAAGAAGGACATGAGACTCGATCGTGGCTGATGATGATTTTATCTGGTGCCAGCCAGAGGTATCGATAAAATTATTTAAAGTAAATTTTAAAAAGAATACTCAGAGGGCAGGAAGGATAGTACAATGTTAGGACCCTGCATGTAGCTGACCTAGGATCTCCGGTTTCCTATATAGGGTCCCAAACCAGGAGTGATGCCTGAATACAGCCATGTGTGACTCCAAAACAAAATAAGAGTATTCAGAACAACAACAAAAGCTTTTAGAGGAACCTGAGAAATAGGTCAGCAGCCAGGGGCACATGCTTTACATGCTCCAGGACCTGAATTTGAATACTCGCACTACATGCTTCATCAAACATAGTTGTATGTAGTCTGGAGGTGTTGAACATTGCCAAATAGCAGCCATATACTTGGGCCCTAGCACCTAACAGGTGTTCAGTAGGTGAGAATCACCAGCAATGGACTTCTGAGCATAGCTTGTGAGCCCCTGCCTGAGGAAGAAAAAGCTTTTAGAGTCAAGCAAAACTCAAAGAAAGAGTCTCAAAATATCAAGAGAAAACACAACCTACCAACAATTACACTGACAGAAAACTTCTCAACAGCAATAATGGAAACCAGAAGTTAGTGCCATAATATCTTCTAAATGTTAAGAAGGAAACTCCAATATAATTTAAAATTGGATACCCAACAATACTATCTTTCAAGAAGAATAAATTAAGATAAATGTGTTTGTAAACTGTTTAAATAGACCAGGAACATTTCTGTTAACAGATACAAACCAAAGGTTCTTCTAAAGAATATATTTCAAATTAGAAGAAAAATTATCCCATAAAAGGAAGCTGGGCATTATAAGGGAGGAAGAAACAAGCAGTTAAATCTAACCAGTGCTTGCATAAAATAATCTTAATGTCTATTTTGTGCTTTCCTTAGAAAAGAAAGAACTAAAATAAAAGACAATAATGATATGCAAATTAGAAGTAATTAATGTTTTATAAAGCCTTTATATGTAAAAATAGCAGAAATTAAAAAGCACGGGGTCTGGTGGCATGGTTATGGAGAGTTCAATTAATTCCAAAACTTTAGATTAATTGGGCCAGTTCCAAGAAAACATTAATTTATTGGATAAACCTACTAAACCAGTGACCAGATAAATATGGTAAATAACCAAAGATGCAAAAAACCATAAACAGTTTATTAACAAAGTAAATCTAGGGCAAGTAAAAGGAAATGTAATATGATGAGATAATATTGGGTTTATGTTTAACATTTGGCTTAATTTCAGAAATGCAAGTGCTGTTTGACATTAGAAACTTCCCATTAGAAAGTTCTCTGTGATTCTAAGGGGGTAGATAAGTACACTTTGGCAGTATTAGAAGGATGGGAGATATCCTCTGGGTACATGGTATCTCTCAAAATGACAGATCTATGGATTAACATGGAAAGTATGTTGAGCGAAATGAGTCGGAAAGAGAGGGAGCGACATTGAAAAATTTCACTATTTGTGGAATATAAAGTAACAGAATGGGAGACTAACACCCAAGATTATTAAAGATAAGTACTGGGAGGATTACTCCACAGCTTAGAAGCTGGCCTCACATATGGGGGGAAAAGGTAGTTCAGTTAGAGAAAGGATCACCAAGTAAATGGTGCTAGGAGGATCCGCTAGGGATGGGAGACACACCCTGAAAGCAGACTATAGACCGAACATGCAAACCACAACACCCAAAAGGAGAGAGAGAGAGCAAAAGGGAATGCCCTGCTACAGAGGTGGGGTGGGGGGAGGGGTAACCGGGTGGGGATGGTGGGAGGGATGCTGGGACCATTGGTGGTGGAAAATGGGCACTGGTGGAGGAATGGATACTTGACCATTGTATGACTGAAATGTAAGCATGGAAGTTTGTAAGTCTGTAACCGTACCTCACAGTGATTCACTAATAATAAAACAAGGACAGATCTATGATGGCCGACACATTGCATATTACACTCCCAAAATATCACCAATAACTATGATAGGTAATGTAACTTCATTTTATAAATGTTGAAAACCTAAGACTAAGAAAATCAAGAAAATGTGTCCAAGACTATAATGCTAGAAAGTAGTTGAACTGTAATCATAATTGAATCGTCTGGATCATGGAGTTCAGTTGTTGTTTTTACTGTTTTTGAAGGAGGGAGTTGGGCTATACTCGGCAGTGCTCAGGGACTAGTCTTGACTCTGTGCTCAAGGGACATTCCTGGTGGTGTTTGAGGGACCGTATGTGGTACTAGGAATCGAACCGGGGTCAGCCTCAATGAAGGCAAACACCTTAATCCCTCTACTATCTCACTGTCTCCAATAGTTTATGTTCTCTAACTATGCTAGTCTATGGTTTTGTGGGGGAGGAGTAATTGGCAACTGGTGGTGCTCAGACATGCAGTACTGGGGACTGAACCTGTGTTTCCTTCATGCAAAGCATACGCTCTGCTCTCTGTGATTCATCTCTTTTCACCCTTCTCTTTTTACTATTGACTTCAGTAGATGTTCAATAAATAGTGACCATGTGCCAGGTGATCTGTATTTGCTCTAACACCTATACAGTATATAGTCGGCTGGAGTGGTAGCAAAGTGGTAGGGCATTCGCCTTTCATGCGGCCAACCCGTGTTTGATTCCTCCACCCCTCTTGGAGAGCCTGGCAAGCTACTGAGAGCATCGCGCCCACACGGCAGAGCCTGGCAAGCTACCCGTGGTATATTGGATATGCCGAAAACAGTAACAATAAGTCTCACAATGAGAGATGTTACTGGTGCCCGATTGAACAAATCGATGAGCAACGGGATGACAGTATATAGTATAGTACAGTGGGTAGGGTGCTTGCCTTGAACATAGCCTACCCCAGTTCAATCCCAGGCATCACCCCAAGGACCACCAGGAGTTAACTCTAAACAGCACCTCGTGTGGTCCCAAAACCAAATGTAACATACAAAACAAACGAAAAACCCCAAAAGGGCATCAAACTAACTTTACTGATGGCTTGGCTAAGGTCACAAACCCAGATATGGGGTGGGGGCATCCATGCTTTGAAACTGGACCTTCTATATTCCACCAGCCATTTGTCCCAGATTATTGCAAGCATGAATCAAACATAAGAGGAGATTAATTCCAGTGAGGATAAGATGGATAGGTTCTGTCCTTATAAAAGATTAGAGGCTTTATTCCATGGCTGGTGTTATGAGTCTGAAAAACTTTCTTTGAGATTTATATGCACAGGGCAAAGGGATATTACATAGCTACTAAGCAAGTGAGAATCGCCTAACAGAGTGAGGTTTAAGAAAAGTTGGTCATAATAAACACCATGCTCTAGATAATGGAGACGTGAATACTGAAAACAAAAACATGACTAGTTACATCCAATCAATTTTTCATATCTTTCTGGAGAGTAAACAATCAATATATCATGGGAAGCCACAAACACATGTCTGGATTTTTGTGTGTACCAAAGTATTCCATGATGAATAGGTGAACAGAAAATAAAAATAGAAAATAGAAAATACAAAAGTGAATAGGTGAATGGTGAGTATAGACAGACTGCTGCATATCATGCTGCTTCCCATGCATGGGAAGGGTCTTTCCCCTTGCTCTCCCCTTTTCCTGGGCAACTCTCTTCTCCCATTGTTAGTTGCCTGGAAGAATTTACTCATATTTTTATTTATATTTTAAAACTCGGGGCCAGAGGGATAGTATAGCAGGTAAGGCATTTGCCTTGCAAGGCCGACCCGGGTTCAATCCCCGGCATCCGGTATGGTTCCCCACGCACTGCCAGGAGTAATTCCTGAGTGCAGAGCCAGGAGTAACCCCTGAGCATCACTGGGTGTGACCCTAAATGCAACATAAAAAAATAAAATTCATGTGCCAAGTCTTCCAGAAACCTTCCCAGCATTGTGAAGTTAGACTTTGTGTTCCTTGGGACTCTCAAGTTCATTGTACCCAACTATTACTGCATTGATAATAATTGCCCTGAAGTTATGGTTCTGTGTCTGACCACATACTTTTTTGTTTTGTTTTGGGGACACACTCAGTGATTCTCAGGGTTATTTCTGGCTTTATTTTCAGGAATTACTCCTGGTGGAGCTTGAAGGACCATTTGGGGTGTTGGGGATCCAACCCAGGTCGGACGTATGCAAGGCAAGCACTCTACCTGCTGTACTATCTCTCCAGCTACTACATACTTGTGTAAAAATCTCTGTGTCAGTTATGTGGAGAAGGAGGCCAGGCACATAGTAGGTGATCAGTCTATTTGCTCAATTATAGTTAGATGTTTAAATAAACTGTGATGATGAATAATTAACTAATGTTGAAATGGAAAGTAAGGTCTCTAGTGGCATACCTTGTGTTTTTTTTTTGTTTTGTTTTGTTTTTGGGTCACATCCGGCGATGCACAGGGGTTACTCCTGGCTCCTCACTCAGGAATTACCCCTGGCGGTGCTCAGGGGACCATATGGGATGCTGGGATTAGAATCCGGGTCGGCTGCGTGCAAGGCAAATGCCCTACCCGCTGTGCTATCGCTCCAGCCCCACCTTGTGTGTTTTGATAGCATTATGGTGAGAATAATGGGTGGAGAAAATTAGGGAAATAGTTAACAAACACATCAAGCCACAGTATTCATATCCAAATGGTCATGGACAGAGAGAAACGCTCTAGTCAGGCCAGTCCCTAAGGGACTTAGGGAGAAAATAAGTGCTTAAATCTCAATCAGTTTCTGAAGGAATAGAACAGTGGCTTAGAATCCAACCTTTCAAGTGTATGGTTACAAGTTCAAATTTCAAATGTTCATAGGCACCGAGTACAGTCTGGGCAGCAATCCTGCTTGAGACAGCAGCAACTCTGTGTCTGTGATCTCTGCTGCTTCAATCAATTTCTAGTCACACAGCAACCAGCTGTGTGTAAACGTCATAAAAAATGATTGAAATTCCTTTTGGCTACCTTTACTAAAAGGATGTGCAAGTATGAGAACCGGAAGTGTGATCTCTGGTGAGCACATATGTGAGCACTTCAGTGATCCCCAGAAAGAACCATAACTGTGGGGCTGAAGTGATAGCACAGCGGGTAGGGCGTTTGCCTTGCATGTGGCCAACCTGGGTTTCGATTCCCAGCATCCATATGGTCCCCTGAGCACTGCCAGGAGTAATTCCTGAGTGCAGAGCCAGGAATAACCCATGTGCATCGCTGGGTGTGATCCAAAAAGCAAAAAAAAAAAATAACAAAAATAGAACCATAACTATAACTTCTGTGCCTCATCTAAGTGTGCAAGTCCTGGTGAGCATGTGTAAGCATCATGGTGAAAGGAGTACAACTTCGGAGAGCACCAGACCTGATGTGTGAACAATGAAACCTGATGTGTGATACTCAGCAAGAACTACAGCTTTAAAAAAGTGTGGGCAACACATTCAGATGTGTGTACAAACTTGGGACATCACAACAACATCAACAATGAAAAGAGGACAAGGGGAATGAGAAAATAAACAAAAAATTATCAAAACATGGTTGCAGCCTTAACTATAGAAAAATACACCTCTGAGCTTAAGTTTACCTCCCTGTGATATTCACCATTATAACAGCACTTACTGTGTGCCAGGCTTTGTACTGACTTCTGTACCATCACCCCCAACACACAAGTAGCACAGAAGAAATCTAATGGTGGAGATTTGTTGGACTGGAAACCAAGAAACAGTTCCTCACAGGACAGAAGGAAAGGCAGCTAAACTGGGATGAGAAGGCCTAGTGAGAGTCAGGTCTTTGATTTTCAACAGGTAACAAGTAAGTATGACAACATGGCAACTGGGGACTGTTTGAGAAAGAGGAAATCCCACATTCAGGAGTCCCAGGAATAGGGTCAGCATCAAAAACTTTGTCACCACCCTACCACATATGAATCTACTTCTCAAAAGGTCCTGGGAGCTATCATCATTGCTCTTTCACCATTCTCAACAATGTCATCCCATCTCCTTAACATGGAATGAAAAGCCTTCATACCTAGGCTAGTTCTCTAAAGAATCCATTTACCTCTGTCCTCCACATTAAGTCATTCATACATTCAGTTTAATGCACAAATGTTTATTGTCTACTAAATATTATTGTGCACTGTTCTTGGCACTGGGAGATACAACAATGAACAGCAACAGAAAGTCCCTGCTTTGTGAAGCTTACAATCTATTAGGAAAAGGAATACTAACCACAATAAATAATTATAAGTTATATCCAGTAATGATCAGTGCTTTATAGAAACATATAATACATACAATAGGATCAGGGTACAGAAAGTGCTAGTGAACAGAAATATTCTATATATGTTGGTCAAAGAACATTTCTTTAGAGCAGCATTATTTGAGAATACTAGAAGTGGTAGAGTAAATTAACAGATTACCTGGGAAAATTGTGTTCCAGGCAGTGAGAACAGCAAGCATAAATACTCTGAAGAGGGAAGATACCTGACATATTTGAGGAATAGCAAAGAGGGTAGTATGAATGAAGAAAAGTGAGTGGTGGCGAGCTTGATAAGAGATAAGATCAGAGAGGAAATGGAGACCAGTTTGTGTGGGGACTAATGGCCATGGCAATGGCTTTGGCTTTTTTATTTTGAGGGAATAGGGAGCCATAGGAGAATTCTGAGCAGAGGACGAACCAACCTGATTTAAATTGTAAAAAGAATTTCAGAGAAGAATTAGTAAAGGTGTTAGAGCACTAGAAGGAGAAAAAGAAACAATTAATTGCTAAGAAAAAAATACAACAGGGGCCGGAGCGATAGCAAACGGGTAGGGCGTTTGCCTTCCATGCTGCTGACCCGGGTTCGATCCCCGGCATCCCATATGGTCCCCCAAGCACAACCAGGAGTAATTCCTGAGTGCAAAGCCAGGAGTAACCCCTGAACATTGCTGGGTGTGACCCAAAAAGCAAAAAAAAAAAAAAGAAAAAATACAACAAAGGATATGTGAACAGCCTTTACTATGAGGTTTAAATGTGAAAAAATTCACAATGTAATTACTTATAGAAACAGTGATTAATAGTTGAAGCAAAATTGTATAAATGTTTAGGAAATAATGGATGCAATTGCAAAGATAAGCAAAAAAAAGACTATTAGGAATAGCTCGGCAGATTAGAAAGTAAAATATATGAAACATGTACAAGTAAAAATACAATTGTTGAAATAAAAAGCAGAGTGGACAGATTAAACAAAAAATAAGACAGCCAAAGAGATAAATAATTAACGAAAAGACATAGCTGAAGAAACTGCCCAGAGCGAGGTTTTTACAGACAGGAGAGAGAATATAGCAATAAGATGTTACAAGACATGGAAAAGACAATGAAATCCAAATTATGACTAATTGTATTCTGGGGAAGTGGGGACAGAAAGAAAGGAAGAAAGGCAGTATTTGAAGAAATGATGGAGATTTTTTGGAAAAAAAAATATTTATAGGCATGAGGTACATTTCCAGTAGAATAAAAAAGGAATGCATGCGTAAACACATTAAGGTGAAACTGCAGAATCCCTGCAGTGCCCCTCAAAAAACACACAAGATCCTAAAGCAATCAGTATAAAAGAAAACAAAGCACAGCAATTAAACTGAGAACAGACTTCAGTCCTTATAACTGCTTTTAGGAATGAGGATAATGTTTTAGGAATGTTTTTAAGATGCTTTTACGAATGAGGATAAAGTATTAAAATATACATATCACAAAGACTGGAAGAATTTAACACCAAGAGATCTGTACTAAAAGAGCATCTAAACATTTTATTCACATGGACTAGAACATAGCTCAATAGGAGAGCACTTTCCTTGTGGGTATGAGGCCCTGGATACTATCCCTGGCACGACACAAACAAAACAGTGCCTAGACATTTTATTCATGACAAAGAAAAATGATCCCAAAATGATGGTACCAGGCACAAGACTATATACCGTACACCAAAATCAACTTTCATAACCAAATTAAAAGGTTTCTGTCAAGATGGCAGGCTGGGGTGGATGGGCAGAAGAGGGAATCTGGGAACACAATAGAGGAAAGTTGACACTTTTTGTGGGATTGGTGATGAAACAGTGAATGTTAAAAACCCAATTACTAATAACTTTGTAATTTACGGTTCTTTAATAAAACAAAATTTTGAAAAAGAAAAAATACTAAAAATCACATCACGTTAATTAATAAAACAATGCATTACATAAGAAAGGAAGGAATAAATAAATATACTCCAAACAATATCATATGGTCAAATGAAAATCCTAGTCATATGACTGACTAGGATTGAAAATTTCTAGGGTTCCTGCATCTTCAAAAGGGAGGTTGAAACACTACATATAATTTCTGGGAATGAGTCAGGGCCACATCTGGAAGTACTTGGAGGCTACCCCTAGCTCTGTGCTTGGGGTTCATTCGTGGCAGTACTAAGGGGATCATGTGGTATCAGGGGTTTAACCTAGGTCTCCCCTATACAACGCATGCATTCATCCCATTGAACAATCTTTCTGGCCTACTATTTAGGCTTTTTAAGTTAAACATGCATGGTAAAATTTCAAAGATAACCACAAAGAGAAAACTTTGTAAAATCTAAACAGTAGAAGAAAAACGCTGAATAATGCACAAATCTCAAAAATAAGAAGGTAGGTAAGGAAAGAGAAAAATTAAGCATAGATAAAGTGTTGGTAGGAAAAATAAATTTAAAAGCATGATGGTAAAAATAAATTAAGGTGTAAATGTAAATATACTAAATTTGTCCATTTAAAGACAAATAATCATATTAGATTTTTAAAGGACCAGCTATATGCCATTCCCCAAACATATAATTAAAACATAAGAACATGAAAATGTTGAAAAGTAAAAGGATAGAAAATCACATACCACAGAACTCTTGTTATACATCCTAATTAGAACATGGTATTTTGTTGCCAATATAAGATTAAACAGACTCGAAAGACAAAGCATTATTAGGAGCAGAGAAGGTTAATTACATATTTACCAGGCATATAACAACACATTTTAAATTTGAATGTTCCTGATAAAGTACTCTCAAATATATATAGTAAAAAAATTACAAAGAGTAGGCAAATCTACATTATTGTCAAATTTATACACAAATCTTCTTACCCTGACCAAAACAATCACTATATAGAAAATTTGAACAATACAATTAACATACTTGATAATAGACATACATAGAACTCTGTATTCAACAATTAGATAACATACTATCTTTTAAAGCACATAGGAAACATTAAAAAAATATTGTTTACATACTAAGCCATAGAATAAGTCTCAAATTCCAAAGAGTTTCATACATACCATATTCTTTAATCAAAATGCAATCAAGATAGACTTCAATAACAATGAGTTAAATTAAAAAATCTTCATTTAGAAAATTTAAAAGCACACTTTTGTATAATAGACAGGTCAAAAAGAAACCATGGTGGCAACCTTTAAGAAATTGAATCAAACAATAATGAAATATGACATATCTGAACTTGTAGAAAAGCAGTATTTAAAGGTAAATTCATATCCTTATATGCACAGATTGGAAAACAAGAAGGGTCAAAAAAAGTAATGAGCACAGTGTTCAATTTCAAAAATCAGAAAAAGAACAGCAGAATAAATCCAAAAAATGTGGATGGAAGGAGATCAAAAAAAATAAGTGCAGAAATAAAAGAAATAGAAAACAAAGACAAAATAGAGAGGAGCAACAAGGCCAAAAGTTGGTTCTTTGAAAAGACTAATAAAATAGATAAGCCTCTGGTGAGGTTGATCAAGAAAAAAAGTGAGAAGGCACAAATAACCAATATCAGCAATGAAAAAGGAGACATAGTTTCAGATTATATATAGCAGAGAAAACTGAAAAAGAAAACTTTATGCTAATTAATTTAAGAATACAGACAAACAACCCAATTCCTAGAAAAATATAACTTACCACAATTGACTCAAGAAGAAAAAGAAATCCTGAGTAGTCCTCTAGCTGCTAGAGGAACTACAGTAGTAGTTTCCTACAAAAACAAACAGAAGAACGAACCAAAAAAAAACCACAGCAGAATTACAAGTAAGGAAAGAAATATTTCCTTCTGTTCTGCAGGTGTCCACGTGTGACCTAAAGCAACGAAGTCCCTAGACCTAAGGCAATTTGACACCTGTCTCTATCAGAAACATCCCACAGAAATCCCTAGAGGGTAGCTCTTTGTGAAACAAGGTCTATAGTACCTGTCAGTTCCGGGCACCAGTGAGTAACATCTAGTAATCTCTGTAGCATCTAGTTATTGTTCTGTGCTGAATGTACTAAGAAGGGTCAAGAAAGTGCTGTCTCACTTCAGTAACTAGGTTTTGTGGTCTTCTGCTCAGTGAAGACAAGGGATCGGTGGAGGTGCTGAAGGAGTCTGTGTTCCAGTTGCCAAGATCACACACAGCCCAAATTGTGACCTGCAGAGATGGGGTAGGATGCAGAGAAGTCAAGAGGGGTTTCTGGAGGGTGTCACTCCAGGTAGAGGCCCTGAAACGCCGTCTTCAAGACTACCAGATACTTCTATCCATTTGCAGCTGAAGAGCTCTTTTACTGATGTCCAAGCCAGCTGCAGGGTGATGATTCTAACAATGATGCATGTTCTGCAAATAAGAACTCCATCAGTATTTTGAAATATTTACTATGGAAGAGTTTAATTTGAAATATAATCACATTATCACAAGAAATTTTAAGAATATATTTTTTCAGATAAACAAAAATTTGACATCTGCTAGGTATCATTTCTACTTTTGTTTTGCATCCATATATGGCTGCACTCAGGGCTTATTCCTGGCCATTTGCTCGGAGATCTTCTGGTTGAGTTCAGGGGACCATATAGAGAGCTGGGATCAAGCCTGGATTGGCTGCATATAAGGCAAGTGTCCTGCCCGGTATATTATCTCTCTGACCCTTTTAATTTTGATTTTTAAAAACTCTAAAACTTTAAAAATTGGTTTTAAGTACTTTATTATCTATTTTTCAGAGATATTTACTGATGATAAATGTTAAGGATTTTAAGAACACATAAATTTAAAGTTTTGAATTTCAGCATAAACTATGAAAACAGATTTTAAGTTTCTCACTTAAAATTTTAATTTTTCTTATTTGACTTTGAGCCACACCATGAGGTGCTCAGGACTTATTCCTGGCTCCCTCCTCATGAAACACTCCCGGTGGGCTATGGAGACCATATGGCATGCCAGGGATAGAGCCTGGGTTGGTTTCGTGCAAGGCAAAGACCCAACCTGCTGTACTGTCTCTTCATTCTACAAAGATGTTTGGATATTTTTTAATTTAGAATTTTGTTGAAAAGAGGAAAACGCCAAACCAAGGTTGTTTTGTTTTTCTGTGATGCTGGGGCTTGAACCCAGGGGTTCACACATGAAGGTATGAACTCTACCATTGAGCCACATTCCTAGCTCTAGACCAAAACAGTTTTACTGGAGAATTCTACAAAAATTATCATTCCAAAGTCATATAATAATTTCTGGAATATCATAAAAGAAGGAAGACTAAAAAAAAAGAATGAACACTATGTACCATTCTATGATAATAGCCAAAGTTGGTGCTGAACTAAATTAAGGACAACATAAGAAAGAAAAAATAAAGATCAAGTTTATTAATGGATATAAATACAAAATGTTAACATAGATAACAAAATGTTAACATGGATACATAAACAAAATGTTAACAAACAATCTGGTACTGTATAAGAAGGAAAAGATCATGACCATGTTGTGTTTATGTAAGAAATTAAAAGGTGAGGGCTGGAGTGATAGCACAGTGGGTAGGGCGTTTGTCTTGCACACGGTCAAACCGGGGTCAATTCTCAGCATCCCATATGGTCCCCTGAGCACCGCCAGCAGTAATTCCTGAGTGCAGAGCCAGGAGTAACCCCTGTGCATTGCTGGGTGTGATCCAAAAACAAAACAAAAAAAGAAAAGAAAAGGTGGTAAAGTTTTTCTCTCAGAAAAGCTTGCTTTTCTAAAAGCATGTTTAAGGATGAAACGGCACTGACCATAAAAGTGAAGCAAATATAAACAAATGGGACTACATCAAACTAAGAAGCTTCTGCACTTAAAAAGAAACAGTGACCAAAATACAGAAAGAGCCCACAGAATGGGAAAAAAATATTTACCCAATACCTATCTGATAAGGGATTGATATCCAGGTTATACAAGACACTAGTAGAATTGTTTAAGAAAAAACCTCCAACTCTATCAAAAAATGGGGAGAAGAAATGAACAGAAGTTTCCTCAAAAAAGAAATACAAATGGAAAAAAGGCACATGAAAAATTGCTCCACATCGATAGACATCAGGGAGATGCAAATCAAAACAACAATGAGATATCATCTCACACCACAGAGACTGGCACACATTCAAAAGAACAAAAGCAACCAGTGCTGGCGTGGATGTGGGGAAAAAGGGATGCTCCTTCACTGTTGGTGGGAATGCCGACTGGTCCAGCCTTCTGGAAAACAATATGGACAGTCCTTCAAAAACTAGAAATTGAGCTTCCATATATCCCTGCAATATCATTTCTGGGAATATATCCCGAGGATGCAAAAAACCACAGTAGAAATGACATCTGTACCTATATATTCACTGCAGCACTGTTTACAATAGCCAAAATCTGGAAACAACCCAAGTACCCTAAAACAGATGACTGGTTAAAGAAACTTTGATACATCTACACAATGGAATACTATGCAGCTGCTAGGAGAGATGAAGTCATGAAATTTGCTTATAAATGGATAGACATGGAGAGTATCGTGCTAAGTGAAATGAGTCAGAAAGAGAGGGACAGATATAGAAGGACTGCACTCATTTGTGGAGTATAAAATAACATCACATGAGGCTGACACCCAAGGACAGTAGATACAAGGGCCAGTGGGATTGCCCCATAGCTGGAAGATTGCTTCATGAGTGGCAGAGAGAAGGCAGATGGAAGGGAGAAGGGATCACTAAGAAAATGATAGCTGGAGGAATCAGTCGGGATGGGAGATGCATGCCAAAGGTAGATAATAGACTAAGCATGATGACCTCTCAGTGTCTGTGTTGCAGGCCATAATGCCCCAAAGTAGAGAGTATGGGGAATATTTTCTGCCATGGAGGCAGAGGGAGGGTGGGAAAGGGGGATATACCAGGGATATTGGTGGTGGGGAATGTGCACTGGTGGAGGGATGGGCGTTTGATCATTGTGTTATTGTAATCCAAACATGAAAGCTTGTAACTATCTCATGGCTATTCAATAAAATTTTTTTTAAAACCTTGCTTTTCCTGTTGCCTCTCTTTTCTGATCCCAGATATATGTTAAATCATACAGTATTTGTCTTTCTTTGTCTGAATTACTGCCTACAAATGGCAACATGCAATTTTTATGACTAAAGAATTTCCTATACATATGAAAATATTCCAGGTTTTATTTATTTATAGATACATTTATTAATTAATCACTTCTTAAAATTTTCCCATACCTTAATTTGTAAACAATGCTGTGATAAACATGGGAATCAATATTTTTAATGCAAATATGGTAGTCTAACATGAGAAAAATCTATCAATGTCTTTTACCTCATTGTCAGATAATTAGGTGGGAATGAGAACGCAATCATCTGAGAAAACATAAAAGGGAATTAGTTTTAAAAATATTATATGAGTATGACTTTTATATTATAATTTGTTTAAATACATGATCTATAAGTAATTTATTAGAGCAAGAATTGATTTATTAAATTTTAATTTATTAAAATTTTAAAAATATTATATGAATAGAAACATACAAAATAAACCTTCCTACCATATTTGCACTGATGGTAGCATTTGTGTTGGAATACTGTATGCCTAAAACTCAATTATGACTAATTTCATAAATCATGGTGCCACTCTGAAAAAACAGGGGCCAGAGCAATAGTACAGGAGGTAGGTTTCTTGCCTTGCATGCTGCCAACCTGAATTTGCTTTGATCCCTGGCGCCTGCATCCCATCAGGAGTAATCCCTGTATGCAGAACCAGGGGTAACCTTTGAGCATCACTGGGTGTGGTCCAAAAGCCAAAACTATGGAAAAAATTCAAAAACCTCCTTAGCATAGAGGAAAGAATAAAATTTGCTTAATTTTATTTTAAAAACCTGTAAAACTACAATAAATATGAATGTGTCTATATATGTATGTATGTAATGTCCCAAGGATCAAATCTAGTCCTCATACATGAAAATCATGCACTTTTCCATTGAGATTCATCCTTGATCCTAAATATAATTCTTACTAGGCAAAAATTTGTTGTTTCCTTTGAAATATCTAACAAGACAGGGATGACCTACCCCATATTTTTTATTAAACACTATACTGGAAGTTCTTGCTATAAGTCAAGAAAAATATATAGGTATAAAGATTGAAAAAGAAAAAATAATGCTGTCACTATACATAGCTGATAAAGCTGTCACTATAAAGAGGACAGAACTCAGGCCAAGAGATAGTATAGTGGGTACACTTGCCTTGCATGTGGCTGACTTGGGTTCAATCCCCAGCATCCCAAATGGTGCTCCAACCCCTGCCATGAATACCCTTGAGCACAGAGCCAGGAGTAAGTCTTGACCACAAAGAAAAACCACACAAACAAACCAAAAACCTAACAACAAAAAAGAAAGGACAGAGGACAGAACTCTTATGCACTGATGGCAGGAATGTTCCCTGTGAAAAACAGAATGAGATTTATCAAAAAAAAAACTAAGAACAGAACTTCTTCAAGACCCAGTGATTCTACTTCTTGGTATCTACCCTCAAGACACTAAACCATTCATTAAGAAAGGTGTGTGTATGTGTGTGTATTCATTGAAGCATTTAGCCAGTTAGCCAGGATATGGAAATTACCCAGGTGTTCAACAACAGAAAAGTAGATAATACATATACAAAATGTGACATATACATATATATATATATATAAACATACATACACACAATGGAATACTATGTAGCCACAAGGATGATTAGATTATCAATTCGTTTCAACTTGAATGAAAATGGTGTATCTCATGTTAAGTGAAGTCAGAAGGACAAGAACACAATTTGGATATTCTCACTAGCCTGTGGTATATAAAATAACATGCCTAGGGAATTGAAGATATAGGAGGTGGGCAAACCATTGGCTCTAGATTAAAGAAACAAAAATGTCAAAAAAGGAGAGAAATAGAGAGAGGGAAATGAGAAGAAATGTTTTGTATATAGAAGGCCATGATCCCAGCACCACAAATCCCAGCACCACACACACTTTAAAAAAAAAGACAAAGGAATACACAGACCATTTAAGATAAACCAGGTCTCTTTAAGAAACTGTTGGGGCCGGAGCGATAGCACAGCGGGTAGGGCGTTTGCCTTGCACGCGGCCGCCCCGGGTTCGATCCCCGGCATCCCATATGGTCCCCCAAGCACCACCAGGAGTAATTCCTGAGCGCAGAGCCAGGAACTGAGCATCGCTGGGTGTGACAAAAAAAAAAAAAGAAACTGTTGACTCTAGGCTTGGGAATAGAAAATACATGTTGATCAGGGGACTTCTTGTAGTGCCAGCAAATAAGGACATGCTTAATGACAAAAAGACAGTAGGCAAGTCAGAGATGTGGAAGCTAACATGAAAAAAGTTCTACTGACCAAATATGAAACAGTTAGACAAATAATATAGTCGATATACAAATCAAATTAGCAAATAAGTACGTGACTGAATAGCAATAAATTAAAAGGGGCCAGAGCGATAGCACAGCGGGTAGGGTGTTTGCCTTGCACGCGGCCGACCTGGGTTCGATCCCCGGCATCCCATATGGTCCCCCAAGCACTTCCAGGAGCAATTCCTGAGTGCAAAGCCAGGAGTAACCCCTGAGCATCGCTGGGTGTGATCCAAAAAGCAAACAAATAAATGAATAAATAAAAATAAAAAACCCTACTTTTTAGGCAAGAATTCCAAGTAATATATGTAAGCAAATCAGCTGTTCCTGTGGGGGTAAGAAAGGTTATTCTAAGCACAAACAATAAAAAGGAGACACAGCAATTTTATAGTAAGAAATCTGGCAAACACTATCTCAATCAAGTGATGAAGGTCAACATCACCAGTGATATCACATAGATAAGGAAAGGATTTCAGCTGTAATATTATTTACATCTCTCTTGATTTCTTTACTTAAAAATTTGAGGGGATCCAACCCAGAGGTGATGTGGGGATACTCCAGGTTCTGTATTTGGGGTCACTGCCTGTGGTGCTGAGGGGATGATAAGTGGTGCCAGGAACTGAACTGAGATCGGCCTCCTGCAACATAAAACCCTAAACCTCTCAACTATCTCTCCAGCCCCTAATACCAGAGTAGTTATGAGGAAAATTGAAGACAATCCTATTTATAGATATACAATTTATAGATATAGAGTACTCCTACATTATTATAGTAAAAATAAGGAAAGTAGCTCTTACAGATGAGAGGACTTGAAGACACGTGACAACTAAATGCAATATAGTATTTTTATTTGGATCCTAGAACAGAAAAGGGGCACTAGTAGAGAAACTGATAAATTACATAACGTTTATTTTACATCTTAAAATGTTAATTTTTTAAAAAAGTTTTTGTATTAGGCACCATGAGTTGCAATATTATTATTTTTAATTTTATTGAATCACCGTGAGATAGTTACAAGCTTTCATGTTTGGGTACAATCACACAACGATCAAACACCTATCCCTCCACCAGTGCACATTCCCCACCACCAATATCCCTGGTATATCCCCCCGTTCCCACCCTTCCCCTGCCTCCATGGCAGACAATATTCCCCATACTCTCTCTCTACTTTTGGGCATCACACACTTTCCTCTAAGAAACCTTTTTCTGGATCATTTTTAGCAGATTATTCATAACAAGCAGTACAAAATAAATTATTTCAGTTCTGCTTCAGGGGGCAGGGTTGGGGTTTGGGATGGAAACATTTGAAATATAGTGGGTGGTGGGATTGGTGTTTTTTGTTTTTTGTTTTTTCTTTTTGGGTCACACCTAGCGATGCACAGGGGTTACTCCTGGCTCTGCACTCAGGAATTACTCCTGGTGGTGCTCAGGGGACCATATGGGATGTTGGGATTTGAACCCGGGTCGGCCGCTATGCTATCACTCCAGCCCCCGGGATTGGTGTTTGAATATTGAATGTGATCAAATATTGTGAACTACTTTATAAAAATAAAATAAAATTTAAAAATAATAATGAAATGAAAAGAATAATGAATAAAGAGACTGGAGGGATAGAATAGCACGTAAGGCATTTGCCTTGCACGTGGCTGACTTGGGTTCAATTCCTCTGTCCCTCTCGGAGAGCCCAGCAAGTTATCGAGAGTATCCCGCCCACACAGCAGAGCCTGACAAGATATGTGTGGCATATTTGATATGCCAAAACAGTAACAACAAGTCTCACAATGGAGACGGTACTGGTGCCCGCTCAAGCAAATGGATGAACAACGTGACGATAGTGCTAATGTATAAAGATTTTATCTTTTTTCTTCTTTTTGGTTTTTGGGCTATACCCAGTGATGCTTATTGGTTACTCCTGGTTTTGCACTTAGAAATTACTCCTGGCAGTGCTTGGGGAGCTACATAGGATACCTGGGATTGAACCTGGGTTGTCCACATGCAAGACAGATGCCCTACCTGCTGTACTCCGGCCCCAAGATTCTGATCTATCAAATATCAAGAGCACTTGTAAAGTTAAATTAACTAAGGTAATATGGTACTCTTTCAGGAACAATATGTAGATGTCCTAGATATAAAGATATAAAACTTTGCTGTATGATTGGTATGGTACTTCAGATTATGGAATTTAGTCATCTATCATGGAAACTAATGAAATTCCATACTTAAATTTTACTTATACCACACAAAAATTAATTCTGGTTGATTAAGGACTTAACTGTAAGTGATAAACTTTTAGATATTTGCTAGGAAGCTCAGACAGAGAAGGGAACACCAAGTAAAGGATGTTGGGAGGACCCATTCGGGTTGAAAGATGCATGCCAAAAAGTAGACTATAGGTCGAACATGATAGCTGCTCAATACCTCTATTGAAAATCACAACACCCAAAAGGAGAGAGGGAGCAAAAGGGAATGCCCTGCCACAGAGGCGGGGGAGGGTAGGGGGAGTTGTGGTGGGAGGGATGCTGAGACCACTGGTGGTGGAAAATGGGCACTGGTGGAGGAATGGGTACTCGATCATTGTATGACTGAAATGCAAGCACGAGAGTCTATAAACCTGTAAGTGTACCTCACAGTGATTAGCTAATTAAAAAAAATAAATTAAAAAATTTTAAAAATAAAAGGAAAAATATTTGCTAGGAGAAAATAAGTCTTTTTTTAACCATAGATTGGGCAAGGCAATGTACAAAAGCAATTACTACAGATGAAAGACTGAATGTTCAATCCAATTTGAAGTAGGATTTTCTGCTCATGCAAAGGTACTATAAAGGAGAAAATGGATAGACATGGAGAGTATCAGGCTAAGTGAAATGAGTCAGAAAGAGAGGGACAGACACAGAAGGACTGCACTCATTGTGGAGTATAGAATAACATCACATGAGGCTGACAATCAATGACAGTAGATTCAAGGGCCAAGAGGATTGCCCCATATTTGGAAGTCTGCTTCATGAGCAGAGGGGAGAAGGCAGATGGAATAGAGAAGGGATCACTAAGAAAATGATGACTGGAGGAATCAGTCAGGATGGGAGATTTGTGCCGAAAGTATATAATAGACAAACATGATGACCTCTTAGTGTATGTGTTGCAAGTCATAAAGCCCAAAATTAAAGAGAGTATGGGGAATATTGTCTGCCATGGAGGCAGGGGGAGGGTGAGAAAGGGGGGTATACCAGGCATATTGGTGGTGGGGAATGTGCACTGGTGGAGGGATGGGTGTTTGATCGTTGTGTGATTGTAACCCAAACATTAAAGCTTGCAACTATCTCACGGTGATTCAATAAAATTTTTTTTAAAAACCACAAAAGTAGTATAAAGGAGAAAACAGACACAAACTGAGGAAGATATTCGATATATAACTGATATGTGATAAATGTCAAGTATTCAAATAACTCCTTCAAATCAATGAAAATATATAAAATGCTAGTTTTTGCTTTATTTTTTGTTTGGGGCCAGATTCAGTGATGCTCAGGGGTTACTCCTGGCTCGGTACTCAGTAAATACTCCCGGTGGTACTCAGGGGACCATATGAGATGCTGGGGATTTAACCAGAGAAGACCATGTATAAGCCAAGAGTCCTGGCCCTATTGCTCCAGCCTATTGCTCTGGCCCCCATAAAACACAATTTTTTAAAAAAAGGGCAAGGCCAGAGATATAGTAAAAAGAGTAAGGTGCTTGGTTTGCATGTGGCTGACTTCACTTTGATGCCTGGAACCACATATGATTCCCCAAGCACTGCCAGGAGTGACCCTTGAGAAGAGAGGTAGGAGTAGCCCCTGAACACTTCTGAGCATGGCCCACCACCACCCCTCCCAAGGGACAAAAGGTATTACCGTCGTTTTAAAGAAGAAGCAATAGTGTACATGAAAAGATAATCACATTAGTGAGTAAAAAATGTGAATTAAGTCCACAATGAGCTATCATTTTATATCCACTATAATGGCCAAAACTAAAAAGTAGATATCAAGTATGGAGAGGGTGTGGATGAAGAGAATCTCTTATAAACTGCTGATAATATTGTGCATTCCTTGCATAGGTCATTCTTGATACCACTCACCCTCACACACAAATCGGTGAAAGTGATGCAAATTCCTTTCATTGGTTTAGAATACTTTGATGTCACCCTGTCAAGCTGAAAGTTTACATGTCCAGGGGCAGAGAAATAGTAAAGGTGGTTAAGTCTCTTGCCTTGTATGAGGCTGACCTTTGTTTATTCCAGATCCCACATATGGTCCCTTGAGCCAGAAGTGACCCCTGGGCACAGAGTCATGAGGAAGTCCCAAGCACCAAGTAAACCATGAGCACCATAATATGTAGCCCCAAACAAAAAGGAAGTTTATAAGTCCTATTAACCAGAAATTCAATCCCTAGGTAAATGCCTTAGGAAAATAGGTGTGCATGTGTACCTGGAGACACATAAAAAATATTCACAGAACTTTTTGCAAAGCAGAAAAGTTGGAAATGACACAAATATCCATTAATGAATAAATGGATCAATAATTTTTAATGGCCATCCAATGAAATAGCATATAACAATGAGAATAAGCAAATCACAACTATAGGCAAAACATAGGTAATTCTTAGAAATATAGTAATGAGTGAGAAAAAAGTCATAGGAGACCACACATTGTATAATACAATTTTTACAAATCTTAGAATCAAGTAAACTACTGTTTAATGAACAATATTTCTGAAGAGACAAACATGAAAAAAATCAAAAGGAGCAAAAAAATATTAAATGCACAATTTAAAAGAATCGTAAATTCTGTAAGGGTAGGTGGGGAATGGGACAGAAAATGATACACCAATGCTATCACTATTTTTCTTAGGTGGTTTTGTGAACTCTTGGCTTTCATTATATATTACTGTCTTTATAATTCATGTATATATAATTCATGTATATAGTGCACATTTTTTATATGTAATATATGTTACATGAACAAATAGGAGAGTAGAGGAAGGTGAAGGATGACAACTCTTGGAAAATTCTACTGTTAGGGGAATGGGGAAATAAAGTCATAGTTGCAAGGAGATATGGGTAAATTAAGTTATTTTATAGCTCCAGCCCCCTGGGACTGCTTTCAGCTACCGTGAGACCAGCTGAAAGGGGAAGTCAGATGTTCTGTCTCCTACAGTGGTGACACCTGTAGTATGTTGCCAAAACTAGAAAACTGGGGCCAGAGAGGTCATGCAGGGCTTCAGTGGTTTGCACTTCATGGTTTAATCAGTCCCATGGTCCCTGAAACACTGCTCTCAGCCGGCCCGGCATTAGGGGAGGAATGTGGCCATCTTTGAGGCTCTGTGGCTTTTGTCAGACGTGCATTCATTTAATGTCCGCATTCTGATGTGGTATCTGATGAGAGTATCCCACCCGCATAGGCAGAGGCTGGCAAGCTACCCGTGGCGTATTCGCTATGCCAAAAGTAGTAATGATAGGTCTTATTCCTCTGACCCTGAAAGAGCCTCCAATCGTTGGGCAAGATGAGTAAGGAGAGGCTGCTAAAATCTCAGGTCTAGGAGGAATAGAGATATTACTGGTGCCCGCTCGAGTAAATTGACAAACAACGGGATGACAGTGATACAGTGATACAGTGATTGAGGTATCATTATTTACAACAATATTAATATCAATGTAATGCGACTGTACTACACCCACTACCAGAGTGCCAAACGCCCTTCACCACTATCCCTAGTTCTTCTCACTGCTGATCACAGCTGGCAGCTTCAGTTCTGTTGGCAGAATCTTAAGCAAAGAGTGTAAAAGAATATTTTTAATTGTGAGAGCAATAGGATATCACTGAAATGCCAGAGTTAGGGCTTTAGGGTGAGTTTTTTCATCTCTATAATAATAAAAGTACTGATAAAACGAGTAAAACCAACCATTTCGAAACTCTAGTAAATCACCAAGTGCATAAAAGCAACTAAAAATTATCTATCTAAGGGAAACTAATGACTACGGTAAAAGAGTGAACTCTGATATGTAAACTTGTGGCTATTCCTATCTTCTCTCTATCTCCAGCTCAGTGGTATAGTGGCCAAAATCTGACTAAATTCAAAACAGAGAAATGATTACTTTTAGGAACTGGAGAGATAACAGTGGGTAGGGCACTGGCTCTGCACATGGCCAACCTGGGTTTAATCCCTGGCACCCTACATGGTTTCCTGAGCCCCGTCAAGAGGATTCTTGAGTGCAGAGCTAGGAGTAAACCCTGATGACAGCTGGGTGTGACAAAAAGTGGGGGAGGGGTGCTTGCCTTTTACGAAGGCAAGTTTGATCCCTGGTATCCCATATGGTTTCTTGAGTACTGCCAGAAGTAATTTCAGAGTACAGAGCCAGGAGTATCCCCTGAGCATCATCAGGTGTGGCCCTCCTCCACAAAAGAAGTAAAAAAGAGGGGAGCTACTTTGTCAAGAAACTTAATAGTGGGGAGGCTGAAGCAGGTAGAGCACTTACCTTGAACATGGCTAATTCATGTTCAATCCCCGACATCCCACAGGGTCCTCTGAGCACTGCAGGAATAATTCCTCAGTACAAAGCCAGAAGTAACCCTGAGCATCACCCAGTGTGACTCAAAACCAAGACCAAACAAAAATTAACCTCCAAGAGAAGGAACTTAAAAGGAAATCCTGAAAATGATTACAATCCTAGGGAACTTTGCAAAGCTCTGCTATATCCCGGGGTATCTAAAGGTCTATGCACATATTCAAGCCTATATACATGCCCAAGAAAGAGCTGGAAAAGAAGGCTCAGGTTCTGAACTCACTTCTGGCTGACTGTGAGGCTTTGTACAAACAGAAAGTAAGAGCTAAGTCTGTCTTGTAAAAATGGCTGAAGTCTTCGAAACACAGATTGCTTTGACAAAGGGTGGAAGATACATAGAAAAGGCACTTAAGAAAACCTGAGCAATCATTGGTTTACTACCAGAGTATACTTTCCCAGGTGTGACCACAGGAATCCAGATGTGAAAATAAGAGCAAAAACTAAAATTGAAAAATCAAGCAGAGAACCCAGGAGCAACAAAGAGAAGGGAATATAGAATCTACATGAAGCAATCAAGAAAAGTTACAAAACCAACAGATAATAACAAGGGAAAAGATATCAAAACACACACATCAGAACAACAAATTCTCAGGATTATAGGAGTTTGAGACTATAATTTGTTAGAATAAAGTTTATAAAACATCCAGGTTTTGATCAAAACTTACACAAATAAAAAGTACATATACATATGCAAAGGAAGCAACCCACAGAAGGGCCCATAGAAAATCAAAAGACTTTAAATTAGCACTCACAAAAATTTTCAGAGAGCTAAAATAATCCACATATAAATAATTAAAATATGAGAATGGTATCTTACCAAATAGAATGTTAATAAAGAGGCAAAATACTTTTTAATCACATAGGAAATCTGGAGTTGCAAAGTATATAACAAATTTCTTATATCAAAGGATATAACAAATTTCATTTAGAGAAACTAAACAACAAATTTGATCTAGCAGAAATGAGAAAGAAAAAAATTTAAAGAAATAGGGACAGGGAGACAGACAAAGTGTAAGCAACATGCCTTGCAAGGACCCAAATTTTATCTTAGTTCTGCCTTACTCCTCCAATTACTGCTGCCAGTGTATCTCCTGAGCCCCAAATGACTGTTGGACATGGCCCTAGTGGAACCTGAGCACCGCTGGGGTGGCCCTGGTAGGCCCCAGGATCATATGAGTTGAGCAGCTCATTGTCAAAATGAAGAAGTGCTGGTGCCTTGGTGGTATAGTGGTGAGCATAGCTGTCTTCCAAACAGTTAACCCGGGTTCAATTCCCAGTCAACGCACCAACACCTCTCCATTTTGTTTTTGAAGTGTAGTTGCTGATGCCCTCAATTTTTATGTAGATTTAATGCAATCCTTATAAAAATTACAAATAATTTTCCTTAGAAATTGTTGAACTGATACTGAAAATTCATGTGGAAATGCAAGAGACTCAGAACAGCCAAAAAAGTCTTGAAAAATAATAAATTTGGATGGCCCCAGTCTATTTCAACAGTTACTACAGTAAGTTAGGGAAGGGAATACTTGGCCAATAGTGGAGAAGAAAAGTTCTTGGGACACACAAATGAATCTTGGGCCCGAGCAACTTGTGGCAGAGATGGCCCAGGACTTTCCAATAGGCCCTCTCTACTGGGCTGCTCCAGACGGGGGCAGGTGTTATCCCCCCAGCTGCCCTTAAAGAGCTCCAGCAGTTGCCATTTTCTAGAAACCAGCGAGAAGCACCAGGGACAAGTTGTGATGATGGCAAATCCTAAGTCTTGCGGGACGGGGAGGAATGGGCCCTCCTTCCCCCCGCCCCGATGGGACACCAAGATGATGCTACATTCGCCCACCATCTACTTAAGCTCCCACGTGGCCATAATCCAGAGACACACAAACGAATCTCGGACCCGAGCAACTTGCTGCAGTGATTTCTTCAGACCCTAATTCTTTTAAATCTTAGAATTCCTAGACATTATATTATATCCATAACAAGCAATATAAAACACATGTCTAGCATTGCATTTTCGGCAGATATGAGGAGTGGTAGGACTGGTCTCGAAATATCCAAGGTAACTAAAGTAGAGAAAGAATATTTTGCAAATTGATTGCCACACATGCAGGGGGAGGTGTGGAATGGGGGGTATACTGGGGACTTTGGTGGTGGAAAACATGCACTGGTGAAGGGATGGGTGTTTGATGACTGTATGATTGAAGTTCAAACATGAAATTTTTGTTACTGTACCTCACAGTGAATTAATAAAAAAAGAAAGAAAAGTTCTTGCCACAGAGGCAGGTTGCAGGGTGGAAGGGAAACTGAGGATATTGGTGGATGGTAGTGGAGACTGGTGAATGCATGGGTGTTGAAACTCAATCATAAATATGTTGTAGCTTGTTATAATATGTTGTAATTCACCGTTACTCAATTGAAGTTCAATTTTAAAAGAGTGTGGTATGATATAATGGCAGACATAAGTCAATGAAAGAGAACTGAGGACTCAGAATGTAATCTTTGCATTTACGGAGTATGGTCAATTTACTGGAGAAGGGAGTCAGCTACACCTAATTTTTTTCAGGAGCTATAACTGACTTGCTGATCAGGAGTGATCCCTAGTGGTGTTCAGGGGACCATATGTAATGCCAAGGATTTGATCTAGGGTCCACTGTACCATTTCTCAGGCTTCAGTTCTAATGACTTTGGTCAGTTTTTCTTTCTTTTGATTTTGGATCACACCCGTCAGTGCTCAGGGCTGACTCCTAGCTTTGCCCTCGGGGATCACTCCTGGTGGTGCTCAGGGGACCATATGGGGGATCAAACCCAAGTCAGTCCCATGCAAGGTAATACACCTTGCCTTGCTGTCTTATCTCTCCATCCCTGAAAGAATATTCTTTCTATGGAAGATTCCAGGACAAGTATTCATCCACATGCGGAAGAAATTTGGACCCTGACTCCATAATGCAAGCAAAATTTATCTCAAAAATACACCACTGACTCAAAAGTTATAGTTAAAGTAATATAATTTCTAGGAAAAAAGATAAGGATAAAATTTTGTGATCTTGAGGTTGAAAATTAGCAGGTAGAGTGTTTGCCTTGCATACAGCCAACCCAGGTTCAATCCACAACATCCCATATACTCCCCTGAGCACTGTTAGGAGTGATCCATGAGCACGGAGCCAGAAGTAACCACTGAGCATCACTGGGTCTGGCCCCAAACAAAATTTAAAAAATTAAAAGCTTGTGTGATCTTTGGTTAGGAAATGACGTAAAGAATACATACATAAAGAATTCAAGTGACAAAATAAAGGACAGACTTCACCCAAATTATAAACTTCTGTGCATCAAGTTCAACCCACAGAATGGGAAACAATATTTGTAAAGCATTCTGGACTTAAATCCAGAATACATAAGAAAAACCTACACCTCAACAATAAGACAAATAATATAATTTAAGTCAGTGCTTGGGGGAACATAGATGGACTGTATAGGATGCTGGGGATGGAACCAGGTTTGGCTGCATGCAAGGCAAGCACCTTACCCTCTGTGCAATCTGCCCTACTCCAGTAAAGCAATTTTTGCAAATGGGTTGGTCCTCAAAAAATTAAAAATAGCATTGGGGACATGGCTCAAAGTGTAAAGGGCTGAAGTGTGAGATCCTTGTTTTTTTTGGGGGGGTGGGGCACTGGGCCACATCCAGCAATGCTCAAGGGTTAGTCCTGGCTCTCCCATTAGGAATTACTCCAGGCAGTGCACAAGACGCATACAGGATATGGGGATGGAACCTGGGTTCACCACACGTAAGGAAAGTGCCCTACCCACTAAACTATCTCGCCAACCCCCTGAAACTGGTTGGTTTTTATTTAATACTTTACTATATTGAGAAGCTAGAAGCATGGTCTGCCTAACCTCTACTTCTCTAAAACTGATGTATAAAATTGTATAGCTATTTACAAAGTTGTATATACATATCTGTAAAAGAAAAAAGAATAAAGAGGGGGCAGAGGTTTTTTTAAATTACGTGTTTGTTTTTAATTTCGTTTTGTTTGGGGGCCACACTCAGCAGTGCTCAGGACTTACTTCTGGCTCTGCACTCCTGTGGACTCAGGGGACCACAGGTGGGGCTAGGAATTGAACCCATACCAGTTGTATGCAAGGCAAATGCCCTACCCACTGTACTATCCCTCCAGCATTCTTGATTTTTGCACTATAATTAATCACTTATCAATTTACTGTGGAAACAAGTTTCAGGCTTGATAGGTATGTCATAAACTGCAATGGATAGTCTGAATATAAAACTATACTTTGTTGAATATTTTAACAACCAGAATGATCACATTTTACTTTCATAAAGGTGTTTGTTTTTTTAAGAAATAGCATTGACTAAAAATTGGCAAATTATAAAATAAGCCATCATTTCAGCCTCCTGTTTTAAATTCCTTAAAAAACACCTAAGAGGGGCTGGAGCGATAGCACAGTGGGTAGGGCGTTTGCCTTGCACGGACCAAACCCGGGTTCAATTCCCAGCATCCCATATGGTCCCCCCGAGCACCACAGGAGTGATTCCTGAGTGCATAAGCTAGGAGTAACCCCTGTGCATCGCTGGGTGTGAACCAAGAAGCAAAACAAACAAACAAACAAACAAAAACAAAAAAAACCTAAGAGGCTACAGAGAGAGTTTAAAGGGCTGAACTGCATGCTTTGCATGCTGAAGCCCAGGGTTCAATCCCTAGCAGTGCATGACCCATCTGAGCACCACGTCAGGAGTAGCTACTGAACACAGCCAGGCATGGTCCAAAATAAAACAAATAAATAAATTACATGGTAGTAAGTTAGAATAATCTCTAAGGTAACTACAGAGTGGACTAGAAGGGGAGATGGGTTATATTGGTTCAGTTTAAATTACAATTAGCTTATAGTTTCCGTAACTATTACAGTATGGACTTGGGGGAAGGGTTTTGGGGTCACACCTGGTGGTGCTCAGGGGTTACTCCCAACTCAGTTCTCAGAGGTTGTTGTTCCAGCTGTTATTGGGGGACAATGTGGTGATAGAAAAGGAGTTATGATGTCTTTTTAATCTCTTTTTTCAAAAGTATCAAAGTAGAATTTATTCAAGCTAAAGAAATAAAGGTATAAGGTTTTATTTTTAAGTTTTTATTGATTTTATTCTATGGTTTACAATACTATTAATAATCATTTCTCTATTAGTGGGTAAAATGCTTGCCTTGCACGCAGCTAACCCGGGTTCAATCCTTCAATCCCTGGCATCCCACACGGTCCCCTGAGCTTGCCAGGAGTGATTCCTGAGTACAGAACCAGAAGAAACCCCAGAGCACCACCGAGTGCAGCCAAAAGAATAAAATAAAAAATAATGGTTTCTCCTGCACATAATTTCAACACCATTCTTTTCTTAGAAGAGAAGCAAATTCTGCATAGAATGATTTTGGATATAGCTTTGTGATTAAGAATAAATTAAAGGAGCAATAGTACAGTGGGTAGGGCATTTGCCTTGCATGTGGCTGACCAGGGTTCAAATCTTGGCATCCCATCTTCAAGCATTGCCAGAAATAATTTCTGAGTGCAGAAACAGGAGCAACTCCTGAGCATCACCGGGTGTGACCCAAAAAGCCAAAAAAATACCCAAAATATAAAGAATGAATTAAAGCAAATGGAATATTTGTACTTTTTAGGCCAATTTTGTTTAAATTTTGTATATTCTGTTTAAAATCTAATAAAATTAGGGACAACAAGCAACTGGCAGGGGCTTGGGAGTTACTCCTTGAGAGTTAAGATTATCACTACTATGAAATAGAGCATATGAACAAAGATTAATTTTTGCCACCTGCAACATTTATAAACACATTATATATCTGGTATATTATTTAGAGATAAAATTAATTAATTAAAGATCCTTTTTTTGGGTTGGTCTCAGTTGCAGTTTATTCCATTCCCATCTCCATTCTCCTCTGATTCTCCTCCTGCTTCTTCCTCCCCATGCTACTTCATACTCTGGATCTGGATCTAGATCTGGATCCCCCCAGTCCACTCTTACAGCCTCATTAAATCCCAAAGCATGAGGGGTGGGATCTTACACATAGGTGTGGTCACAATCAATAGGGGTTAAAGATCCTTTTTGATATTCACATCAAGAAGATATTTTCTGGAGAACATATTTAATTATACAAGGTGAATTTTTGTGTTAAAAGTTTTAGAAAATATAACTGCAACAGAAACAGGTTTTTCTTGGTATAGAACATTTTGCAGAGTTAAAAATCAAAGAACTTATTGAGTATAAAGAGTAAAATAATTAAGAAATCATGTGTGTTTATTTTCAGGTTATGATATGACCAATTCCAAGAGCTTTTGTTATATTTAATTATAAGTTAAAAAGAATTATTATACTTTAATTCACATTCACAATAATGTTAACATTTGTGATTTTGATGTATATGGTTACCATGCCTTACCACCATCAAAGTGCCCAATATATTTCATCATTCTCCACTGACCACTCTCACTACAACCCCCTGCTTGATATATACTTAGTTCTGTAATCCAGGACCAACAGTTTGTTATCATACAATATTGCCCATTCTCATTTTGTTTCTCTGTTTCCACAGATTAGTGAAATTATTTATTTTTTTATTTTTATTATTTTTTTAAATTTTTTTATTGAGTCACCATGTGGAAAGTTACAAAGTTTTCAGGTTTAAATCTCAGTTATACAATGCTCGAATACTCATCCCTTCACCAGTGCACATATTCCACCACCAAGAATCCCAGTATAGCTCCACCCCGCACTCCCACACCCCTAACCCCCCCACACCCCTAGCCCCCCACCCTTAGCCCCCCCGCCTGTGTAACTAATAAATTTTAGTGAAATTATTTATAACTTCTATTTTATCTTATTTGTAAACATCCTTTTGTAAAGGTTTTTTGTTTGGGGGCCACACCCAGCAGTGCTCGGGGCTTACTCCTGGCTCTGTGTTCAGGGATCACTCCTGACGGGGCTTAGGGTACCATATGTGGTGTTCAGAATTGAATTCAGGACAGCAGTATGCAAGGCAAGTGGTTTACCTGCTGTATTATCTCTCCAGTTTTGAAGGTGCTTTATGAAAAGAGAAAGACATGGTTACGACATATTGAACAAAGAATCAAATAATTGCCTTAATATTTAATACTTAACAACCAGCCATTCTTAACGAGTTGAATTCTATAATATCCCATCTTCAAATTTTATTAAATGGAGGTTGATGAGTATAAGGGGAAGTGAATAGCCCTTATTATTTTCTTAATTTATTTATTTTTTGCTTTTGGGGTCACACCTGGCAATGCTCAGGAGCTACTTCTAGCTCTGCACTCAGGAATTACTCCTGGCATTGCTTGAGGACCAATTGGGATCCCAGGGATAGAACCCCGTTGTGCAAGGCAAACGTCCTACCCACTGCACTACTGCTCTGGCCCTGCCTTTATTAATTTGTTCGGGGGCAATACAAGACACTGCTCAGGGCTTACCCAAGGTCACCCTGGGGTACCCGGGAGATCACATGGGGTGCCAAGTATTGAACCCGGCTTGGCTTTGTGCCTTGGCAGTGCTCAAGGGATCATACGCAATGATGGAGAATGGACAAAGATTAGCTGCATGAAAAGCAAGTGCCTTAATCACGATACTATCTCTCCAGCCCTGTGTAACCGGATAAATTGATTTTGCTATTGGAGATGAGTAATAGCTGTTCAATATTAGTAAAGAAAACAGCTAAAATTGTTCATGAAAATGCACACATGTTGCATAAGTATTACCCATGTGTGTTTGTGCGTGTAGTGCCTAGGAAGTCCTGCTCCTCTGCTAAAAATGGCTTGTGTCTCGAGAGTACACAGTCCAGCTCCTGTTGCACCTCAGCTTGTCTATTTCTTCTTCTTTGTTCTTTTTTTTTCTTTTTGGGTCACACCTGGCGATGCACAGGGGTTACTCCTGGCTCATGCACTCAGGAAATACCCCTGGCGGTGCTCAGGGGACCATATGGGATGCTGGGAATCAAACCCGGTTCGGCCGCGTGCAAGGCAAATACCCTACCCACTGTGCTATCTCTCCAGCTCCTTCTTTGTTCTTTTGAATACAAGTTTTTCTTTACTGCCAAATTTTAGTGTTGGGAAGCAGATTGATGTGTCAAACATTTGAAGCAATTAATCTTTGTGTTTCTTTTTAATTAAAAATAGTTTTTTAATTGAAAAAACCCACTTAAATAGTTATAATAATTTACTTTTAATATTTCTAGCAATGTCATTCTGTACGAGCACAGTAAGATATATATCAGACTTAAAGTTTGGTTCTCCCTGAGGACATTCACTATTGCAAACTACAACATCCAACAGGAGAGAGAACAAAAAGGAATGCCCTGTTGTAGAGGCAGGGTGGGGTGGTGGGGGATGGGGTGGTGGGTGGTGGGAGGGATAATGGGATCATTGGTGGAGGAGAATGGGCACCAGTGGAGGGATGTAAACTAAATACAAACATGAAAGTTCACAAGTTTGTAACTGTACCCCATGGTGATTCACAAATAAAAATAAAAAAAAATACAGAAGACACAGGAGAAGAAGCTGAGAGAGAAGACACAGAAGCAAGAGAGAAGACACAGAAGCAGAGACAGAGAGAGGTCAGAAGAGACCAGAGGAGAGACTACAGAGACAGAGACAGAGATAAGGAGACAGACAGGAGAGTACAGAGGCACACACAGAAGTGGACCACAAAGGAGGAGCCATCCTGATCCGGTCCATACACAGCAGCTCGAGAGCACCGAATGCAAGCAGCGCACGTAAGAGAGAACACCACCCTGAGAGTCCGTGAACAACACATCACACATATCATCACACCCTCCCGCGTGTATTTTTTTTGTATTTTTTACAGCATGTATGTCAGATATGTGCATGTATGTGAGGTGTATTTTATGTATGTTGTATGCATGCACGTGTTTCACTTGTGTCATATGTATATGTATGTAAATGGTTCACATGTTTTATATTGTGGGTGCATGCATGTGTGTTTGATATGTGTTGTGTGTATTGTATGTGAGGTGTGCGCATGTGTGTTGTATGCATGCATTTGCAATGTGAGATGTACTGTCTGTAATATGCGTTGTATGTGCTGGCAGAACTGGACAGCTACATGCAAAAAATGGGCTCAGACCTCTACCTAACACCATGCACAAAAGTCAGATCAAAGGGGATTAAAGACCTCAACATCAGACCAGAATCCATAAGGTACATTGAAGACAAGGTCGGCAAAATCCTCCAAGACATTGAAGTTAAAGCTATCTTCAAGGATGAAATGCCATTGACTAAGCAAGTAGAAACAGAGATAAACAAATGGGACTATTTTAAAACAAGAAGCTTCTGCACCTCAAAGGAGACAGAGACCAGATTACAAAGACAGCCTACAGAATAGGAAAGGCTATTTACCCAATACCCTTCTGATAAGGGGTTGATATCAGGGATATACGAGGCACTGGTTGAACTCTACAAGAAGAAAACATCCAATCCCACCAGAAAATGGGGCAATGAAGTGAACAGAAACTTTCTCAAAGAAGAAATCTGAATGGACAAAAGGCACATGAAAAAAATATTCTACACCACTACAATCAGAGAGATTCAGATCAAAACAACAACGTGGTATCATCTCACTACACAGAGACTGGCACACATCCAAAAGAACAAAAGTAACTGGTGTTGGCATGGATATAGGAAGAAAATGACTCTCCTTCTCTGCTGGTGGGAATGCAGACTGGTTCAGCCTTTTTGGAAAACAATATAGACCTTTCTCCAAAAACTAGAAATTGAGGTCCCGGGCTGGAGCGATAGCATAGCGGGTAGGGCGTTTGCCTTGCACGCGGCCGACCCGGGTTCGATCCCCGGCATCCCATATGGTCCCCCAAGCACCGCCAGGAGTAATTCCTGAGTGCAAAGCCAGGAGTAACCCCTGAGCATCGCTGGGTTTGACCCAAAAAGCAAAAAAAAAAAAAAATAAAAGAAATTGAGCTCCCATTTAGCCCAGCAATATCACTTCTGGGAATATATCCTGAAGATGCAAAAAAGTACAGTAGAAATGACATCTGCACTTGTATGTTTTATTGCAGCATAATTTTTTAATTTTTAAAATTTTTATTTATTTATATATTAAATTTTTTTTAATTAGTGAATCACCGTGAGTTACAGTTACAGACTTACAACCTTTCGTGCTTGCATTTCAGTCATACAATGATTGAGTACCCATATCTCCACCAGTGCCCATTTTCCGCCACCAATAGTCCCAGCATCCCTCCCACCCCACCCTATCCCCCCATCCCCTCGTCCTCCTCCACCCCACCCCACCCTTTTGATCTCTCTCTCTCTCTCTCTCTCTCTCTCTCTCTCTCTCTCTCTCTCTCTCTCTCTCTCCTTTTGGGCGTTGTGGTTTGCAATAGAGGTATTGAGTGGCCATCATATTCGGTCTACAGTCTACTGTCAGTCCGCATCTCCCATCCTGAGAAAGCCCTCCTAGCACCCTTTATTTGGTGTTCCCTTCTCTATCTGAGCTACCTTTCCCCCCAACATGTGAGGGCAGGCTTCTAAGCTGTGGAGTAATCCTCCTGTTACTTATCTCTACATATTCTTGGGTGTTAGTCTCCCATTCTGTAACCTTATATTCCACAATAGTGCAGCACTATTTACAATAGCCAGAATCTGGAAAAAAAACCCAAGTGCCTGAGAACAGATGACTGGCTAAAGAAACTTTGGTATATCTACACAATGGAATACTATGCAGCTATTAGAAAAGATGATACCATGAAATTTGCAGATAATTGAATCAACATGGAGTGTATCATGCTAAGCGAAATGATTCAGAAAGAGCGGGGCAGACACTGAATGACTGCACCCATTTGTGGAACATAAAGTAAACATAATAGGAGAATAACACCAAAGAATAGTAGAGATAAGGGCCAGGAGAATTGCTCCACAGCTTGGAAGCCAATCTCACGTTGCTGGAGTTAAAATCAAGTGTAATGGAGAAGAGACCACTAAGATGGTTGGAGGGATCACTCAGGATGGATGGTAAATGTGTGCTGAAAGTAGACTATGGACCAAACATGATGGCTGCTTAGTGCCTATGTTGCAAACCATAACACCCAAAAGGAAAAGGAGAGAGAGAGAGTAAGAAAGAATGTGTCTGTCACAGAGGCAGGGGGTGGGAAGGGATGGGATGGGTGAGAGGGACAATGGGAACATTGGTGGTGGAGAATGGGCACTGGTTGAGTGATAAGTACTCGAACATTATTTGATTGAAATGTAATGACGAAAATTTGTAAGTCTGTTACTGTATCTCACAGGGATTCATTAAAATAAAAAAAAGAATAGTCTGCTGTAGGAGTATTAAAGGATTATTAGAGTTGAGGTACTGAGAGGTAATAGGCTAAAAGAATAGAAGACTCTGGTTGGGTAGCAAGACGTTTGATACAGATTATGGGGGTGATATAGTTACAGGTACTGATTATAAGAAGGGTAAAACTGTTGGGGTGGGTGACTGAGGTGGGGCTGAAAGGCAAGAGCACTGAAAGAGAGCATATCACAAACTTGAAATACAAGAATATTAAAATCACCAAGAAATAGAACTAGGCAATGTTCGAGTGGACTAGTAGCTATATTATTCTGGGAACAAAAAGTGATGGGAACAGATATGTGTGTGTTTCTGTACATAACTGCAACACAGATGAGTGATGGTATAGTCCAATGATAAGTAGTATGTTTGGTATTGACATATTCTTAACATATGTCTCCACAAATTACATATTACAAAAGAAAAAAGGAATAACTACAGAGGAGGAACCTGGCAGATACCAACTTAAACAAATAGTCAAAGTAAAGAACCAATATGGAACAAAGTGATATAATGTGTCTCCTGATACATCTCTTCTGCACCACTTAACAAAATTATATAACCTCATTCTGATCACAGGGGAATACCAGACAAGTTGGAATTCTATAAAATAACTGCCCAGGACTCTTCAAAATTGTCAATGTCATGAAGCCTAAAAACACTGTCCCAGAATTGGAAGAGCCTAAGGAGACAGGAAAAAAATGAAATATGGAGTCCCAGATTAGATCCTATAAGAGGAAAATTATGTTAATAAAAAAACTGATGAAATTTGAATGTTATATATTTCATTTGTAGTACTATGCCAATGTTAAGCTGTCAATTTTAATAGCTGAATTGTTATATGTTTTCTTAACATTTGGGGAATCTGAGTGAAGGATATATAGAAATTTTGGTATTCTCTAATATATCTGAAATTACTTTAAATATTTTAGTTCATTTTTGTTTGTTTTGGGGACACACCTGGCCATGCTCAGGGCTCACTCCTGGCTCTATGCTCAGTGATTACTTCTGGTGGGGCTAGGGGACCATATTGGGTACTAGGGAATCAAACCTGGGTCAGTCACATGCAAGGTAATGCCTTACTCACTGCACTATCAAGCCAGCCCCAAAATGTTTTTTGTTGTTGTTTGGAAGCCACACCCAGAAGTGCTCAGGAATTACTACTGGTGGGCTCAGGGGACCATACAGGATGCAAGGCAAGCACTCTACCTGCTGTATTATGTCTCTGGCCCCTCAAACTGTTTTCTTAATTCTTGTTGCTGCTGTTGTTGTTTTGGGGACACATCTAGCAGTGCTTTAGGCATACTTCGGGCTTTTCATTCAGGAATTACTGGTGCTGTGCTCGGGTAACCATATGGGATGCTGAGCATCAAACCCAGGTCAACTGCATGCAAGGAAAGTGCCCAGCCTGCTGTATTATCATTCCAGCCTGTTCTTTTGTTTTAATTCTTAAAGGTTGTTTAAGGAGGATGGAGAGAAAATGTTTGGGAAGGGAAATTCAAATGTGGCAACTACTTTCATTCATTTATTCAATCAATAAACACTTATTGAGAAAGCCTACTATATGCCAAGCCTCATCTTAGATAATAACAAAAATCTCTGGGACTGGGGAGTTATCTTAAGCGGTAGAGCACATACTTAGATCCCCAGTACTGCTGGTGTAGTCTTCATGGTCCCTAAGGACTGCACCACTGAACTGAAGCATAGCTGGTATTAGCTCTGAGCTCCCAACACCACTGGGTATGGCTGATAAAAATCCATGACTTGGGAGTCAGAGTGATAACCACAGAACGCAGGGCACTGTGGTTTGATCCCCAGGTTTGTCCCCCAAATTCTGCCAGGAGTGATCCCTGGGCACAGAGTCAGGTAGTAAGCCCAGAGCACTGCCAGGTGTTACCTCAATTTTTTTTTAAATCCATGATTTTCTGGAGCTTACAATCGAATTGAGAGTCATATGATTCACATTAATAATAGGAAATATATAAATTATTGGGGGCTGGCAAGATATAGCACAATGGCCTGGAGCACATGAATTGCATGCAGGAATCCCAGGTTCAATCCCCGGTATTGCATTGTCAGTCCCCTGAGCACCACCAGGGGTGACCTCCAAGCTTCAACCCAGAATGACCCCTGAGCATCACCAGTCTAGCTTAAATATTTTTTTCCATGATGTGAGGTGAGAGGTACTTTGGGGAAAAATTAGAGTAGGGCAAGTGGTAGGGAAGAGCTACAATTTTAAACAGGGTGGTGAGATAGGTTTCATTAATAAAGTGACATGAGTAGAGGCCCACCTTAGACATGAATGAGCCTGTGGAGAGTGAAGGAAAAGTATTCTAGGTACAAGAGGTAGACACGTACAAACCACTGAGGTGGACGTAAACTAGTAAGTTCAAGAAATAAAAAGAGAAAAAAATAAAAGGAGGTTATAATTATGGAACACAATAGGCAGGTTGGGAGAGTGGTTTAAGACATGGCTAGGCTATGGGGAGTAGATGGTGGATTTTAGTACACACTGACTTCTAAAAATGCAGCCACAGAAACTGGGGGGATACTGTACTTTTCTCTAAATAAAACATTTTTGAACTTTATGAAAAATTGTTCACCATTTAGGATATCTCACTGACATATTATTTCTTAGTCACCATCAACACATATGTAGCTGTGATAATTCTGGTTACAGGAAACAAATGTGCAAGACTGTAGCATTATGTCTGCTAATGGAGCTATGTCCTTGTCTTAACATACTGAAACTCGTATTGTTTTACTAATTACTCTTCCTTTAACTTCTCTCCTATGCTACAGGTTATAGAATTGTTATTTTTGGAATTATGTATGAACACATATTATTTATATTGACAGTGACAGTGACGTAAATATACACATTTTATCTATTATTTCAGAGGGGAGAAGGAGCATTGAAAATATAAAAGTAGAATGTTGGATCCAATAAGTATGACAACCACTAAGGCATTATGGGAAAAGGAAGAAGTTTTCAGAAGTCATAGTGAGAATGGAGGGTATTTGCTGTTAATAAAAAGGGATTTCTAGAAGGTCTGGTCAAAGGATTTCATAATGGGGACAGAAAAGAATACCCCCAGGGATATATGGGGTGTAACTAGGAAACCTTTGGTGTGTGGTGACCAACAGGATACAGGGTAAAAGTCCTCATTCACTGTTCTCATCTTACTTGCTCCCCACCCTGTAAGGAAAGGGGTGTGTATCTCTGGAACATAGCATGCTAGGGGACAAAGAGGTTTCTCTCTTTAATGAGACCAGAAACAGCCTAAGGCCACTCTCCATTTTTTGAGGCACAGAAAAATCCGGAGCACCAGGTATAAACAATGCATCTCTAACCTGTTTAGGAAAAAAAAGAGACAAGTAGAGGAAAAACAGTAACAGAAATATGCAATGGGGCTGAAAAGATACTGCAGGGCACTTGCCTTGCACGTGGGTGACCAGGGTTCCTGGACTGACCCCTGAGTGCAGAGCCAGGAATAAGCCCTGAGCACAGTTGAGTGTGGCCCAAAACACAAAACAAAAATCAATCAATCAATCAATCAATCAAACAAACCAACAAACAAACAAAAAAAACCCCAAAAACAGAGATAAGCGCTTGTGGCAGGAAGAATCAGAGACAGGCAGAGAGAAAACAAAGCCAAAGACCAAAAGAGATAACATTATTTTCAATCATGACAGTCATTAGTGAAAATTCTCTAAGGGTCATGCACTGGGCAAAATTATGTTTGTGTATTGTCCGAGATGGAGAGTGTTAGTTATCCATTTGACAGAGGAGAAAACTGAGGCCCCATATGAGTGAAGCAGATGGCTCAAGGTTTTATGGTAAGTGTCAGTTGGTAGGGTCAGGATTTCGCTTCCAGGTCTAGGCTGTCTGGGGCTGGGAGACAGAAGAACAGAAAAAATGGAGGTAGAGACTAAGAGGGAGATGGGACAGAGGGATGGAGACATACATACGCACGCAGATGATCACGTGAACCGCAGACCTGCACAGAACCGCTTCCCAGGGAGGGGCAAGTGCAGGGGCGGGAGGCACAGACGGGGGCTGTAAGCTGGGTACTCACCTGATTGCCAGCTGGGCCCGCAGGTGCACTCGCCCGCAGGATCCTCGAACCCTCTGACCTAGGGTAGAGAGGCCACCTAGGTAAAAGCCCGCCCAAACCCCACCCCTCACGCGCTCTGAACGATCTCTCTCCCACCCCCTCAGGACCCCCACCCGAGTCCTTTTAAAGCGTCTCACCGGGCACCTTCAGCTGTCCACGCACTCGCCGCCGCCTGAGGTTCGATTGGCAACTGGATCTCGCAAATAAGCAGGATGCCTCCCTCAGGCTGCCGGAGCGCTAGCGGGGTCGCAGGCCCCGCCTCTCCGGGCCGCTCCCGGCTCCCATTGGAGGACTGCCTCTTCTGCCCAGCCGGGATTGGCTAGACATGGAAACTCTTTATTTTTATCCCCCCGCCCCCCAAGGGGTTCTTGACTGCAGAAAACTCCACCCCTTCAGGGGTCTTTGATTGGTTTACCAGCCGAGCCCACCCGCTGATAGAATTGGCCAGAAAAGAAGTAGGCATCGCTCTTTGCCAGGATTTCCAGAAAGAGCTTTGGAGACGAAGCTGAGAACACGCAGGCGCGAAGCCCCAAAGCGAGGCCTGGCGTGATTCACTGAAGAATTTGAGATCCGGGACTTGCAGATGTCTTACTCTCTGTGAGCCATTTTGTGTAAGCCGTTGCTCTGCAAGGAGGCACGACTCTCTCCTCAATTTATTGCCGCTCTTCCCCTCGCCGGCAGGGATCTCTAAGCAAGGTTTCTCTCCTTCAAAGTGAGGACAGTTCGTAATTACACCCAACAGCCCCAGCTACTAAGACATTGGTCAGGTGACAACAGCGCTGGGAGCTTCAATTTAACCATCTGTGAAATGGGAAATTTGAAACTTTCCTGATAATGTTGTGGGGGTTTAAATGACAGCGTATACTCCAAGACATCATACAATCAGTGTTGAACTAGGTACCCAGATTCTAGTAATAATAATAAGAAAAATACAGATCAAAATTCTATATGTTTACAATGTGCCAGGTATGGGGCTAAAGACTTTGCGGTGCTTTTTCTGCTCAGAATCAACTTAGAGTGATATTCCATCTCATTTTCTCTAATAATAGCAACTCCAGGAGTCTTCAGAGAAGGAAGATATCATCTAAAAGGACTCTGGAAAGCAGAAAAGCTTGAGTTAGGTCTTTAAAGAAGGAAAAAAAATTGAATAGTATGCTGGATGGAGGAATGAGTTGAGCAGGTCAGTTCAATGAAAATATAATGCAAAACACGAATACGTATAATGAAAATTCTTTTTTTTTTTTTGCCTTTTGGGTCACACCCAGCAATGCACAGGGGTCATTCCTGGCTCATGCACTCAGGAATTACCCCTGGCGGTGCTCAGGGGACCATATGGGATGCTGGGATTCAAACCCGGGTCGGCCGCTTGCAAGGCAAGCACTCTAGCCGCTGTGCTATCGCTCCAGCCCCGTATAATGAAAATTCTAATAGCTACATTTTTGTCATCTCAGCGACACTTTTATTAAAACAGAAAATGTATTTTAAAAATTGAAAAAAAATGATAGCATCTTAAAAATTGCCTAGCCCATAAAGATGGACTCTATGTAAAAAAAAATCACAAAATATATAATCATAAAGGGGAATCTCCCCTCCCTATTCTTATCTATCTCATCGTTCAGCCTGCAAGAACTATGTCTCAGAGAGGCAAATGGATTGACTTGAGGTCACACAGCAATAAAATCCAGAAGTAAATCTAGGCTTCTGTGTTTTAAACAAATGCTGTTTAGGAAAGAAGGAGGAACAAAAAGGGGGTTATAAATTTGGATTCACAGATTCCCAGCCATGCTTCCAGTATTTATTTTTTTCCAGTATTTTAAAAGCTCTCATAGAATAGACATATTTTGCAACAAGATAATTCCAATTAATTTAGTAGATACTTCTCAAAGAGATGGAGCATAACTTCCTACCCCTAATCATGGACTACCCTTAGTGCCTTCCTTTCAAGGACTACAATATGGAAGAAAGGAGAAATTTGACAATAGAGAAACTGAACATATACTACCTCAGCTAGGTGACTAAGGTTAATATCAGCAGTGATGAGGCATATTGATAACACATTCCCTTGATGTAACCTGATGAAAATGGCACTTTATTTCTATGATCTTGCTTCCCAAATCTATATCCTCTAATGCAACCATGGAAATTGAGAGGTAAGCTAAAAAACACTTGTCCAGTTATCTCAAATGTTGACTCCAGGTCACCAAAAATAAGAAAACTCTTGTCACTGTCCAGAGTTGCCTACAGAGACATTTCTGTTAAATGTAAAGTAGTATCCTAGACAACATCTTGGAACAGAAAAATGACATTAGGTATAAATGGAAGGAATCTGAATATAGTTGGTACTTTATTAGTTTTTTAGTAACAATACTTTTAGTAACAGTACTTTTTTAGTAACAAAACTAAAGCTGCAACCAGAACAGGAAAACAAATTGCTAAATGGCTGGGCTATCAAGCTGCTGCTGGGGCTTCTTCTTCTTCTTTTTTTTTGGGGGGGGGCTTTTTGGGTCACACCCGGCGATGCTCAGGGGTTACTCCTGGCTCTGCACTCAGGAATCACTCCTGGCAGTGCTCGGAGGACCATATGGGAAGCTGGGAATCGAACCTGGGCTGGCTGCGTGCAGCCTTACCGCTGTGCTATCGCTTTAGCCCCCTGCTGCTGGGGCTTCTTAAGTGTAGCCTCAGTAGAAAATATTGGTTGGGGAACTCTGCATTGCGAGACTTGGTACTGGAGATAAAGTAGCCCATTGAATAAGGAAGATGTTGGAAACAGGATAAAATCCAGGTCAGACATTTGATGGCATTACAGCTAATTTATATATATATATATATATATATATATATATATATATATATATCACAGGGCCAGAGCGATAGCACAGCGGGTAGGGCGTTTGCCTTGCACGCGGCCGACCCGGGTTCGATCCCCGGCATCCCATATGGTCCCCCAAGCACTGCCAGGAGCAATTCCTCAGTGCAAAGCCAGTAGTAATCCCTGAGCATCGATGGGTGTGACCCAAAAAGCAAAAAAATTTTTTTCTATATATCACAAACAAAATTGGCACAAGTACCACTTATTACCACCCCCCACAAAAAAAAACTGGAAAAAGTTTATTTATCGTCTGAAATCTTGCATTGTTCCAACAAAGCCTCAAGAAAGACTGATGGGAGAAAATCTTGTGCACAGCAATTGAGATAATCTATAACTTAGGTACCATCCTAATAAATGAAAATATGCAAACAAGTTGAATGATTATATAAAATCTGAACTTATAGATTTTTAAAATAGTCCTAATATTTCATATCACTATGAAATATGTTGGGCTGGAGCGATAGCACAGCGTGTAGGGTGTTTGCCTTGCACGCGCCTGGCTGATGGGGGTTCGATTCCTCTGCCCCTCTTGGAGAGTCCGGCAAGCTACTCAGAGTATCTCACCCCGCAGGACAGAGCCTGGCAAGCTACCCATGGCATATTCAATATGCCAAAACCAGTAACAACAAGTCTCACAATGGAGAGGTTATTGGTGCCCGCTCAAGCAAATCGATGAGCACTAGGACGACAGTGATACAATGATACTTTATTAGTTTTGTTGATATTGGCTCATTAATTGTAGCAGATGTACCAGACTAATAGATGTTAACAGTCAGCTTAATTTATTAAGATGTAAATAAGGTGCTAACGATTATAGAAACTGGCTAAGAGGGATATAAGAATTCTGTTATGGCAATAAATTTATATATCTAAGACTGGGGGGGAGTTTCTTATGTCCTCATTAAACCATTTTCATTCCATCTTCTGTTCCTCCCACCCTCCCCCTACCTCCTTTCCTCGCTTCCTCCCTCTCTCTTTTCTTCCTTTGCTATTTTGGGGGACCAATCCTGGCTGTGCTTAGTGGCTACTCCAGGCTGTGTGCCCTGGGATTGATTCCAGGCATCCAGAGAACATACAAAAGCATGATTTCAATCCTCTAAAACGTTTCTCTGGTCCCACACTAAGCCACTTTTACTGAGGATTATCAGTACCTTCTTCACAGGTCTCCCTCCATTCCACTCCCTTGGCAGTCAATAGAGGGCTCTCTCCAGATGCAAATCTAAGATGTAAAAACCAAGTCCGAAGCTGCCCAGCAAAAAAAAGGTAATAAAATAGAATATGTTCGGGAGGCATAGTGCAGAAGACCCGACAGATGGATATCTGCTATGATCCAGAGAAAAATGCAGGAGGAATTTTGGCTGTTCATTGAAACGAGGCATACAAAATTTAAAACAACTGGTCTATCCCCCACCCTAGTCTCCCGTACTCTTTTTCTTGATGTCTTCAACACCCGCCTGCTTTCCTAAAAATATCTTGTTTTGAACAAGAAAAAAAACTGACCTTTCCAAGTTCTCCCAGATGAAGCCTTGACAGTACTCAGTTCTTTATTCCCCTCCCCCCTCACACAGTACATAGTAATTTCCTTTTGTTTTTCCCTTGGAAAAATTTAAGCAAACTCCTCTCTGAACCACCGTTTTTGTCCCAGAGATCCTGATATTGGGTTGTGATGCCCCCATCTACACATACTACATGCGAAGGAGAAAAATGGATTCCTTCGGCAGACCCATAACCAGCTCACACAAGGGCCGAGAAAATTTGACGCAGGAGAAATAAAAAGATGAATCATGGAATGAAGTTCTAGGGCATTTCTGTGCGCATGCGCGGGGGGGGGGTGGCGTGGGAAGCTGTTTGCTACCTGAGTCCACTGCGGCCTTCAGGGAAAGGAAGGGTTACCTCAACCTCGCCCTACCATTGGCCAGGATGGTCCGCATTGGCCTGACGCAATACTTACTCGGGCCCAGGGCCCAGTCGCGCCCCGCCCCCCACATCTCTGGGGCCGCTTGCCCGGCAGCTAATCCTCCCTCCAAATCCCTTTGCCTGCCCGCCAGCTAATCCTCCTCCCACCCCCACAATCCCTTCACCATTGTAACTGCCATCTTGCAGGTCAGTGTGCAGCACAGACCGCTATCTGTGGCCTAGTTGATAGAGCGCGACTGACTATTGGGGAATGCGCAAACAACAAAGAACTTGAACACCACCTTAAATTTGCTCAGACTTTTATTAGGATTAATGGGGTTCACAGGGAATGAGGAGGGTCTTCTGGGGGAAGGGAACAGGAGTACCGCAATGGGGCAAAATCTTGCATAGACACAGAGGCAGGCTAGCTGGCACAGCAAGAAAAGGCGAGAGATGGAGAAAAGGATAAGGACTTGGGAGAACAGGGTGACTACAGAGCCCCCCAAGGCCACAACGGCCCTCCCCGGTTGGGGATCAAGGGTGTCCACTCAATACGGCACGAGGAGGGGGATAAAGGGGCCCTGATCAAGGCAACACAATGTATACACGTTTAGCAGCACACAGAAGCCTGCGGGGGTAGGAGGGCCAAACGGAAGAGGGGCTCCTCCTTTCCCTCCCCTGCAAATTAAGAACTTTGCAATTACTAAACAAAAATAAACTTTTGACCCGTGTATGAAGTCAGCTGATCCCCCAGAAGTGCAATGTGGGGCCGCTGTGACCCAAGCGGAAAGAGAGGGCAGATAGGGCAGGTGGAGTGGGATGCAGAGACTCCTCACTCCCATAGAGTAATCTTAAACTGTTTATCCGGTTCTGCCGCTGTTCTTCCCTGGGCCCACCCAGGTGTTTGGGGCCAGAAGCTCCTCCTGCATATCAGATTCTTCAGTGTCATCCTCTTGCTCTATCTCTTTAAATACGTCCTCCTCACAGCTTCTTTCTTCTTCACTGTTTTCCTCGTTTTCTTGCTTGCTGCCTGCATGGGGGTAAGAGAGACAGGAAGGGGACATAGGGTGGTTAGATGGGCAGGTAGCTGTAACTAAAAGTGACAAGGATCAGAACCCATTGCTATAGCTTTTAGAGATCTGAGGCCCCTTCCCAAGTGGCTCTGTTTGTAGCAGGCAGCCATGGATGAAAGGGAGAAGAATGTGAAGGAAGAAAGAAGGCAGAATATTGACATTTCTGAAAGTAGCCCTTTCTCCCCTTGTGTCTTTTCCTGAGCTCTGACCATAAAACTGAATAAACTTATTCATCCTCAGGCAGCACTAGGGCTAGACAGACTGCTGCCTCTCCTTCTCAGAAAAAAAGAGATGGTCAGATGGGGATGAGGCTGACAACTCCCTCAGTTTCTCTATCCTACCCCAGAATGTCTTAAATAAGTTTATTCATTTAACACCTTCTCTTCAGTATCCTGTCCCTACTCAAAGAAATTTTCCTGGGACCAAAGCCCCAGGAATGGCTTGTCTTATTGTTCCTTCCATCTCTTCCCTAGGGGTCTTTCCTGCCTATAGCTGGACTCTTAACATCTCCTTTGCATGGCAGTTCCCAGGCCAGAATGGGTACAGAATTATAATGTTTGCTAAGTTCCCCTCTCCATGTTGTGAACCTATACTTAATATTCCACCCCTTATGTATCTCTTTTTCTTCAAGTCTTTTGCTCTGTTACAATCTATATGTCTTTCATCTAAAACTGTTCTTCAGTTTCTTAACATTTTAAAATTAAATTGCCTGGTCTTGTTTTGCTGTAAAGTTGCAAAGGTTTTTTGTTTCTGTCTTTTCTCCACAAGAGCAATTTGTATTCATGCCTTGATCTCAGGATGCCGACCAGTTTTCTCTGAAAAAGAGAAAAGAGAGAAGACAAGAGGGGGTTCTAGCTTACCTTCCTCAGTGTCAGGCTCCTCTTCTTCCACAGAGGATTCCAGGAAGTTCTCTACCTTATACTCATCATCATTCTGGTTGTTGCGGTTAGCCTGACTCTTGGCAAAATATTCACTGTCATTCTCGGAATCTTCAATGTCTTTGTCATCATCATCACCACTGCTTTCATCGTCACCTTCGTTGCCATCATCATCATCATCATCACTGCTCTCACTGCTGTCATTATCACTGAACTCAATGTCACTTTCGCTGCTGTCCTGGTTGCTGCCACTGCTACTCAGGTTGCCCCCTTTAGGTTTCTTATAACCAACAGGGTGGCTGTCATCATCACTGCTGCCAGAGTTGTCAGGATTCTCTTCGTTGTTATCAGAATTTTCACTGTTGTTACCAGGACCCTCGTCATCAGTGGTCTCATCATCAAAGCTATCGTTATCAATGACTGCATTGTCTTTGGGGTTGTCATCATCATCGGTGGTCTCTATGTTGTGGTTCTCATTGTGGTCACCGAGTTTCTCTTTAGTTATCTCACTGTCAGTGGTATCGAAGCAATCAGTGGTCTCCATGAAATCGGAGATTCTGATGCCACGAACGGACTCAAAGTCAGAAAAATCACTGTCTGAAGTATCATCAATAATGTCTTTCATTATGTGATAGTCATCATAGTCTTCTAAGATCACTACCTTGTATCCGTTCCTGTTTTTCCTGTGGGGAAGCCTGGAGTTTAGTTAAGGCTGTGGGAAGTGATGTACTCAGGGCAGACGCTAAAAGGCAAATTACTGGAGAGGCAGTCGAACTCCAAGGACTCCAAGAGATGAGATAGGGGAGGAGCGGGGAAGAGTCCCACTTCTGCCTCTGTGTAACCTCAGGCCAATCATGCTCTATTTGGGGGCATCCCTCCCCAGTTACAAAACAAACTGGGCTGGATTATCTCATATGTCCCTTTTGCCTATGTGATATTAATCCAGTCCTTGCCCCATACCTAATAACCCACCTCTTGGCCACCAATCTCCCAATTACCTTTTCCTCTTTTCTTGCTTCTTTTTGTTTGCTCTGTAGCCTCCTTCTCCCATCATATAGTAGCGCAGGGGGTTAACCCACAGGTCATTCTTGATAATCTATTGAAAGAGAGGGAAGAAGGGAGAACAGCGATAAAAGGACAAGCATAGAACACAATCTCAATTTCCCAGGCCCTCAGAGTCAAGCCTAGGAAGGCCATCTCTGGCTATTCTGAGGGCAGGCAGGGCCTACATCAGCAATGATGTCAGTTTCTGGGAGGCTGTGGTTCGAGAACCAGGTAAAGAAGCTGCGTTTGACTTGCTGATTCTTCATCTTGCGGCCCTGGGGTTCCTGCTCCTGGGGTTCTTGACCTCGGTGCCAGCGGATTGGGGTGGAATGAGACACCAGACGCCCTGCTGAGAAAAAAATGCAATGGAGAGGGCACAGGAGGATGCATTAATTTTCTCTGGGACTGCCTCTTACCTGAGCCGCTGCGCTGGAACTCCTTAACAATCACCGTGTTTGTGAAGTAGGGGTTTGTCTGGAAGTACAGCTTCATTTTGTATCCCATGGAGATATGTCTGAGATCCTGAACCTATTCCAGGTGGGGATAGTGAAAGAATCCCAACCACATCATGGCCCCTTTCATTCAACCCCTCTTACCTCCAAAGAACAGATTCCTTCCCCGGTTTTAGTAAGAGATCTCTTTCATCTGACCTGCAGGTTGGTCAAGTAGTGGAAGATGTCTTTGTCACGTTGATTTATCAGCATTGAAATTCTGGGGTGGTTGAGGAACTGATGGAGGGTGCAGTTTAGGTCAAGGAGTGACTACCCTTTTCAATGAGGAGGGAAGGAAGGCGCGGTAGGGCTGAGCAAAAAGAGAGGCTGGAGCAGAATTCCTATACTAATGTGATGTATGTAGAGAAAGAGACCTGTACTTTAATTCCTAAGATATTACATGATGGAAGCTTGTTTGTACTTTTTGAGCTCATCATGTTATTGAACCTGTTAGGTGGCCTTGCTATGGTTCATATTTGCTGTGTATAGGTGTTACAGGTCTATGTCCATGTGATGTCTCTCTTGGTACTGACAACTTGTGTTCACAAGCCATTGTGTCTTGTAAAGGCCCTGTCAAAATGATGCTGTATGTGGCTGTTGAGTGCATGTAGTCACATGATGTACATCTGGGTATTGTGGTATATGTCCAAGTGATGCTGTGTGTCTGGATGGTCAGGGCCAACAGCTACATCATGTTATGTGTTTGTGCTGGGGGCTTTGATCATGTGACACTTTATGATTAGAGTTCTAAGATTCATCTCCACATAATTCTATAGATATTACTCCCATGTTTCTAATATTATATATATGTGCATTCTCATTAGTGAATAATATTCTTAATTCTTCCATTTTCAACTCCTAAATCTCCCTGTCTAGGTATTCCTGACCCTTCAGGGGTTCCAGACTCTTTCATTTTATAATTTAAATTTTTTTTATTCAGTATGCAGATATTATGAGCTTATTCATTGTCCAGCCCATTTCTAACTTCCTTCTCTCAGGCCAAGACTGTTTTACCCCTAGTATTTCAGCAGAAAAATGACTTGCAGTGACATGTGATACACAACCTTTTAAACAGGCAATTTCTCTATGTGTCCTTTCTCTCCCTCCTCTTTAGTGCCTAATTGGTTGTCGGTTTATCATCTGCGTCACCTTCTTTCTTCCTTTCACTATCCCTGGTCCAGTATTTCTACTGCGTGCTCTTTTACTCCCCCCCCCACACCTATGATCCATTTTGTATATTATGCCCCTCCTCTTCCGCCTTTCCATCTTTGGGCTAATTTTTACGTCATCTGCCTCCTCCCTCCCCCCAATTCTGGTCCAGCCTTTCTACTCTTTGGCCCCTCTCCTTCCATTCCTCCTCCACCGCCGAAGCTTCCAATAGAAACCCACCCCCGCCCGCTTTCACCCAGTCCTCCCCCTCCCCTCCCTTCCCCTCCCCTCCCATCATGGTTCTTGATCCATGACATCATGGGTTTTGATCCAAGACTAAATCATGAATCTTAACCCATCATGGGTCTCGATCCATGACTACATCATGAATCTTGACCCATGTAGTATAGCTGACAAGGATACTGCTTTGATCCAGAAACCTGGGATGTCCTGGATGATAAGATCTCTCTGCTCCAGGTAGGGCCTTCGCAGCTGGATGAACTTGCGCTTGAGGCGGAGGAAGGCCTTGCCCGCCTTGATGTTCACCGCCTCCAGGTCCAGCTGCACGTTCTCCAGCGCTTTCAGGACGCACTCGATCTTCTCAGCATCCACCTCTTTGAGCCCCTTCTTCACCTTCCTCTGCCTTCTCCGCCTCCTCCTCCTTTTCTTCTTCACACTCTCCTTTCCATCCCCCTCCTCGTCGTCTACTAGAATGACAGCCTCTCCTCTCCCCTGCGCGGGGGCTGCCAGCGGGGGCCCCCACCCCCCTGCGCTACAGGTTCCGCGGGCCTTCTCTCCCGCAGAGCTGCTGGGCGCCACCACCTGAAAATCAATTTCCACGCTCCCCGCAGCAGCATCCTCGGCAGTGAGCGCGTCCAGGTTCCCCGGGGGAGGGGCGGGATCCCCGAACCCAGATTCGAACCCCGGCTCCCAGTCGGAGCCCTCGGCGCCCAGGGTGAAGTACGCGCGGATGCCCCCCTCCTCCAGAATGACATAGGGCGGCGGGGGCGGCAGAGCAGGGCCCAGGCCCAAGCCCACCCCCCTCATGCCGGCCAGCACCTGTGCCGCTTCGGTCTCTTCGCGGGGCCTCGGGCGCTGCTGAGGCGGCGGCAGCGGCAGCCGCAGGAGCGGCGGCGGCGGCGGCGCCTGGGGGTCGCCCGGAGCGGCTTCGGGGTCGCTCAGGCGGAGCGCCTTGGCCGGCGGCCCTTCGTCGGCGCGGTCCATGCTGACGGCGCTCGCTGGCGGGGGAGCCGGGCCCGCTAGGCCGGGCCGCCGCAGCGCGTCACGCCGAGAGCGGAGCTGCACCGCCGAGCGCCTCCCCGCGCTCGCCTCAGCCGCGCTCTGCCGTCGCTCCCCGGGCGCGAGCCCGCCTCCCTCGCGCCGGCCCCGCCCCCCGTGACGTCAGCGGCCCTTCTCGCTCGCCATTGGCCGCCGGCCTCCGGGGCCGCGCTGGCGTCGCCCGGCCCTGGGTTTGTTCTCACGCAATCTGCTTGCCAACACCGCGCGACGCGGCTTTCCGATTGGACTCCCCCGGCGACCGGAGCAGAGCTGCCGGCTGATTGGCTACGTGGGAAGCGGAGCGAGTGCCCCCTCCTCACGCCTTCTGCGTCTGGCGAAACGGGGCAAGTCCCCGTGATTCTGAAGCCCCCACCCCCCAAAAAAATATATGTTATATAATGTATTTGTAAACGACATATGTATATATGTTAACAACAAAAAAATTGGACTCAGGCACCGAGCAGGATGTGCTTAAAATTAGGAGAGCCCCGCTGACGTCCCCCCCCTGCTCTCCTCCTCTCCCTCCTCCGCTTCTCCCTCCTTTCTCCTCTCCTCAGCTCCTACGCAGTTCTTAAATCTGCACATTCTTGTAGCTCTGACTTCTGCCTCCACCGCGAAGTTCGCCGCGAACAAGGGGATGCGTCTTACAGGAGCCAAGGAATGAAGAAACCTAGGACCTTGGACTTAGGGCTAGATTTTGACGTGGCGTTGTACATCTCTGCAAAATGGCTCTAGGAAAAGAACTGCACAGAACGCTTCCTCTGCGTCTGCGTCATGAAAAATGTGCGTCATTCAATTTATGGCAGATTCTGCTAGGATTTTCTATCTTGTCTATCCAATGCCCCTTTTCTTTCCAGTCCTCTACCGTTGCCCAATAGATGCGGTTTTAAAATTGCATCTTAGACTTTTTTCTTGCCAGACGGATGGTCTTACGTGGGTAGGATGCTTTGGTTCTGGCATTAGTCTGGAATTCACATCAAGGGTCGGCTTCTTATTATATAACCATAACTAAACTGCCTCGCAGTTTCCATTTCCTTTCCTCTAATTAGGCGTCCCTTAAGAGACATGTAGGAAACTGTCCATTACATCTTTGTAATAGCAGATAATTGGGGCAACAATGAGATCCATTCCTAAAGGAGTGGATAAAAAAGTGATATGTATGTATAAAATGGACAACTAGAATGAATTAGAGCTACATAGGGCAGCATGACTGGATCTCTCAAAAACATAACGTTGAGTGAAAAAAGAAACAGAACAAGATTTATAGTACAATACTGTTTATGTAAATTAAAACACATAACAATATCATATATTTTTTCACAGATACACATATATGTAAATAAACATATAAACGGTGGTTGGGAGGACATACTTTAAACGCACAAGAGTGGGTGCTTTTGTTGAAGAGCAGATGCGCTCAGGAATGGGCATGTAGGGGTTAAAAAAAACCCAAAAATAAATAAAAGGGCCTCACATAGACCAGTGATGATCTAGTGTGCCAAGAACTGAGATTATCAGCTCAATTCTTTGCACCCGAGAGAGTAAGTAAATAAATAGTCAATTGAATAAATAAATAGTTAAATGAGTGCCCAAGGAGCAGGTTGACTGGGTAGACTCCCAGGCTTGGATTTCCTCCCCCTGTGACATCCATCCCTCTGAATTTAGTCAAAGCTTACCAAAGCCCCAGGTGTATATAGTGGATCCTTAGAACGAGCTCCCACCAGATTAAGCAGTCCCTCCAGAAGCCATTGCTTTGTGTGGGGGGAAGGGCGTTTCCTAACCCATCAATTCCTGCCCACCCCTGCCCCCCACCCCTGACTTTGTCTCCGGCCAATTCTCATTTCCATGGTGATCCAGTTTTAGGAACAACTTGTTTGACTTTTAGAGAAGAAACTGGAAATAGTAGTTGGGAGCTCCAGGCTCTGGGGGGAAGAGGGTTTTCAGGTATCCAATCCCCCATGTTCAGAACCTGAATCAAGGGAGAAAGACATAGGCAATGGGAGTCTACTCTCGTGCTACATACACAGGTACAGTTTTCAAATTCCATCTCTCTGACATTCTACTTCCTGCCTCAGTCAAACACGTGCTCCTCTGTCTCCTCTCAACTAGGTACATACATTTATGTGTGTGCCCGTGCTATATGCTGTCATGTTTGCTCACATGTGTGCACCAGGCAGGAGTGCCCCTTCCACAAAGTCACACAGACAGTCTCACTCGACCACGTGGTCACACAGACAGGACACACAGACACACACATACAGTCAGAAAGAGAAAACATCCAATATAGCATTGTTCATTTGTTTTCCATTTACAAAAATCCAACGGTGAATCCAGGCAGTTAGAAAAAAGAAACGGAGGAAACCCCTCCTGAATGTACCCTATCTACCCCCATCCCTGTGATTTCCCCCCACCCCACCCCTGGGAAAGGAACCCCCATCACTATCACTGAGAGAACAGGTACCCTCATCCCTATTCTGTCGGCCACTCCACAGCCAGGTTCATTTAATGGCTCTTCTGCCCAGAGTGCCCTTCTCATTCCTCTTGAGTCAAGTCTTCCTCAGTTCTGGGGCTGTCTTGGGGAAGGAAGGGAGCTTAGGTCAGGCCTTAGGAGAGGAGAGTGTGGTGGACAAATACACATCTTCCTTTGCCCCAGGAAATGAGAAGGAGCCAAAGAACCTGGAGAAGGTCAACAAAGGAATGCCAGCTTGACTCACCAATTCACATGAACTGGCCTTGATGTGAACCCACAGTGAATTCTGCCCTGGAGGGAGGCTTGCTTGTGATCTTCCACCTCCCCACCTGGGGAATTGGAAGGGGAGAATGATTGTTGGGAGGAAAGAAGTTTGGGCATGAGGGCCCAGAAGGCCAAGGAAAATTAAAGAGGGGCTTGAGGCCCGTGAGGCTTGTAGAGGACAAAAAAGGAGATCATATGGGAAAGGACTCGTCCACCATTTTTATATATACCACCTTCAAGTGTGTACCACTATGAATTATCAAGGCCCCAAAAGTATTTTCTTCTTCAGGAGAGTAGTAATGAACCCAAGAGATTATTCTGGGGTTGAGCTCCACTCTGACTCCAGAATCAGGGATCCAGCTACTCTGGATAATTCAGATTTCTCTCTATTCTTCCTTGGGAGAGGGACATTGCTCTTGCCTATACAGTACCCACATTAGCTCTAATGGGGCTGAAGTACATTTCCATCTTCAGGAAGAAGAGTTGGGGCCAGGGATCCAGGAGGCAGTTCAAGATTGCAGTCAAGATTGGGTATCTTCAGCTCACATCCCATTTTTCACTTAGCCTGAGCCCTTCCCAGGGGTTCTTTTCCCTCCCCTCCAATCTTCTCAAACAGATGCGCAAGAAACACTTGGGAAGTCTGGACATGATGGGGAGGAGGAGGAGACTGGACTTGGTACCAGGATTTGCCTAAAACACATTGCACATAACAGCAATTAAGCATTTCTGTTCCTGGGGACCCAACACCCACCTTGGTCCTTTTGTCAGAAGATCCATTTCTCTCTAAATATTCAGGCCTTCTTAAAAGAACTTGGAAGGGGAGGGTGCATGGGAGAAAGGTTGGGGGAGGCAACAAGAGCCCTGGAAATCTATTTTACAGGACAAATTTCCCCCTCCTGGACAATGTCAAAAGGAGAGACATTAAAGCAGGAAAACCTGTCTCCTCAGTTGTGGGTAGAAAAACCTGCATTTTCAGTTTTGCTGTTTTGTTTTCTTTTTCTGAATTGTCACGAGAGAGAAAAAGAGGGAGGAGAGAAGAGATTATAGAAGTAGAAGAGGTGGAGGAGATAGGCTTCACAGAACTAGAAATACTTTCTTTCTGAGTCCCTCACCTAGTATCTAGCTCTGGGATGGTATTGACAAAGGTATCTAGACTCCAGATGGTTTGAGGGGCTGGGGCAGGAGATCAGAAAGAAAGGCTCCTGTATGGGCCCCCACCTCTCATTTTCTGTTAACCCAGTCATAGTGACTATGACCCTCTCCCTGCCTGTCTGCCTACCAGCCTGCTTCACATGACACAGTAGGGTTCTCTGGGAGCTGGGGCACCTCCTGTGCCCCAGCAAGGGGCATGAGTCCTCAGGCACTTCTTGAGGTCCTTGTTGAGCAGGAAGCAGACTATCGGGTTGACGGCAGCCTGGGCAAAGCTCATCCAAACAGCAGTGGCCAGATAACGGTGGGGCACGGTGCAGGCTTTCACAAATACTCGCCAGTAGCAGGCCACAATGTAGGGTGACCAGAGAAGCAAGAAGAGCAGTGTGATCGTGTAGAACATGCGGCCCAGCTGCTTTTCACCCTTAACCTCGTCCATGCCCAGGAGCCGCCGACTAGCTGTGTGCCCATTCTGCCGGATACCCAGCAGGGTTGGTGGCATGGGCCCACGGCCAAAGCCAGCGATCCAGTTGGCAGCAGCTTGGCCAGTGGCCCCAGGGCCATGGAATGTCCAGTTCTGACTGATGGCTGGCACCATTTGCACTGGTTTCATCTTGCGGTGTCGATATTCGAAGAGGAGCAACTTGCCATAGACAGCATGTGTGGCTGCCATGAGCACAGCTAACATAAGCATGAAGCCCAGTGTATCATTGGCCTTGAAGTAGCGATGCTCAAAGATGCATTGATCCTCTTCACGAATAAACTTGTAGGTGCCCACATCGAAGACGGGTGGGAAGGCCATGGCCACAGAAAGGGTCCAGGCCATGCAGATGACAGCCGCGCATGTCCAGAGTGTCATGCGCTTGGCGTAGAAGCGGTGGTGGGCAATGGCCATATAGCGAGTGACACTGATGCAGAACAGCATGAAGGCTGCATGG